>NC_134359.1:106397090-106753640 GCF_048569485.1 Anomaloglossus baeobatrachus
GTGAAAACCCGTGGGGCTGTCGCCAGGCCGAAGGGCAATGCCACGAACTGAAGGTGTTCGTCCCCGATGGCAAAACGCAAAAAGCGTTGATGTTCTGGTGCGATCGGCACATGGAGATAGGCATCCTTGATGTCGATCGATGCGAGGAAGTCTCCTTGTGACATCGAGGCGATGACCGAGCGGAGAGATTCCATCCGGAATCGTCTGGTGCTCACGTGTTTGTTGAGCAATTTGAGGTCCAGAACGGGACGGAATGATCCGTCTTTCTTTGGCACCACGAATAAGTTGGAGTAAAAACTGCGACCCTGTTCCTGAGTGGGAACGGGGGTCACGACTCCTTCTTTTTTCAGAGCGTCCACTGCTTGAAAAAGTGCGTCTGCTCGCGCGGGGGGCGGGGAGGTTCTGAAGAAACGAGTCGGAGGACGAGAGCTGAACTCTATCCTGTAACCGTGAGACAGAATGTCTCTCACCCATCGGTCTTGAACATGTGGCCACCAGGCGTCGCGAAAGCGGGAGAGCCTGCCACCGACCGAGGATGCGGTTCGGGGATGCCGTGAGTCATGAGGAGGCCACCTTGGAAGCAGTGCCTCCGGCGGTCTTTTGGGGGCGTGACTTAGATCGCCACGCATAGGAGTTCCTCTGGCCTTTGTCCTGTCTATTGGACGAAGAGGACTGTGGCTTGGCGGAGGGACGAAAGGACCGAAACCTCGATTTAATTTTTCGTTGCTGAGGTCTCTTAGGTTTGGACTGGGGTAAGGAGGAGTCCTTTCCCTTGGATTCCTTAATAATCTCATCCAAACGTTCGCCAAACAATCTCTCGCCAGAAAACGGCAAACCGGTTAAGAACCTCTTGGAAGCCGAGTCTGCCTTCCATTCGCGCAGCCACATGGCCCTGCGGACTGCAACCGAATTAGCGGATGCCACCGCTGTACGGCTAGCAGAGTCTAGGACTGCGTTCATGGCGTAGGAAGAAAACGCCGACGCCTGAGAGGTTAAAGATGCAACCTGCGGGGCAGACGTACGTGTGACCGCATTAATCTCAGCCAGACAAGCTGAGATAGCTTGGAGTGCCCACACGGCTGCAAAAGCCGGGGCAAAAGACGCTCCCGTGGCCTCATAGATGGATTTCACCAGGAGTTCTATCTGCCTGTCAGTGGCATCTTTTAGTGATGAGCCACCTGCAACCGAAACTACAGATCTAGCCGCCAATCTGGAGTCTGGGGGATCCACCTTAGGACATTGAGCCCAACCCTTAACTACGTCAGAGGGGAAGGGGTAACGTGTGTCAGTAAGGCGCTTAGTAAAGCGCTTGTCCGGAACCGCTCTGGGCTTCTGGACAGCATCTCTGAAGTTAGAGTGATCAAAAAATGCACTCCGTGTACGTTTGGGAAACCTAAACTGGTGTTTCTCCTGCTGAGAGGCCGACTCCTCTATAGGTGGAGGTGGGGGAGATAGATCCAACACCTGATTGATGGACGAGAGATCATTTACTAAGGCGTCCCCTTCAGGTGTATCAAGATTGAGAGCAACATCAGGGTCCGAGCCCTGAGCTGCAACCTCCGCCTCGTCCTCCAGAGAGTCCTCAAGCTGGGAACCCGAGCAGCGTGATGAAGTCGGGGAAGATTCCAAGCGAGCCCGCTTAGCTGGTCTGGGACTGTGGTCCGTGGAGGAGTCCTCCACGTGAGACCTAGGGTCCACCCCGGCCGGGGTGTACCGAGAGGGACCTGGAGGCGCCGATCTATCAGGGTCAGGGGCCTGTGTAAGGACCGGTCTGGACTGCAGGGCTTCCAGCAACTTGGCAGACCATTTGTCCATAGACTGAGCCATGGATTGTGAGAGTGACTCAGAGCTTTTCAGCAAAAACTGCAAACTCTGTCGCTGCCACCTGGACAGTGGAAGCAGGGGGGTCTGCCTGAGCCGAGGGGCCCACTAGTGACCGAGGCTCCGGCTGAGCAAGCGTAACAGGGGTCGAGCATTGCTCACAGTGAGGGTAGGTGGAACCCGCAGGTAGCATGGCCCTACAAGAGGTACATGTCGCAAAAAAACCCTGTGCTTTAGTGCCCTTGCTCCTTGTGGCTGACATGCTGTTGTGTCCTAGGAGCGTGATCACTGAGGGTATATAGAAAAAAGGGTATACAGCCCGGCCGAACAGAAATAAGTATATATATATACGTATCTATACCGGCACCCAAGGGGACCAACACCGAGTGACCGGTGCAGGCTTACCGACCGCTAAAAAGCGGGGTGTGTGTGCTCCAGATTCCCTGCCTGGTCTCCCAGAGCTGCAGAGCTGTTCTCTGTGATTCTCCACCGGCAGAATGTCCTAAAGATGGCTGCCGGAGCTCTCAGGGGAGGAGTGAAGCCATGGGCGGCGTTAGGAAAAGTGCGGGAATCTGGGGTCCCCACAGTGATCAGTGAGGGGGGAGGGAGCATACAGGATGCCCCGGCCCTCACATCCGACGTCAGGTCGGCTGTCCCGCCCCTATCTCTGATAGACAGGCCCGGGGGCGGGAGTTTTGCCACTAGGCCGCGATGAAGCCGGGGACTAAATTTAATACCGCGGCTGACAAGCAGGCGCGGTCGGCGCGGTAGTCCCCGGTCTTCACAATTCAGCGGCGTCCGGAAACCAGGCGCTCCATACACAGTCCCCATGGGGACACAGAGTACCTCGTGGATGCAGGGCCCTGTCCCTGAGGATAGATAAGCTCCTGTCCAGCAGATTCCCTCAGGGGCTGCGGAGGGAGCACGGTCCCAGAACCTGGATGACCGCTTCGGATCCCACTTCTAGCAGAGCCCGCAGGGATGGAGAAGGAAACACGCAATGAGGCTCCGGCCGTCGTACCCGCAATGGGTACCTCAACCTTAACAGCACCGCCGACTCAGTGGGGTGAGAAGGGAGCATGCCGGGGGCCCCGTGGGGGCCCTCTTTTCTTCCAACCGATACAATCAGCAGCTGCTGCTGAGTAAAATGGAGATGTGTGAGTGGATGTGTGCCTCCTTCCACACAAAGCATAAAACTGAGGAGCCCGTGATGCACGGGAGGGTGTATAGGCAGAGGGGAGGGGTTACACTTTTGAGTGTAATACTTTGTGTGGCCTCCGGAGGCAGAAGCTATACACCCAATTGTCTGGGTCTCCCAATGGAGCGACAAAGAAAAGAGATTGTTAGCTTATGTATTGGTCAATCCATGTAAGCCTGATAACCTCGACAAGGTGATCTCATTTTATCGCAAACCTAAATGCCTCTATGTGCGATTAAAAATCTGCATGTCTGGGCAGATAGGTCCCTGGCTAAATAAGATGGTGGACACACCCTGACTATGGGGCGGAGTGTTAGGTCAGAACAAATGCACTACAGCTATATCAGAAAACTGACCAGCATCTTCCACAAATGTGAGCAGGTGCCAACTGTTGGTTATCAGGCTCACATGGATTTGACAATACATACCGTATTTTTCTTATTATAAGACGCTCTTTTCCTTTCAAAAATGTATAATCTGAATGTAGCTTACCGGGGTGGTGGAGAAGGGTCACAAGAGGCCAGGGGAATGCTGCGGCAGCTGTGCAGGGGCTGTGGCAGCTGGTGCTGGGGCGGCTGTGCGATGTCTGAAGCCGATGTGCGGGGTCTTCGGTGGCTGCTGCCGGGGCGGCTCTGTGGTGTCTGCAGCAGCTGTGCGGGGTCTCCGGCGGCTGTGCGGGGTCTCCGGCAGATGTACTGGCGCTGTGGGTCAGGCGGTGAGGACTTCAAATAATGCCACTCAGAATCGGCGCATGCGCAGATTGAGCTCTCGGCTCAAGCTCTCATCTGCGCAGGCGCCGCTTCCGGACCACTGATCTCCCTCTAGCGGACTTCAGGAAAATGGAGGTGGCACTTGTGCAGATGAGATCTCGGCTTCCTATTGAACCTAGAGTTCAATCTGCGCTTACACTACTAGATTATAAGAAGAACCACATTTTTTTCACCTTTTTTGCTCTGAATTTGGGGTGCGTCTTATAATCCGGTGCGTCTTATAAAACGAAAAATACGGCAAGCTAAAAATCTCTTTTTGTCAATATTTCCAAAGCAGTAATGCAATGTCTTTTTACTCATTTTTCACATTAGCTATGTATTTTTCTCTTTTCTCCAATATTTTTCTAGCAGTATTGCAATGCCAATGTACCCTTATATTATTGAGTGCCACTAGATATGTGTTTGTCGATAAAAAAGTAATGGGAAGATTCACGAGCGCAGCAGGAAAGCAATAAGAACAAAATTTGGCCACTTTTGATCCCTTGACAGGGTCTCTTTAAAGACTAGCCAATTTTGTCTCAGCATTTTAGCTGCCATTACTTTATTTTTTTCACTGACCTAGTTGTATGAAGCCTTTTTAATGTTGGAGAAATTGCAACTTTTTTTTAGTGCTGTTTGGTTGAGCATACAAATTATTGTGCAAATTTAATATTTCGGTTTAACACAGTGTAAAATAATAAAATGTCTCGGTTGCCCATAGCAACCAATCACTGTGCAGCATGCATTCTGTATTCGCTTTTGAAAAATAAAAGCTGTACTGTAATCGGTTGCCATAGACAACAAAGACGGTCTTTCTTTTAGACAGTTTTGAAAAATCTGCCTCGGTATTTTTTTACTACATTTTTGCATCTTATTAAAGGATTAAAACATATTCTTAAAAAAATACAAAAAACAAATAATGTATTTGCATATTCATATATACTAAAACATTTTGGTCTGTGTCACTATAAAACTGACTGTTGCTAAGGCAATGCTAAGGGTATGTACACACATGAGATCTTTTTCAGGAGGATTCCACTTGAAATCCCCCCAAAAGTACTTACAAAAAGGCTAAACAGAATGAACATATGCCTTGTGATGTCGATAAGACTTGCTGTTTTGCCTTTTTGAGCTTCTTTTAACTGTCCTGCTTCGAAAGTCTAGAGAGAGGGTGAGTTAATTACATTTGATTTATTTAAAACAAAATGTAGCTGGGGACAGGTTTGTTCTCTAAAATTGGAAAACTCCTTAATTAAGCAAAACTTAAAAACTTATAAGATTAAAGGGGTTGTCCCCTACTCAGACAACCCCTTCTCAATCTCAGTGTTGCCCCTGGTAAAATAACAGAACGTAGGTAAGGAGATGGACATATTGCCCTGTTCCCTTTTGAAGGCATCAGGATTGTGCGTAATGTAAAATGTGTATTATGTCCTGCTTCATTTTGTAGTGTGAATTGTGATACACTTCTGACAAAAAGTTAGGGATATTTGGCTTTTCGCATGACTAGAGAAGACCTAAGGTCTAGTTTGTCGACAAGGTTGCATGATGTGGGTGTCCCTGCAGCTAGAAGAGAATGGAGTCAGTGATAGCGTTATTTGAAATATAGAGCAAGAAAGAGGTGATTGGAACGCAGAGTGATCCCACAGAGTCAGGTCAGTGGACTGAATGAGATTATGAGTGACCGAGGGAGACAGGACCCTAAATAAGACAGTCAGTAGTATGGCTGAAAGCAGCTTACAGCTCCTTAAAGACCAAAACCTGTTGATAATCAGAAGTCAGGTTAGATATGTGCTCACTATCTTGTGTACATAGTTGCCCTCAAACTTGTGTTGAGTAAAAGAATGTGTTTTAAGAACTGGTGGTCTCCCTTAAGGTACCGTCACACTAAGCAACTTACCAGCGATCCCAACAACGATAGGGATCGCTGGTAAGTTGCTAGGAGGTTGCTGGTGAGATGTCACACTGCGACGCTCCAGCGATCCCACCAGCAACCTGACCTGGCAGGGATCGCTGGAGCGTCGCTACACAAGTTGCTGGTGAGCCCACCAGCAACCAGTGTCCCAGCCCCCAGCGCCGCGTGGAAGATGCTGCGCTTGGTAACTAAGGTAAATATCGGGTAACCAACCCGATATTTACCTTGGTTACCACCGCACGTGCAGAGAGCAGGGAGCAGCGCACACTGAGCGCTGGCTCCTTGCTCTCCTAGTTACAGCACACATCGGGTTAATTACCCGATGTGTGCTGCAGCTAAATGTGCACAGAGCAGGGAGCAGCGCACAATGCTTAGCGCTGGCTCCTTGCTCTCCTAGTTACAGCACACATCGGGTTAATTACCCGATGTGTGCAGCAGCTACATGTGCACAGAGCAGGGAGCAGCGCACACTGCTTAGCGCTGGCTCCCTGCTCTCCTAGTTACAGCACACATCGGGTTAATTAACCCGATGTGTACTGCAGCTACATGTGCACAGAGCAGGGAGCAGCGCACACTGCTTAGCGCTGGCGCCCTGCTCTCCTAGTTACAGCACACATCGGGTTAATTAACCCGATGTGTGCTGCAGCTACATGTGCACAGAGCAGGAGCCGGCAGCACAGGCAGTGAGAGCGGCGGAGGCTGGTAACAAAGGTAAATATCAGGTAACCAAGGACAGGGCTTCTTGGTTACCCGATGTTTACATTGGTTACCAGCCTCCGCAGAAGCCGGCTCCTGCTGCCTGTACATTTAGTTGTTGCTGTCTCGCTGTCACACACAGCGATCTGTGCTTCACAGCGGGAGAGCAACAACTAAAAAATGGCCCAGGACATTCAGCAACAACCAACGACCTCACAGCAGGGGCCGGGTTGTTGCTGGATGTCACACACAGCAACATCGCTAGCAACGTCACAAAAGTTGTTCGTTAGCAGCGATGTTGCTAGCGATGTTGCTTAGTGTGACGGGGCCTTTAGTGAATGGGCTAACATCTGGTCCTGGCCAGCCAAGGCTACTGGGAGCATATGGCCTGCAAGGGCATACCACCCCAGTAGCAACAGCACCCACACCTAGCCAAGACCCCATCTTTCATGTAGCATGCCAGAGTGTAGAAGATGCAGACCTTGCCCACGACTACCGCCCCACGCCACACTACACTTATACTTATTTCTAGTGCTGGCACTGTTTCAGCAGTGTTAGGACCTGCTTTCATGGGGCTTACATGATATTACATCATGCAAGCCCTGTGCCGAATTAACGCCAGCTTCACTGTCCCTGCCTTTAGACGTATCAAACATCAATAGGGAGTGAGCAGCCAGCATTCGCTCTGACTTCCTCCTGATGTTCAATTCGTCCAAAGGTGGGGGGGAAGCCGGTGCTGATTGGGCGCAGGGCTGACATGATGTAACCATTTCATGTGAGCCCCGAGAGAGCGAGTGCAGACACTGCTGGAACGGCGACGGCACCGGACGTGAGTATGTGCTTTTATTTTAACAGTGGCAAACACTGAGATTAAGATGGGATTGTCCGAGTAGCGGGCAACCCCTTGGAAGGAATCTGGACACATATGGATGGGGACAGTTAGGCGACCTGACAGCTTCTCTTTAATAGCCAGTGTGAAAGGAATATTCACAGTCATTAGCAAGTTAATTTATTGGGTTACAATCCAGGAACCCCAATAATGAAAGTAAGTAACATTGGTCTTTAGCAGTTTCTTCTCACATTTGTGTCCGCTCCATTGTCACTAAAACATGTGAAATAAGGATAGGAAGTTTGTAAGAATCTGACAAATAGAGCAGTACGGTCCTAAAGCCCCCGTCACACATAGCGATATCGCTAGCGATATCGCTGAAACGTCACAGGTTTTGTGACGTATCAGCGACCTCGCCAGCGACGCCGCTGTGTGTGACATGTAGCAGCGAGCGGGCCCCTGCTGCGAGGTCGCTGATCAAAACGATCAGGACCTTTTTTAGCTCGTTGGTCTCCCGCTGTGCAGCACACATCGGCGTGTTTCACTGTGGGAGACCAACGGGCACTGACTCGTGTAAGCAGCGTACGCTGGTAACCAGGGTAAATATCACGTAACTAAGCAAAGCGCTTTGCTTGGTTACCCGATATTTAACCTGGTTACCAGCGTATGCTGCTTACAGGCAGCCAGCGCTGGCTCTCTACACAAGTAGCCAGGTTAAATATCGGGTAACTAAGCAAAGCGCTTTGCTTAGTAACCCGATGTGCACCCTAGCTACGTGTGCAGGGAGCCAGCGCTGGCAGCCTGTAAAAAGTGTACGCTGGTAACGAGGGTAAATATCGGGTAACCAAGCAAAGCGCTTTGCTTAGTTACCCGATATTTACCCTGGTTACCAAGCGCAGCATTACACGAGTTGCTGGTGGCTGGTCGCTGGTGAGATCTGCCTGATTGACAGCTCACCAGCGACCATGTAGCGACACACCAACGATTCCTGCCAGGTCGTATCGCTGGTGGAATCATTGGTGCATCGCTACGTGTGATGGGACCCTAAGACAGTGTACTAGGATAATGTTTACATGAGTCTACTGTCAATTAGTGGATAGCAGATAAGGTATCAGGGAAGACCCAACAGACACACAAGTCACGTCACAAAGTCATAACTAAGCTAGTAAGTGAGTACATGACAATGTATTTGCTGACAGTTTCTAAAAGTCATCAGCAAAACTGTGACAGTAGCTCTACACAATAATGTAAGTTTTAACTTATGAAAAGAACAAGATAAGTAATCCAATAACTTGGAGAAGACATTCAACTCTTTATGAAGAATATTTATAAGTTCTTTATAAGGCTCTGTTCAAACTTGCATTGGGGGCTGTGTCATGAGCCTGTGTCGTACACTCCTTAACATTGAAACCGGAACACAAAAAAATAAAAATTCAAAGGATCCGTTGGATGTGTGAAAGATATGCTAATGAAGAGAAAATAGAAATACATTTTTCAAAACATCTCAATTTAAACAGTATTGAGTATGAGCTCCAAAAAGCAGAAACACACACATGTAAACGTTTTGTGAACTGCATGAAGGGGCCTTCATGGCCTTTGGCCTTTGTGACGTGACAGTGTTCCAGGAGCCTGTGGTTCAACACAACATCTAGGATATCATTGGTTGACAACTGCAACAGAAGCTGCCAGCAGAGGATCTTGATAATTTATGTGCACAAATGCATTCAGCATGGCAGAACATGACTCAATCATTAATGACCTCACTGATAGCAGTCAAAGCATGTAAGTGTGGGCATTTCTGCGAGTGATGCTTATAGGACATAATGAATAAATGAAGATGTTTTGAAAATTTTCTTTCGATTTTTTCATAATTTGCTTAGCATCATCAATCCTGTGATTTTGATAATTCTACGACTTTTTCTTCTTGGTGTTGCAATTTCAATGTTGAGAAGTGTAGATTATGTTGTATTTGATGCAATGAATAGCACAGCTGGCAGTGTTTTCCGTCACATCAAAGTCACGAACGCCAAGATGGAACCCAACAGACCCTAATATAAGTCAAGGGGCTAATTGTCCACATTGGTGTATAGCATATGATAATCTGGATCATTTTAGATTTCTTGCTCCTATAACGAAAAAGAAATGTGTAAATCATGGTGCTGATGTGTATTCAGGCTATAATGACTTATCAGTTATTTGCACTTTTCCATAAGGCCACACTTAGGTTTGTGCTATTGTTTCTTAAGACTATATAACTATATAAAAGCATCCTACTGTATTAATCTATGATCTATCTTGAAGTAATTATTCTAAATCATATTTGCATGCTCAACATATTCTGTAAGCAAAAAACATATAATATATATGAAATACAAAACAGATATGTCATTGGCTGCAGAAATAAAAATCATTCTATAGAAGTACAATCTTAAAATGTGTGTTGACTTCTTGGACTTGCAGTTAATCTCAAAAGCCTTTTCCATATCCATCATAAAGATGTATATTGCAGATTTTTTAGATATTCTACATTCTACCTCTGGTAGAAATGCAGATCTTTGGTCTCTCTTGTTATGGATGCTCTTACCTGTCCACCTTTAGGCTGATACTTCATGTTGTCTGTAGATCCAATCTTGGACCTTATATTCTTCAAGTCGGGCAGTGGCTGATTCATTACAACCCGCATCTGTTTTAGAGTTGCGGGAGACTTGGGAGGTGTTCGTAAGATGGCAATTTTCTTATCAGACATTCCATATATGGCAGATTTTGGAGTTCCTGGAGTGCGGGGAGTACGTGAATAACTTGGTGTGCCTGGCGTACCAGGAGTTCGAGAAGCATAGCTTGGTGGTGTTCCTGGAGTTATAGCTGTGGACCCAGGCGTGGTAGGAGTAGATGTTCCACTCTTTCCTGTTCGACTCCAAATTGGCTCAGATCCTATGTAATTATTAAGACAAAATGGTACAAAAAGAACAATTAAGAAATTCTGACAAATTATTCTCTAGTTTTGCATTTTTCTAGTGTCCTTGTCACTATTGGTATCTTCAGATGTTACCTGCAGTCCATTCAGGTTACATAGTTCCTCAAGGATGTCATAACAATATGAACCATCACAAAAATGTTTGTTGTGTCTCCCAGCATATTTCAAAGAGCAGAGGACATATTTACAGACATCATTACAAAAGTTGTCCAGGTTTGGCAAGAGAGTCTGTTGTCACTCATGCACAAAGCAAGTAGTCAGGATTCACCAGAGACGGAGGTGTGACCGAGAATTCATGTGACCGTAAGTATGTGATTTGCATACTCCCAGCCACATTCCAACTAGAAGTGTGCAGCTTCACTCAATTCACTTTTGAAAGAGGCTGCGAACATCTAGTTGCAATGTGGCCAGTAGCATGCACATTGCATACTTGCGGTCTCATGACCTCCAGCTCCCGGTGCCAGCAAATTGTGATAGCTCACGCTCTGTGCAAAGTGAGGGTTCACAAGTCTGTAGTTACTGGACAAACCTGGATCACCGCTTTAAGGACCATAGAAAGACATAGACTAAACAGCATGACCAGTGTATGCTCATAAAAATGAGTGCCAGAGCCCTAAAAATGACTTTCAGTAGGCAACTGCTATGCATATTTCTGACTAAACTGACAAAAAAAACTGAGGGTGGCATGAGGACCTGAAGTTCTGTAGTGGGACCAGTGCTCACAGCCCAGCACCATGCAGCTTGGCATTTGCTGGAGAACAAGGGATTGTAGGTCTTCTATTGGTACATCATTCTCTTTACAAATCAGAGCAGGTTCCAGTTTGTTGGTGGGTCAGTGATGACCTGGGGATGCTTATACTTTGAGGGACACAATGCCATTGGTAACCTGACTGCTATTGCATTCCAGGATGAAATCCTTAGAGCCATTGTCAGAATTTATGCTGGTGCTGTAGATCTCGGGTACCTCCTCGAGTAGGACAGTGACTGACCTTATGTAGCCAGAGTGTGTAGACAGTTTCTGGATTACAAACATATTTATGCCATTGACTGTCCTTTAACATTTTCCAAACCTGAATCAATTGAAGAACCTCTGGTACGTTATCTATTAGTGCATCAGATGCCAAATAGCGCCACAGACTGTCCAGGAGCCTTCTGAGGCCCCAATCCATGTCTGGGAGATGATCCCCATCTGAAGTCTTATCAGAGTCATGCCAAGACATTGCTTGGAGTGTATACAGGCAGGTGGGGGAAATACATATTACTTAAATTCAAGCAAGATGAATTTGCTTGGGTTTTTAATGTGTTACCTAGATTTTGGGGGTGACATATACAGTCAGGGCCAGAAATATTTGGACAGTGACACAAGTTTTGTTATTTTAGCTGTTTACAAAAACATGTTCAGAAATACAATTATATATATAATATGGGCTGAAAGTGCACATTCCCAGCTGCAATATGAGAGTTTTCACATCCAAATCGGAGAAAGGGTTTAGGAATCATAGCTCTGTAATGCATAGCCTCCTCTTTTTCAAGGGACCAAAAGTAATTGGACAAGGGACTCTAAGGGCTGCAATTAACTCTGAAGGCGTCTCCCTCGTTAACCTGTAATCAATGAAGTAGTTAAAAGGTCTGGGGTTGATTACAGGTGTGTGGTTTTGCATTTGGAAGCTGTTGCTGTGACCAGACAACATGCGGTCTAAGGAACTCTCAATTGAGGTGAAGCAGAACATCCTGAGGCTGAAAAAAAAGAAAAAATCCATCAGAGAGATAGCAGACATGCTTGGAGTAGCAAAATCAACAGTCGGGTACATTCTGAGAAAAAAGGAATTGACTGGTGAGCTTGGGAACTCAAAAAGGCCTGGGCGTCCACGGATGACAACAGTGGTGGATGATCGCCGCATACTTTCTTTGGTGAAGAAGAACCCGTTCACAACATCAACTGAAGTCCAGAACACTCTCAGTGAAGTAGGTGTATCTGTCTCTAAGTCAACAGTAAAGAGAAGACTCCATGAAAGTAAATACAAAGGGTTCACATCTAGATGCAAACCATTCATCAATTCCAAAAATAGACAGGCCAGAGTTAAATTTGCTGAAAAACACCTCATGAAGGCAGCTCAGTTCTGGAAAAGTATTCTATGGACAGATGAGAAAAAGATCAACCTGTACCAGAATGATGGGAAGAAAAAAGTTTGGAGAAGAAAGGGAACGGCACATGATCCAAGGCACACCACATCCTCTGTAAAACATGGTGGAGGCAACGTGATGGCATGGGCATGCATGGCTTTCAATGGCACTGGGTCACTTGTGTTTATTGATGACATAACAGCAGACAAGAGTAGCCGGATGAATTCTGAAGTGTACCGGGATATACTTTCAGCCCAGATTCAGCCAAATGCCGCAAAGTTGATCGGACGGCGCTTCATAGTACAGATGGACAATGACCCCAAGCATACAGCCAAAGCTACCCAGGAGTTCATGAGTGCAAAAAAGTGAAACATTCTGCAATGGCCAAGTCAATCACCAGATCTTAACCCAATTGACCATGCATTTCACTTGCTCAAATCCAGACTTAAGACGGAAAGACCCACAAACAAGCAAGACCTGAAGGCTGCGGCTGTAAAGGCTTGGCAAAGCATTAAGAAGGAGGAAACCCAGCGTTTGGTGATGTCCATGGGTTCCAGACTTAAGGCAGTGATTGCCTCCAAAGGATTCGCAACAAAATATTGAAAATAAAAATATTTTGTTTGGGTTTGGTTTATTTGTCCAATTACTTTTGACCTCCTAAAATGTGGAGTGTTTGTAAAGAAATGTGTACAATTCCTACAATTTCTATCAGATATTTTTGTTCAAACCTTCAAATTAAACGTTACAATCTGCACTTGAATTCTGTTGTAGAGGTTTCATTTCAAATCCAATGTGGTGGCATGCAGAGCCCAACTCGCGAAAATTGTGTCACTGTCCAAATATTTCTGGACCTAACTGTATATGTATAAGAATTTCCCATAAATCAGGATTTGCTACGTTCAACAAAAGAGCTCTTAGAGTGCTTGTATGAATGTTTTAACAATGTCTGATTGAAATAGACCACATGATAAATAATATATACAATGCCATTGTTTCCTCACAACTACCACAGGATATTACATAATTTGCCTCTAAGAACTTGTAAATCATAAATTTAGACTAAATTATCAGTACAATCAAAACTTCTTTTATATACAAACACTGTTGGACATACTTGTGGTGCGTCTCACGGAGGATGTGCTGGTGGACAATGAGTTTTCTTCCTTATCTATAGGGATAATTTTCCTAGTTGGATGGATTGAGGAAGGTCTGGGCAGAGACGAACGTTTCTCTGGGCTCTTGGTCATTCCATCCTAAAAAAACAAAACAAAACCGGAAATATTAAGTATGTCTATTAGTATACATTTCTATTTTCTTAATGAAAGCAGATTTGTACTATTATATGCTTTCCTTGGTTAATAGCAGTTTAGTATGCGGAGATATTGTTTTTGTCTTAGACCAATTGGGGAAAAAATCTTGTGCCATTTGGCCAGTAGCAACTTTCACATAATACTGTGGATTTAGCAATCATTGACAAGCTGTGTGTAGAAGCGGATGCACAAGAGCCCGTCGGCAAAATCCTAATTCCTGACAGACCGCTGTAAAGTAATGTCATAATTTAACAAAACAGTATATTAGGTGTATGTAGCGACAACTGATATTTGTTTCATTCTGGACATTTAACCCTAAGGCTCTGTGCGCACTGGGAAATGGAATTTTCTTGAGAAAATTCCGCATGCTCTCAAAGATTACCGCACCCGCGGTAAAAAACCGCGGGAAACCGCACCCGAAGACCGCATGCGGTTTGCTGCGGTTTTACCGCGGTATTATTCGCGGTATTGCCGCGGTTTTGCCGCATGCGGGTTGGGATGTGCTTTATTGCATTCAATGCAATAAAGCACATTGAAAAAAAAAAAAAAAAAGTCATTTAATTCTGAGATAATAGATAGACAGAAGAATAGATAGAGGGATAGATAGACAGACAGATAGAGGGATAGATAGAGGGATAGATAGAGCACAGATCGCTGCATTTCCCACGGTCGGCAGTGAGTTCACATTACCGGCCGTGGGAAATGACCGGTAATTACCTCTGCTGTCTGCTGCTTTCATTCAGCGCTGTGTGTCAGTCGCGGCTGGATGGAAGCAGCGCAGGACCTGTGGATTACGCCGGAGCTTTGGTGCGGGAGGGGTTAATAAAATGGTGAACGAGGCTTGTTTGTTTTATTTAAAATAAAGGATTTTTCGGTGTCTGTGTTTTATTCACTTTACTTACGGGTTGATCATGTCAGCTGTCACATAGACGCTGCCATGATCAAGCCTGGAGTTAATGGCGGTGGTCCCCCACCATCATTAACCCTTTGTATTACCTTGCTGCCACTGCTACACGGCGGCAAGAAGAGCCGGGGACACGCCGGTATTGCCGCATAATGCATGCGACATTCCCGGGGCAGCTGCGGCTGATATTCTCGGCTGCGGGAGGGGGAGTAAGGCGGGGGACATTATCCCTGCCCCTCTCCCTCCCCAGCCTGAGAATACCGGGCCGCCGCTGTGTGCTTACCTCGGCTGGAAGGTAAATATGCAGCGGAGCCCACGTTCTTAGTTTTCTATATTTCCATTTGCTTTCTATGTGTGTTCTATATGTATGTCTGTGTCTATGTGTTCTATGTCTGTGATGTGTCTGTGTCTGTGATGTGTGTGTGTTCACTCTCTGCACGGCTTCCTTTTCCTGTAATGACATCACTTCCCTGCAAAACCGCAGACAAGCGATGCACATTACCGGAGGTAAACCGCGAAATACCGCAGGGAATAACGCAGGAAAACGCAGTGAACCGCACAGAATTTGCTGCCTGCGTTATTCCCTGCGGGATTTCATGATTAACATTGGAGTCAATGGAGTGAAATCCCGCAGCGATGTGCGGAAAAGAAGTGACATGCACTTGTTTTTGCTGCGGGATTCCCGCAGCAAAACATGCAGCTGTCAAATTCCGCCCAGTGCGCACAGGATTTTTTTTCTCCATAGGATTTGCTGGTGATTCACTGCAGAGATGTTATGAACATTTTCTGCAGCGAAACATGCAGCAAATCCGCGGAAAATCAGCGGCAAAATCCGGTAAGTGCGCACAGGGCCTTAAAATGTCTTTGCAAAGAACAAACAATTCTAAAAATACATTTTTTTTAGCTCCAAAACTGTTTAAGGCTATGTGCGCACACAGCGTTTTTTTTATGCAAAACGCACAAAAATGCAAAAAAACGCACCAGCGGCAAAAATGCATGTGTTTTTGGCTGCGTTTTGCTGCGTTTTTCCAATGCATTGCATGGGTGAAAGATGCAGTAAAACGCAGGAAAGAATTGACATGTCCATTTTTTTTTAGCTCAAAAACGCAGCTAAAAAAAAAAAGTTGTGTGCAGACAGCAAAAATGAAAAGTCATAGACTTTGCTGGGGAAGCAAAGTCATACAGTTTTGAGCCCAAAAACGCATAAAAACGCACCTGAACAATGCGCAAAAACGCCTAGTGCGCACATAGCCTTATTGTCCAAAAGGGGTTAAACATATTGCATAGTATACAAAATATAAAGCCTACAATCTAGTGTAGTGATGTATTTGGTAAGTATAGATTTTGGGGGGGAAGGGGAAAAGAAAAACCAGTGGGGAGGAGGATGGGGGATGGTGTGACTGTAGTGAATTACTTATCATATATACATTATATCAAAAGTATTATGTTGGCCAGAGAACAGAGCTGCAGATGTTTATATTTTGATCATAGAGACAAATGTAAGTCGGAAGTTGGTTTCTACTTAGATCCTGGCCATGGTGTCCATATGTCAAAAGAAAATTATCTGATCTTGTCATATCAATTTGTTCATATAGCATAATCCTATTAACTCTACCCTTGACCATTTGGATTGATAGGGAAGGGGACTTCCATTTTGAGGCTATATGGATTCTAGCTGCCATAGATAGTGATGTCTTCAAAGTGGAGAGGGAGAAGGGGTTAAACCCGCACAATCCGCCAGTAATCCAGAAGGAGATGTTACATCTAGCGGTGGATGCAGCGGTGGCCGCGAGTAACCTCAGTGACAGCTCAGCTGATCGCGCTTCTCACCGCCGCTCCTCTCACCTCCACGCAGCAACTGAGGTGAGTAGCGCGATCAGCTGAGCTGTCACTGAGGTTACCCGCTGTCACTGGATCCAGCGGTGGATGCAGCGGTGGCCGCGGGTAACCTCAGTGACAGCTCAGCTGATCGCGCTTCTCACCGCCGCTCCTCTCACCTCCACGCAGCAACTGAGGTGAGTAGCGCGATCAGCTGAGCTGTCACTGAGGTTACCCACGGCCACCGCTGCATCCACCGCTGGATCCAGTGACAGCGGGTAACCTCAGTGACAGCTCAGCTGATCGCACGGCTGTCTTCATTAGCTGCGTGGAGGTGATAGGGGCGGCGGTGAGTAGCGCGATCAGCTGAGCTGTCACTGAGGTTACCCGCGGCCACCGCTGGATCCAGTGACAGCGGGTAACCTCACTGACAGCTCAGCTGATCGCACGGCTATCTTCATTAGCTGCGTGGAGGTGACCGGAGCGGCTGTGTCTGCTGCAGCTCCGGTCACCTCCATGCAGCAGCGCTGGAAGCGATGCTGGAGCATCCTGGATTACGCTGGACATGGAGGGCTTTTTGGGGCTGATTAAAGTGGTTAACCAGGGTATATGTTTGTGTTTTTTATTTCTAATAAAGGATTTTTTTCGGGTGTGTGTGTTTATTTACTGTAATTTACAGATTAATCATGGAAGGTGTCTCATAGACGCCTGACATGATTAATCTAGGACTTATTGGCAGCTATGGGCTGCCAATAACTCCTTATTACCCCGATTTGCCAACGCACCATTGCAAATCAGGAAGAGCCGGGTACAGTCCCAGAACTGTCGCATCTAATGTATGCGGCAATTCTGGGCGGTTGCTGACTGATATTGTTAGGCTGGGGGGCTCCCCATAATGTGGAGCTCCCCATCCTGAGAATACCAGCCTTCAGCCGTATGGCTTTATCTGGCTGGTTTTAAAATTGGGGGGGACCGCACGCCGTTTTTTTTATTTAATTATTTATTTCACTACACAGTATAGACACGCCCACCGGCTGCTGTGATTGGGTGCAGTGTGACACCTGTCACTCAGCGTGGGGGCGTGTCTCACTGTAACCAATCATAGGCGCCGGTGGGCGGGGAAAGCAGGGAATACGAGATTGTTTAATGGGCGGCCGGCTTTTTCAAAACAGTAAAAGCCGCCGGAGCAGTGTGAATGCCGTGCAGCGCCGGGGATCGGGGATCGGTGAGTATATGAGAGAGGGGGATAGACTGACATGGACAGAGAGTGAGGGACAGAGATAGTGACCGACTGACAGAGATTAGTGAATGACAGACATTGTGAGGCGCTTCAGAACGCAGCTTTTCAGCTGCGCTCTGAAGCGGACCTTTTTTAAGCTGCGGTGCAGAGCGCACACCTGCGCACATAGCCTCAGACATCAAAATCGTATGAGGGATGTCACACGTTTCAATTGACTAGGTTCCTGCAACAAAACGCTCAATTCTAGACAAAGATACGATGTGTTTGCGATCAACGGTTTTGCGTTCAATCCTGATCGCACGTAGCTGTCACACGCAGATACCTCACAAACGATGCCGGATGTGCGTCACTTACAACTTGACCCCAACGACGGATTGTGAGATATATTGAAACGTGTGTAGCGGGCTTTAGGCCCGATATTTAAAAGTGATTAAACCAGTTTTCTGGAATGAAACACCTTCATTGGTTGCAACATTTCGCATTTTATGCCAGTCTTAGCCAGCTTTTCCAATATAGGTGAATCATGGGTGGACGGGTGGCACTAAGCCCACTTGTATAAGGCATTCAAATTTACAACACTTTAGTATATTAAAATATATAGAATACTTAAGAAATGTAAGATATTATATACTGACGAGAAAAGTACTCCTGACTGGAGTACATTACAGGCAGATGCGCTTTTTAATGAGTTAGGCACTTCAGACTCCAGCGAGCTCATTTACTAAGACTGCCATGTGCAACGTCGGTCTTAATGACTGCACCAACATCTTTTAAAATGAAGCCAAAATAGCTTTTCAAATGGCAGGAGAGGAGGCTATGTCCATCCATTTATTTCCTCTTCAACATCCACACATTCCAAAAACTAAAGCTCCTCTTATATTTGCCAATTTTAGTGGGATTGGATAATCGTCTGATATGTATGGTGGCCTCCCAACGCTCTCCCAACAGATTATGTCGGGAAAGAGAAGAGCTGGCCTGTCGACATTTCAATGGCTCGCCCTTGTACTTTCAGGGGAGATAAGCAGGAACACAGAGAAGTCAGGCAGTGGCTTTCTCCTTGATAACACATAGAAATTATATCAACACTCAGACAAGCGTTTACATTTATGGGGATAAAAGGAGAGAGAGCTGTCTGCCCAACGAACGTTTTGTTCAACAGTTATCTCATGAAAATGGCCAGCTATAGTGGGAAGATTTGTGTTTTCTAATGTTTTTAGACACTTCTTTACCTTATTCAACAAGGAGGTGTAGCTTAGACGAAAATGGCAATTGTGTAAAAAGATATATAAAAAATGTAGGTGCACAATAGTGGGTGGCACAAAGTAAGTAGACAAACGTGTTTAAATTTCTGGCAAGTTTATTATCAAGAATGAGCCACTGAAAACTTTGGCATTTAACAGTGCAAATAATACAATTTCAAAGGATATGTAAATCGGCTACTGTGCTTTTCTTTTTTTAAACTTCTTAAAAAATGATCTGACAACATGATTCCTCTAGTCAGTTTGATTACAATGATATAGGAGTTTTTTCACTATTTTAGCGATTTTAAAAAACTCTGAACTTTGTAAAAATAAATTATTTGGTTTGTGCCTTTATTTTCTGAAACTTATTACTTTTTATTTTTCGGTCAATTGAGTTATTGGATGGCTTCTTTATTGTGTGTTGAACTGATGTTTTCATGTATAGAATTTTGGGGTAGATAAATAAAATGTTTTGATTTCTCTTTATTGTATTTTTTTGCAATGTGGGGATAAAAAACAAAAAAAAAACCCCAAAAACAATTCTGATCATTGCTGTTATAAGCAGATGCCAATTATGTAACATAGACGGCATCTGTCCTGTGTGGAGTGGCCTCTGCTCTAAACACCCCGACACAGTCCACAGCCATCATGAAGCATTAAGAGGTTAACAGTTGTTGTACCTGTGCCCTTGCATAGAGCACAGTATTTCAGTGGTGAACCTTCTGGTTCCTTTCATTACACTGTATACCAATCTGGGATATCTAAGTAGATACTTGCATGAACACCTTAGTCTTTTTCTACTTATTATAAAAATACTTTATTGATTATCAAAATTACATACATACATATATATTCAGCACTAAAAACAATATTTAGAAAGGAAAAGGGGAGGGGCGAGTAGCCCTAGCCTTTCCCTTCCTAGTTTACGGGGTCGGCGTCCTGATTTATAGTGACGCCCCCGTTCCGCGGTGACTAACCCTAGGCAGTCCCTTCCTACTTCTAAGATAGAGTGCACTGACTCAAGGAGTGTACTAACCCAAAGTAGTAAAACCACAGAGAGAAAGAGGTGCACAGTCCGGGGTAACTAATTTGTCTGTATCATCACCCAAGGCTGATGGGGATAGGGGGCCTAAGGGTAGTCACGTATGTCAATTAGTCTGTGTGCCCAGTGACAAAAGATAACTGAATAGAAGGTAGAAACTAGATTTTGCTATCCAAGAATCGCCCAACGCGTTTCGCCCTTTCTGATAGTAGTAACCTCAGGGCTCATCAGGGGCGTCTCAACTAGATTCTTGAAGAGTTAATTCTTAATTTCAATTTTTGTGACATACTGTTTGAGGTATCGGCATACTCAGAAGAAACTGCACAACACATTTTGAGGTCCATTTTTTCCTGTTAAAATTTCCATTTTTTTCTTTCCTTATTGCTTTAATTCCTGTGAAGCACCTTGTGCAGCATTGATCCCCCGCGGCCCCCTCCTCCTTCACAGTGCACGCTGGCCCCTCCCCTTTTCCTTTCTAAATATTGTTTTTAGTGCTGAAAATATATGTATGTATGTAATTTTGATAATCAATAAAGTATTTTTTATAATAAGTAGAAAAACACTAAGGTGTTGATCCTTTCATTACACCTCACTGTAATATATACTCTGGTACCTATGTTGCCAACCTTGTCCATTTTTAAATGGCAGTGAAGATGGAGACTTGGCTGCAGACACTCAGACATAGCTAAACACTGATAAGATTTTTTTTTTTCACTTAAAGGGAATCTGTCAACAGGATTTTGCAATGTAAGCTCAGGACAGCATGCTGCGAGAGTTAAAAAAACAACAACATCTGTGCTTCTCTTATCTGTTTGCAAGCTATTGTTTACTCATATTGCTATAAGATTAACATTGATGTGACTCTCTGCAGTGCAGACTAGTCTGCCATGCCCCCTGCTGTGTTTGACACCTCACAGTCAATGCACAATCTCTATTGAGAGCATGATGTGGGTGGGAAGAGCTCCCAACTCTGCTACACTCAATTCTGAGATAAAGTCAGAACACTGCACACAGTGATCTAAGTTAAACATGGTCAGTTTCAGAATCTCTTTGCCTACAGCATGATGCTCAGGTGAAGTAGCAAAAACCTGGTGACAGATTCTCTTTAAAGATAATTTTACACCCAGTTACTACTACGTCATCTGAGTGCAGCATGATGTAGGTGCAAAGACCATCTGTCTTGGAATATGTAAGTGCAGTCACCCTGATTCCAGTGATGTCACTTACTGGGCTGCTTACTACAGTTTTGATAAAATCACAGTTTTATTTGCTGCAGATTTAGTCCTCTGAATGCTGAGCTCTGTATAACCCTGCCTACACCACTGATTGCCAGTTATTTGTGTACACTCTGCACTAGCATAAAGCTGCCAATCAGCGGTGGTTGGGGGGCTATACAGTAATCATGAATATGGAGGACTACATGCAATCAGGTTTACTAGTCCTCAAGTGAAAATGTATAACTTACAGCAAATAGCAGTAACTTATACATTGTTGGAAGTAGGGTCTCTATCTCAACATCATACTTGTCTCAGATTAGGTGGCAAAAACCTGGTGACAGAATCCCTTTAAAAGAGTTGTTCTCTGTAAATAGAAAAAAATAAATAACTAAACTTAAACGAACAATTCATTCTAGTTTTGTCTAAGGAGGAAATAAGTATAGAATGAATATGCTTGCACAGACAGAAACCTAGAAACCATGAGTGTTAATAAGACAAGTGCCAGTGAGTATGTGCAGAAGGAAGCCCCTCTGCTGTCACCTGGAGATACAGTTAGGTGCAGAAATATTGGGAAAGTGACCGAATCTCCATGATTTCAGCTCTGCAGGCCACTACTTTTGATTTCAAATAAAATGATCTGAGATGCAATTGAAGTGTAGACTTTTGGGTTTAATTAAAGGGGTTGAACAAAAATATTGTGTGAAACCTTTAAGAATTGCAATCATTTTTCTACAAAGCCTCCTCATTTCAGTGGCTCAAATAAATAAAATGTTCAAGGACATCACCAAACGCTGGGTTTCCTCCTTTGTGAGGCGTTGCCGTATTTACTGTAGCTGCCTTCAGTTGTTGCTTGTTTGTGGGCGTTTCTGCCTTATGCTTTATCTTGATCATGTGAAATGCAGCTCGATGGAGTTGAGATCTGTTTATTGACCTGGTCATTGCAGAATATTGCATTTCTTTACCTTAATAAACTCCTGGGTTGCTTTCACAGTATGTGTTGGGTCTTTGTAAATCTATACTGTGAAGGTATCATCCAATCACCCTTGCTGTATTTGGTGGAATATGAGCAGAAAGTATCGCTCTGTACACTTTAGAATTCATCCTCCTGCTTCTGTCTTCAGTCACATCATCATCAATAAACACTGGTGACCCAGGAGCCATTGGAAGCCATGCATAGCCATGCCATCACACTGCCTCCACCATGTGTTAGAGGATTCCTGTGCTTTGGATCATGAGCAGTTCCAAGCCTTCTCCATACTTTCTTCTTACTATTATTCTGGTACAGGTTGTTCTTAGTTTCATCTGCCCAAAGAATACTTTTGGCAAACTCTATTCTGGCCTCTTTAACGGTATAAACTGTGTGGTGAACCTTCTATATTTTCTCTCATGCAGTCTTTTCTTTATGGTTGCCTTAGACAGTGAAACATTTACTTCGCAGAGAGCGTTTTTCACTTGGGTGGCTTTTGTGAAGGGGTTTTTCTTCACCATGGAAAGGATTCTGCGATCATACACCACCGTTGTTTTCTGTGGATGTCCAGGTCTTTTTAAGTTCCCAAGCTCACCAGTGCGCTCTTCTTTTTGCAGAATGCATCAACCTGTTGATTTGGCCACTCCTAACATTTCTGCCATCGCTCTGATGGATTTTTCTTCTTTTTTTTCAGTCTAATGAAGGTCGGTTTAGCTCCTTTGACTGCATGTTGCGGAGTTCACAGTAACAATTTCCAAATGCAAATGCTACACCTGGAACCAGCTCCAGACCTTTCACTCAAGATAGATTAACAAGGGAATAGCACATGAAGCCCAGTAAAGAGCTTTTGAGATAATTGTCCAATTTCTTTTGCTCCCTTGAAAAAATGGCAGCAACATATTAAAGGGCTGTGCATTATCCAAATATTTCTGGACCTAACTGTATATTAAATACTGATTGTAATACAGTTACTTAACAGTACAAAGAGAAAAAAATCTTTTACTCACAGGAATTCTGTCTCTGGACTGCCGAACAGCACTAGGAGTTTGTTGGAAATCACCCCCTATAGTTATCAGCAAAGAAAAGAAAGAAAATAAACACTTAATGGTTATCAGCGATATATTTAAATATTATGGAACCACCAGGAGTAGATTATTTTGATCATTTTGATCATGGGTAGATAGCTATCATTAGCTGCACATGCTATTACTTAAATATGGCCATGCTACTAATCATTTTAGTATAGTGTATGAATATGGTGTTTATGTGTCTTATGTGTGACACAGGTTACCTAGAATACATTTCATATTCTCTACAGCCATTATTCAGTAATGAGAAGTGTAAATCACAGGACCATGCATATAAATTACAAGGGATGACTAGGTAGTCCTGTAGAAAGGAGCAGAATGCAGGCTCTGGATACATGACCTGTGATTTTATATTTTTGTGTGTTCTGTAAAAAATATCAAATTTCAAACAAATGTTCTCTGTTTTTGACACTCACTGGTGAGAATAACCACGTCATGATTTGTATAGTATGTTTTAATCATTACTGAATCTGTTGTTATCTACTGCTCAGAATTCACTAAAATATGAATGGAAATCAATCTGTACATCAAAACAGCTACAATCTGTGATCTGCCCAATGAATGCAGAGCTCACAACTCCTTGGAACTACAGCAACGTCTTGAAGAATCAACCTTTGATGAGCCGATAATGATGTTTCGTGACTTAACAAACAAGACTACTCAACAGTGCCTTCTCAACCAGTGGTAACTTGACAAATGCGGCTACTATCTCCGGTAAATACCACCATGTGATTACAGCCCCAAGGCAGACTGTGTGTTCAGCCGGCTAGTCAACCTTACCAGCTAATACGTGGAATATCTGCATATCTTAAGTGTTATTTGAAACTGGAAAGTGAATTGTTCATTTGTACTTCTAAAAGACGTTTAAGTGCTGAAAATTACTTAGTGTTTAACCATAACAAAGGTTCATCAAAATGTTTTATCTTGGCCAACCAATGATATTCTGTCATTGTCAGAAAAGGTGCTGACAATATTTGAAAATTTTGGCTGATACTTGCTATTAGTTGACTGTAAAAAGTGAAAGATCTTCTATAACAAGAGTTTTATCTGACAATACATAGACCATTACTCGCCAACTGTAATTCTACATGTACGGCTGCTTTGAATAAGTCTAATGACCAACACCAACAAAAAAGTGTATCGTTCACCAAACGAACGCTTGTTTGGTGGCTGTTTACCATTCAATTGACGTTTGTCTTACGCGTATGGCACCCACACATCTGCCAGCTATTAATCCTCTAGTCATTCTCTAGTGCTGAAAAGAATAACTATTGATATCTGAACGTATGAGTTTGAAGCTTTATCAAAGATAAACACTAATTTTATAAATATCTTATCAATGATTCTACCAATCTGATTTCCAGAATGAACTGTAGAATGCTCATAGTTAACGATTAGTCACTTTGCTCCCCAAGTCAATATCCAAAAATCACATATATGTTTATGTGAATAATAGAATTAGTTTCTTCCTCACACAAACTTTTAGACACACAAAAACAAAATAAAAAAAAATCTAAACTTCATCTGGAAATGGTGATATTTAGTATTTATGAATATATGTACGGTAATAATTAAAAATCATAAATACCCAAGAAATTAATGCTGCCAAAATATTAATGGCTCTACCAAGTGTATTAAGCTGCTAGTTTCAAAAATATTTAAAGTGCACTGATGGCCTATCCTTAGGATAGGTCATGAATGTCTAATCAGCAGAGGTCCAACATCCGGCACCCTCCCAGTTCATCAGCTCTTGGTGACGTCGGTGGCTGCAAGCAGCCGGAAAAGCTGATTTCTGACTGCACCAAGAACAATTGATCGGCGAGGGTGACGGGTGCTGGACTTTGGCCAAACAAACATTGATGACCTATCCTAACGATAGGCCATGATTGTGAAATTAGCGGCCAAACTCTTTGACGCATGATATTTAAAAGAGGATTAATTTTATATTTATAAGAGCAATCTACTAAAAAGAACGTATTACTAATCGGGCAAGGTATAATCGGACAGTGAATGTGTTTTCCTAGCTTTATACATGTTGTTTTATATATATATATATATATATATATATATATATATACTGATCAAAAAAATAAAGGGAACACTAAAATACCATTTTGTTGTTTAAGTGTTTCCTTTATGTTTTTGAGCAGTGTGTGTATATATATATGTATATATATATATATATATATATATATATATATATATATATATATATCGTACAGGCCAAAGGTTTGGACACACCTCATTCAAAGAGTTTTCTTTATTTTCATGACTCTAAAAATTGTAGATTCAATGAATTAACACATGTAGAATGAAATACTTAACAAAAAAGTGTGAAACAACTGAAAATATGTCTTATATTCTAGGTTCTTCAAAGAAGCCACATTTTGCTTTGATTGCTGCTTTGCACACTCTTGACATTCTCTTGATGAGCTTCAAGAGGTAGTCACCGGAAATGGTCTTCCAACAGTCTTGGAGTTCCCAGAGATGCTTAGCACTTGTTGGCCCTTTTGCCTTCACTCTGCGGTCCAGCTCACCCCAAACCATCTCGATTGGGTTCAGGTCTGGTGACTGTGGAGGCCAGTTCATCTGGCGTAGCACTCCATCACTCTCCTTCTTAGTCAAATAGCCCTTACACAGCCTGTAGGTGTGTTTGGGGTCATTGTCCTGTTGAAAAATAAATAATGGTGCAACTAAATGCAAACCGGATGGAATAGCATGGAATACCATAGCAAGATGCTGTGGTAGACATGCTGGTTCAGTATGCCTTTAATTTTGAATAAATCCCCAACAGTGTCACCAGCAAAGCACCCCCACACCATCACACCTCCTCCTCCATACTTCACGGTGGGAACCAGGTGTCAGGAATGCCTACTGTTTGGTTACCCCGCCCTTAACTTTGCCCTCAGCCAAGATGGTGGAGCATACTTCCAATAAGCTCCTCCTTCACCACCTGTTTGTCTTTAATATCCAGCCTGGTTAAACACTCATTGCTTGAGTATTGTGTAAAGCTCCTGCTTGCAGTTCTCTTACTGAAACCCTATCTTTCTGGATCGTTCCTTCCTCCTATTCTGTATCCCGCATGCCTGTCAGCAACTTGATTATCGTCTGCACTTTCCGTGGAACTACAAGTCCCAGACTGGACCTGAGTTCCTTCTTGTCAGTGTACTTGCCGCTTTCAGTGTTCTCCCTGTTTCCCGCTATTGGACTCCAGTTATTCCCATCAGTATCGTGACACCAGGCATGTAGAGTCCATCCATTCACCTTTTCTGCGTCACACAAAGACATGGTGGTTGGATCCAAAGATCTCAAATTTGGACTCATCAGACCAAAGCACAGATTTCCACTGGTCTAATGTCCATTCCTTGTGGTTTTTAGTCCAAACAAGTCTCTTCTGTTTGTTGCCTGTACTTAGCAGTGGTTTCCTAGGGGCTATTTTACCATGAAGGCCTGCTGCACAAAGTCTCCTCTTAACAGTTGTTTTAGAGATGTGTCTGCTGCTAGAACTCTGTGTGGCATTGACCTGGCCTCTAATCTGAGCTGCTGGTAACCTGTGATTTCTGAGGCTGGTGACTCGGATAAACTTATCCTCCGCAGCAGAGGTGACTCTTGGTCTTCCTTTCCTGGGGTGGTCCTCATGTGAGCCAGTTTCTTTGTAGCGTTTGATGGTTTTTGCCACTGTACTTGGGGACACTTTCAAATTTTCCCCAATTTTTCGGACTGACTGACCTTAATTTCTTAAAGTAATGATGGCCACTCGTTTTTCTTTACCTAGCTGCTTTTTTTTTGCCATAATACAAATTCAAACAGTCTGTTCAGTAGGACTATCAGCTGTTTATCCACCAGACGTCTGCACAACACAACTGATGGTCCCAACCCCATTTATAAGGCAAGAAATCCCACTTATTAAACCAGACAAGGCACACCTGTGAAGTGAAAACCATTTCCGGTGACTACCTCTTGAAGCTCATCAAGAGAATGCCAAGAGTGTGCAAAGCAGTAATCAAAGCAAAAGGTGGCTACTTTGAGGAACCTAGAATACAAGACATATTTTCAGTTGTTTCACACTTTTTTGTTAAGTATTTCATTCCACATGTGTTAAGTCATAATTTTGATGCCTTCAATGTGAATCTACAATTTTCAGAGTCCTGAAAATAAAGAAAACTCTTTAAATGTTTGAATGAGAAGGTGTGTCCAAACGTATGCTCTGTACTGTATATATATTTATAAAATATATATATATATATATATATATATATATATACACACACATGTATATATACACATATATATATTTTTTAATTATATATATATATATATATATATATATACGCAAAAACATGTGTATATATATACCGTACATATACATATATATAGATAGCATAACTT
Organism: Anomaloglossus baeobatrachus; assembly: GCF_048569485.1. Taxonomy (NCBI): domain Eukaryota; kingdom Metazoa; phylum Chordata; class Amphibia; order Anura; family Aromobatidae; genus Anomaloglossus; species Anomaloglossus baeobatrachus. The sequence continues at coordinate 106,424,610 of NC_134359.1, forward strand.
GCTTCCATGTCGACTCTACCAATTTCACATATAATTCTCAGATTTGCTTCATTTCATCTCGGGGAGGGAGTTTGGAGGGGAGCAATTGTTGGCTGATCACTCTCCTTCCTTCACCGAAGTGTGCCCAGAAGATTGGGCAAGCTTTCTTGCTAAGTGCTCTTTTTTTGTGGAAGGAACTGCTGAATAATTAGCTCTGCTACATAATTATATTTTTACTTTACTTGGATGTGATCTAAATGCCCTTAACAAAACTTATCTTTTGAAAGTTGTATCAGCTTTAATCTGGAAGTAGGAAAAGATGAACACAGGCATGCACGTACAAGATACTTAAGCTGAAGACGCCAACACTTTCAATACACTGATCTCTACAGTAATGTAGAAAAGATTTGATGTAGTTAATGTATGAGACGGAGGCAAATCAATGGAAATGTGTACCATGGTTGCAATCGATCATGAAGCTTCCACCAGAACAGAGACATGGATATACAAACTTCTAAGATAGCACTAAGTCACTATGCCAAGATACAACCAATGCACGCTTATGGCTCTTGCAAGCGAATGTGATCATGAGGTCTGCAAAGAAATGAACAAGAATCCATAAATAAACAAATAGAATAAGAAAATAAATAAGAAGCAACATAAAATAAAATGCCTGCAAGCCTCTGACATGGACTTTCATTATTATGGAATACTGAATTTCTTCAATGGGATAGAAAAAAAGGAAAAAAAAAGATAAGAAAGTCTGCAGGGATGAAATCTGCAAGCCACATAACATGAAACCATCCAAAACAATGTTTGCCAGCCACATTTGCAAAAAAAACGGAACAAAGCAGTCACCTGCCGGCTTCCTCCTCACGCAGGCCTGATGGGCCGGTCTAGACTGCTTGACCGCAGGTTTTAAAATTACTTTCCTGGAGGGAGAATGGAGCTGAACGTCTGATTTTTTACCAATTTCTGCTTTCTTTAGGATTGCTATAGACAGAGAAAATAGGAAGAAAAGAAAGAAGCATAGTCAGGGGAGTTAACACGTAGCTGGTCATCATTAGATTGCAGCGTGTACAACAGATAGGTTCCCTGGCTGTACTTGGATGGAAAAGATGAGTAAGTGATGGACCTTTTTTCCTTCTCACTTCGTCTCTGGAGGTTGCGCTAAGATCCCTTTTACTTATTTTCCTTTCAGGTGTTGAAATACGACCTCGGCCACTCTTGAAAGGCTTGTCTTTCCTGTGTCTTTCAACAGGAACCTTCTGTATTTCTCGCTCGACCTTCTCCTCCTTAGGAATGGGTTCTATTGCTTCAGTCATAAGGCTCCTGTCCTCATCTGTACACATGAGAAGAGTTAGGACAGCAGAAGCAGCAGATTTCCTGTACAAAATATTAACTTGAAAAGTCACATCGCATCAGTCTACAGAAGTCTATCAGTGGGAACAGAGTTGAGTACTGTATGTCATCTGATGCATTGGCTATCTGCAGTTTTTCCCAGATTTCTTGATCAATCTAAAGTTTTCTTAAAGGGAATATGTCACCAGGTTTTTGCCACCTAATCTGAGAGCAGAATAACGTAGGGGCAGAGATCCTGATTCCAGTGATGTGTCACTTACTGGGCTGCTTAGTGTAGTTTTAATAAAATCACTGATTAATCAGCAATAGATTATCATTAGAGGACTACTTGGTGTGCTGCCAGAGAGTCCACCATAGTCATGATCTCTGTATAACTGCTAGATCTGCAGTAGAGAAAACATTGATGTTATCAAAATGTCAGCAAACAGCTCAGTAAGTGTCATATCACTGGAATTGGGGTCTATGTCTCTACATTATGCTGCTCTCAGATGAGGTAGCAAAAACCGAGTGACAGATTCCTTTTAAATAATTTTTGGGCCTAAAAATAATTAATAAAAAGAAAATAATACAGTTTTTAATACACTTAGCTACCAATTCTTTTCTGATTTCCTGCCATATTTCTTGCATCCCCCACTACTACTTGTTTTAGATATTGTGTAATAAGTCATGGCTACAAAACACCAATAATTGTCTGCAGCGGTGATGTTTTGTCACTATGAATGGCATATTAACATATAATTGGGGATGAAGTAGACTAGCAGTGGGTCAAAAAATAATTATTACCATAAGGTGTATTGAAAACGTATATTACTGTTCAATAATTTTGTAATTTTAATTTTGAGCAAAAGTGATAAGTATATCAAATATAATGGAGAAGTATGAGTCCTAACTTTATATTCCCCATGACTTTAATTCATTCCTGCCTTTTGCATGAAATATTATGCTAAAAAAGCCTTACAAGGAATCTGATAGCTGATCCATGCTGCCTAATCCACAGGCAGCATGTATGGGACACTGGCTGTATAACCTTGGCCAGGTTCTTTGTTGACTTTATACCACTGCAACGTTTTAAAGAAAAACATACTTTAAAAGCCGCCATGCACCGAGTCACTCTGGAGGCTAGTCGAACAGTTGGTTCCTTTTGTCTTTTCTTCGCCTCCTCTCCTTGAGTGACAGGTCTCTCTCTATATACACAGGGAGAGACCTGTCAATCCGGGGCCGTGGGTGGGAAGTAACCGATGGGAAACCATCTGTCTGACCAGTCTTCGGTGACGATCAGTCCATGGCAGCTTTTAAAATGTTTTTCTCTGAAACGTCACAGTGCTATAAAGTCAACAAAAACGTGGCCGAGGTCATAGAGCCAACGTCCGATACATGCTGCCTGTGGATCAGCTGTCAGGTTCTCTTTAACCCATTGGGTTACTTTGGTGCACAAACCTAACTGCTACATTCCAATTAGAGAGCATTCTTTATATTTTGTGATATACATTTTCTCTCTGCATTTTAGCTAATTTAAGATTCATTTGAGTTTAGTGATTCACTGAAATGTAAATAACTAAGTACAAATTATTTTGTAGAAATAGAAGCAGTGGATGTGTCTGCTGGGTACCCCAATACGCCCCCTCTCCTTAATAAAGTAGTAATTATACACTTGTCTCTGATTGCTGACAGCCGTTAACTGGTAAAATCTTTGTATTGTTGGTAGCTGTTGTGCCTAATTCATTGTATCTATATGAGAATTAAAAACAGAATATTTTATGGAGGGAGGTTCAACAGGGCAAGCTGCTACTCTGGAACATAGTTATCAAGACATATGTCTGGATCCTCTATCACTGAAATAGGCAGACGAGTATAGTCTCCTTAACTTTCACTTGATGTTTTGCAGCAGTTTTTTTTACTATTTATTTTTTTAATCCTGTTATTACACAGGATTTAAAAAAAATATATCTCATTTGCACTTTGAAAGTCGCACTTTTTTTAGACTTCTTGATTTTTCTTAAACCACGTGTGGCCTTATCGGTTTGATGCATTATTTTCATGGTAGTCAACAGGCACTTAACATCCACATGTAAAAACCAATATCAAGGATTCTAAAGACAGAACCTCCATGGAGATTTCCATAGAAAACAATTCTGGGAACATTTCCTGTAAGTGTGTTTTAATAGAAAGTGCGGCTTTAGATTGCACAATGAGCTTAGTTTAGAGGAGATGGGAATTTAAACATGGGTGGGCTGCAATACCAGACACAACCCAAGTATTGGAGTAATTTTTCTTTCTTATTTCAGCCATTTTTTTTAACGCACTGGGAAAAGCAGGCTAAATAGCTTAGTGGGGAAATATCACAACAAAAGAAATGCAACAATATCATCTAGTATTGTGATATAGTTATACTAAAGCCCGCTTTACACACTACAATATATCTTACGATGTGTCGGCGGGGTCACGTCGTAAGTGACGCACATCTGGCATCGTAAGGTACATTGTAGTGTGTAACAGCTACGTGCGATTGCGATTGAACGCTAAAACGTTCATCGCACGCACGTCGTTCATTTCTCATAGATTGAATGACATGTTGTTCATCGTACCCGGGGTAGCACACATCTCAGTGTGTGACACCCCGGGAACGATGAACAGATCTTACCTGCGTCCTTCAGCTCCCGGCCAGCAATGCGGAAGGAAGGAGGTGGGCGGGATGTTTACGTACCGCTCATCTCCGCCCCTCCGCTTCTATTGTCCGGCTGCCGCGTGACGTCGATGTGACGCCGAACGTCCCTCCCACTCCAGGAAGTGGACGTTCGCCGCCCACATCGAGGTCGTATGGACGGGTAAGTACGTGTGATGGGGGTTAATCGTTTGTGCGGCACATTGAACAAATTGAACGTGCCGCACATACGATGGGGGCGGTTAAGATCGCATACGATATCGTATGCGAAATCGTAACATGTAAAGCAGGCTTTAGACCATTGAGTTGTGGGATCTAGTAATTTCACTAATTATTTACTTGAGAAAACATTATGGAATTGTTACCCACCTTGTGTGTCCACCCAGATGCTGTCTGTGTCCAATATCGAATCATCTATGGTGGTCTCATCTCTGTAATCATCCTGAGTTTCTGTCTTATACTCTGTTTCTTTTTCTGGAGAGGCAAGCATGCAAGGTGAACCTTCCCTGGGTTCTTCATGAGACTGTTCTTCTGTTACTTCTTCCTCCTCTTCTTCTTCTTCCTCCTCCTCCTCTTCTTCTTCTGTCATTGGCCTTTCTTCTGTTTCAGAAGGTTCAGATGCTTGAAAGCGGACATTGTGACTCACAGTTTCACCATCATCTGTAGCAGTTTGTACTACTTGAATAAAGTCATCTTCAACTGTGACTACCGATTCAACAACAGCTGTTGCCTCCTCCAAGTGCTCTGCAGATGGCTCTTTATCTTCTTCTTCCCCAGACTGATCTGGTATTTCTGGTGTTAAATCTTTGCTGCACTCATCTATCACTTCTACCTCAAGGTCCTCCTTATCATCTACAACCACTTCATGGTCAGTTACAGCCTGGATCTCCTGGCCCATTTCATCCTTTGTTATTACTGCTTCGACAGTTTGTTCTTCTTGGGATTCAGACACTTTTTCAATTTGCACTTCCCCTGTGCTATCTTCCTCAGTCTCATGTGTTGAAGCATCATTATTTTCCGACTCCTTGTTTGTGATGTTCGGAGTGACTTCTTCGCTGTCTGGTTTCTGTACATCAGTGGTGGTTACATCTTGTGATGAATCTGGGGCTTGTTCTGGCTCTCCACTGGATTCATAAGATTCTTCTTTGTCAACAGCTTCTTGATGCACTAAGTCAGGTTTTGGACCTTTCTCTTTCAAGTCCACATCAGAAAGCTTGGAGGTGTCTTTGGCTTGGGAAGCGCCTTCCTCAGCTTCTTCTTTCACCATTGTAGAATCGGATTCCTTAGATTCTTGAGTTATATTTTCTACCTCAGATTCCTTTTGTGCTTGTTGCTCAGATTTTGACTCAGTTACTTGTTGGTGACTAAACGTTTCCTCAGTAGACAACTTTGTTTCTTCCATATCCGACACAATTATAGGGCATGTGTCAATTTCAGCTTCTTTAGTTGTGGATTCTTCTTTTGAGGCAAGTACAGATATCTCTCTATTTACTTTGTCATCCTTTTCAATTGACGTCTCCGACAATGAATCTTTTCTCTCTACTATTACAGCTTCGGCACTGTCCAGCTGTGTTTTTTGCTCAATTGCAACTTGACTTTCCCTTAAATCAATCTGTTCCTCACCCTTCTCACCCACTCTGCCAATATTACTTTCAGACTCCATCTCCCAGTCCAGAGCAACAGTGTCACCGGTGGAGTCCTGTCTTTCTTTGCCAAGCTTCTCTGCAGCAGCAAGTTTTACCTGAATGATGGCTGGATCTACAGCAAGACCTTCATAAAGAGTAGACATACCGCCACCTAGATTTTCGCTATCCTGTACAGGGGAAGGCAGAGGGACAGTGTATTTATTAAAAACACAGTAGCCCAATTCTTCTTGCTGGCTATCTGTCTTTACAAGAAGGTTGGTACCTTCTATCATAGTTGCTTCTAGGCTTACGTTACTTTCATCTATAATGATTTCAGAACTTGCAGATTTTCTTCTAGCAGCATCACATTCTGTACTCCCTGAATCTAATCTGGACCTTGGGCCTGTTAAATCTAACATTTCTGGCAAGTCAGGTGCCATAATTGTACCATTTTTGTAGTACTCTTTTGCTGGATACTGAGATTCACATAATGGCTCTAGCTCAAATCGTTCTTTTCCTGTGTCTTTAACTGTTTCTTCTTTGTCTTCCTCCTCTTCCTCTTGTTCTTGTTCTTCTGGGAATGAAGGTGCTTTTTCTAATGCAGGGGTAGTTGCTGGTAAATCAGCTTCATCTCCTTCATCCATGCTTCCACTCGTGTTAGAGAGGATATCCGTAGCTAGTGGGGAGAGATCATGGGCACGTGCATAAGTGAAGCCTAGTGCTATGGAGTCAAGACACGACATAGGGAGATTTATGGACATACTTCTCTGTTCAATGGCAGACCTACCACCAAGTCCAAGACTGCGGCTCAGGGTCAGATCATCTTTATTTTTACTAAGAAATTCTGATTTGTCAGAATAGATATTTGGATCAATTGTAAAAAGACGATCTCCTGCTGCTATTGTTGACTGGAGTTTTGTAGATGTAAGTGAGCTATAACCAACATCTTTAGCAGGGGCACTGCTTTTTACTTCAGGCACTGGGGCTAATCCTTCTTCTACTTCTTCATCTTCTTTGTCTATATGTGGTATTGAGCAGGCTTCATATGGTGGTTCTTTGACATCAGTCAGCTCATAGTAATCACTGCTCTTTTGGATATTACTACCTAAGGTTTGCTCTTTTAATGCAGAGGTTTCAAAATACGTGGACATTCCAGACTTGTCTTCATCCAGTTTAATTTTATGATCATCAAGAGGTTTGCTGTCACTTTGAATCTCTGATACAACCATTTCTTTTTCGTCATGTGTAAATGGATCTGTACTGCTCACCATTGGCACGTCCATTTTCTCTCTATCGTGCGTCTCAAGGTGACCTGAATCTTTGGAGCTCATCGGCTCTTCTTGACTACTGGTTATGTCTTTTATGCTTGACGCTTTAACTTGCTCTACGATATCACTAGATTTGCTAGCAATTGTCTCGTCTTGTTTTGTTGGAATACCTGATTGACCAAGGATATCTGATTTAGAATGACTGTCATCCCTGTCCTCAATATATTTATCAGATCCTTTCTCAAGTGCAATGCTAGATAGATCTGAACTTGGAACGTCATGTGGTTTCTGAACGTTAGTAAGACTAAAGTTGTCTGCCTCTCCCTGGTAGCTATCACTTGCTCTGTCTTTGGTTACGTCTAATATATCTGGCTTCATTGCACTTATAATAGCTTCTTCTATCGGTTCTGTCACAGTTTGTTCTAATAAAGGAGAATGTTGCAAAGACGTTTCAATATGACTTGACGGAAAACTAGAGAAAACATTTTCATTCTTGTCAGTTGAGTGGTCTGTTGAAAGATTGTCTTTACTTTCAACCTCAACCCTGCTAAAGTCCAGCTGTTCAGATTCAGGAGATGTTGGAGTACAAGGCTCTACAGAAAATGAATAAACGTGTGGCATTGCAAACGTAACATCAGTACTTGACATCTGTAGTGGTGATGGAAATTTCTCATCTTCCTTCTCTGATTTCTTTTCATCCTTCTCTAAAGATCCTAACCCCATGGTATCTTGCTTAGTTTTCTCTTCAGTCTTAGTTTTCTTAATATCTTCAACAGTGTCTACAGCTTCCACAGAGTAAGGCAGAGAGTCCAACTGTCCTTGTGCCCCCATCTTCGAGGCTGAAAGTACATCTAAAGCAGTTTGATTTTTTTTTCATAACACATTAACAAAAAAAACAAAACAAAATAGACACCATTTGTAAAACAGGCTAACTTCAAGCAAATGCCACATACAGTGTAACCTGATTATTTCAAGTCTTACAAATAATATATTTTAATTTTGAGAAGTATTACTAATAATGTCTTATTGATAGAACATATAGATAGCTAAATAGAGCTTAAATTATCACGCAATTTGTTCTATGGGAATAATACTACACTATGCAAAAGTTTTAGTTAGGTGGGAAAAAATGCTGCAAAGTATAGCTAGAATTACAAATAGTTCATTTTTATCTGTTAACAAAATATAAATTGAATGAACAAAAGAGAAATGTAAATGAAATCAATACTTGCTCACCGTTTTGGAAAGAGCTCAGCAGGGAGATTGTTCCAAACTTCTTGGAGAACTAACCACAGATCTTCTGTTGAGGCCTATGTAAATCCTGCTGTTTTTTCATCTAATCTCAGACAGACTCAATGTTGTTTAGATCAGTGCTCTGTGGTTAGTTCTTCAAGATGTTTGGAACAACCTATATTCCGAGTTCTTTCCGAAACTGTGGGCAAAGGTATCCAGAGGAACTGATACCTTCATGCTATTTTGAAGGTAAAAGGGTGGTGACTTCAAATATTCTGATTTAGATTTCTTTTTTGTTCATTCATTTTGCATTTTGTTAATTGATTAAAAAATAAACTATTACACTTCTATTTATTTAGCGCTCATAGAGTTGTCTATTGTGAAACTTTCCAACATTACAGAAAATATGTATATTAAATTCTGGGCACCTATTTAAATGGATGTTTCACTACTTAGTATTACTGGCCACATCAATATAACGTTCAGAAACAAGGCTTCTCTCAGATCCCTTGTGTTGGCAATAGTGCCTCTGAGCGGCGCTATTGCAGTCCACTCATCCCCATTGAGTTACCCCAAGGGCTCCTTGACCTTTATGATCCGGTAATGTCATTTCAACTTTCAGTTGACCTGACATCACCGAGGCGGGACCCAGTCACCATGGGTGACTGGGCAGTGGGTGGAGTTTCCCCACACATCACAGTTCAGCATCGCTGCTGCATGCGGCACTCTACAACAGAGGAGGGAGTGCGCGATATGCTGGGCTGTGAAACTCTGCCCACAGACCAGTCATTCAGGGACACTGGAGTCAACTGGAAGTTGACGTGACATCACTGGATTTCAGAGGTCCCGGAGCCTGGGGGTCACGTGATGGGAATAAGCATTGCTCATAAGCACTATTGCCAACACAAGGTATTTGAGAGAAGCCTTGTTCCTGAACGTTATATCGATGTGTCTATTAAAGCTAAGTAGTCAATCAACGCTTTAAAGCTTTTTGCCAGTTTTCTCCATTTTTTATTTTAGATGCATTAGAGCAATTAAATATGACATACATACTTTTTACAGGGTGATCCATTACATTTCTGGTCGGCACTCGTAGCTAGACAATCATTCTCTGCAGTAATGAAAGGACATGCCCTGATGAGTGCCCACCAGAAATGTGATTGATACTTATCACCAAAGTTGCTGTAATGCTGTAGTGCCTGTAAATATCATGATAGACATGTCTTTGTTGAAATCATTCATTTTACAATGACGTTAAATAGAAGCTATAAATGAGTATTTTTCTGGAGGACTGACGAGTCAAGGTGTCCTGATTCTGCCCATCGTCATTGACTGACATGCCAACGGGCACTGCTAGTGTTGACTTTGCATGTTCCCAGATATGTTAATAAATTTGATAAAAGCAAGGACACTGAGACTCTATACCACACCAGCCCTGCCCAGATGACTCTTACTAAGCTATTTAAATGCAGCATATATCGATTTATATCTTCTTTTTCTCCTATAATAAACAGGCAATTTCGACAGGGACATATTTAAATGGTATGTACAAACGCTCCAACATTATGGTGAGGGTTCAATGATCAAAATACTGGTGACAAGTTTTTGGTAAATTGATAAAATTCTGGCCGGGATAATTATCAGGACTTAACAAGTTGATAGATTACCTCAATGGGAATGAAGGGAAAAAGAGACCACCGACCAGGCCATTCCCCTAAAGAAAAATGTATTAATATGACCAGCTTGAAGTTATTTTTTTTTGGGGGGGGGCAAGGAATGGAAAAAGCTAAATTTATAATTTTTTTGCCATCAGGGCAGGTTAAATAATGTATCTAATTGTTTGTAATGGGCAACAATAACATTTCTGTGAACTTTTTGTTAAAGTATTTGCTTTATCCAACTAAACCTAAGATATACATTTACTTTACATATGATAGCAAAAACAAAACACTCATTTTTTTAAATTAATCAGGTTACACTGCATCAGGTTAAAAAAAATCAAAGCAAATTTAGTTGCATCGGTAAAATGTAAATTGTCATTTGTTTTGAATAATTATACTAAGATTGTTTTATAGAATATTGAGAATTCATGAACTGAATTAAAAGGGCCTTCAACACATGTGATCTAAAAGTTTTAGGATGATGACCTACATTGTCCTGTCTATGCGGAGGCATTAGTACATCGGTCACTTTGAACACGCTGCTTCATTTTCAGCCAACATGCTATAAGGCAGGAGGGACTGAGCAGATGGATATATAGTTTTGTATTTAGTATTATTGGTTAAAATAATTTGTCACCCTGTAGGGCCTCATATAAGGTACATTAAAGTCAGCCGGAGTAGCCAATCATCTGACGTGTATGGGGATTCTGTTGGAGGAGAGTAGGGTTGGGCGCTTGGGTTTCAAAGTTTTCGAAGGAGATAAGCCACAGATCTTTCTAGCAGCAGCTTTCTCCTCCCTCTCTCGCTGTTGAAAGCACATAAACCCTCAGCCAAGAAGACCATTTAAATTTATGGAATGGTTGGGAGAGAGACTATTTTCAGCATACAGAGAAAGTTGCCAATTATTAAGTGTGCCCACCCTACAAACTTATTAGCCCAAAGTGAATAGTGATTTCAGTTTATCAATTTGCTCATCTCCTAGTGCAGATAGGCCAGCATACTCATTGTGACAAATGCTTTTTAATAACCCTTGCATACTTCTTAGTGCCATATATTATGGACTTATGCCTTAGTGGATTTAGGAATAAGTCTGTAACATAAACCTGCATGCAGTGAATCAAATCCAAAGAGAGACACCCAGAAGTCCGAATAAGACACTGCCGAATGGATTCACAAATGTGCAAGTTTAGCATTAGGACTAGAGTTGGAAACAAACAAGACATCTGATGTTTTACCAAGGAAAGCTTTTCTCCTGATCTCCTTAAATGTATTCATCTTTTTCAATGCTCTTAAAAAAAGCAAGGCAAACCACTGTAAAGCACTAAATGTGAAGGGCCCTTAGAGGATCGCTGTATATGGTCTCTTGACTTTTTCAGCATCACTTAGACTTGTACATTTTAATGAAGTTCATCATGAAGGATCCTATTGAAATATCTACTAAAGACTCTCCATACAAATTTCTTAAAAGAAAACAAAAAACAAAAAAAGTCCAAGGTGTCTTAGTCTATTCTAACTGCAATAACATAAATGGCCAGTGGCATAAAATAGCAGTTTGACCAGTAAATGCCTTCCTCAATTTTCCAATAAACTGTCCTTTCTGGCTGGATAACTATTATGCTGTTTTATTTTTATAGGTGGAGAGAGATAGGTGACCACCAGTCACGTCATCAAAAGGATCAGGCAAGTTAAAATGTCCAATTGCTATTCCTCCTATGAGATATGTTAGGGGATAATTGGGTTGTTGCATTAGATTGTTGGTGCCATTTTGCTCTCCTGTAAGTGGCTCTCCAGAGAATCTAAGATTTATTTGTCCCATTTATGTATAAAGTTGTATATTGATTAATATAAACACCATATAGTCACATGTATCTGCAAATTCAACAAAACATACAAACAGAAAAAAAGAAACAATAAAAGATACACAGTTAAACTTATAGCTTTCTAATGGGCAGCCGCAGACTGCAATGAATGGAAAAGGACATGCCATAAAGAAGTAGTAAATAGCAGTTGCTGAAAAAAAATAAAGTTAACTAAGCAGTACAAAAACACAAACAAATGAAATAAAACAAGTCTTAGAGCATATATACAAAATAGTTAGAATTGATTGAAATAGTAACTTAAATAAAAATAAAAATAAAACAGAGAGCCGTACAGTTATCAGCAATGTGACTGGCAAACACGTCTATGATGGCAAAGGAAAACTAACATGAAGCAACAGCTTAGCAGCAAAGCATATTTGTATCATGGCAAAGTAACTTGCAGCCAGCTACTGAGGAAGGACAAGGTATCATCAATGCCCTCTTTGTGGCATATACAGTAACAGATTGCAGTCAGCTTAGCAGAAAGACAAAGCCAATAATAATGAGCACATGTAAGAATGGAACAGCCTTGGATATGCACTTAATAGCTTGAACTGGGGGGAAGCTACATGCAGATAATACAAAGGACACACCTTCCTCTGGTAAGGAAGGCAACAAAACAGCAGAGGAGTCACTGTCATGTTTTGCAATGTTATTGTCATCGCTTATTTCCCAAACAACATGTTCTTCATGGGCTTGTGTCACATCAGAGCCTGAATCTGATTGGACCTCGCTTAGACCCACGATGGAGGACTCAGTAGGTTTGCTTTCTCCCCCCTGTGCTTCCTCCTCTTCTTTCTCAGGCAGAAGACCCTTAACTCTCTCTTCTTAAGGGATTGAAAAACAAGATGACACAGAGAGAACAGACAAGACATCGACAGGAAGAATATGCACGTGACATCGCACTTTTTTAGTGAGATTCCAAGTGTGTGCTTATATTGTGTAGAGGCTCATTTTTTATAGCAACACTTCCCATGCAACAACTGGACCAATGGAACATTTATTCTGGCCATAGTAATAGTTTTTCTAGTTTAAAATGAACCGGTCACCACTTTTTTGGCGTATAAGCTGCGGCCACCACCACCGGGCTCTTATATACAGCATTCTAACATGCTATGTATAAGAGCCCAAGCCGCTGTGAGAACATAAAAAACACTTTATAATACTTACCTAACGGTCGCGCGGTGGTCCTAATGGGCATCTCCGTTGTCCAGCGCCGCCTCTTTCGGCCATCTTTGTGCTCATTCTTCTCTAGCCGCGGTGCATGACGGGTCCGACGTCATCCATACTCACCAGCATTCAGGTCCTGGGCAGGCGCACTTTAATCTGCCCTGAGCAGGGCAGATCAAAGTACTGTAGTGCGCCTGCGCAGGATCGGCGAGTGTGTACGACGTAGACGCGTCATGCACACAGGCTTCAGAAGAAGGCCGAAGAAGGCCGAAAGAGGCGGTGTCGGCACCGGAGAACGGAGATGCCCATTAGGCCCACCGAGCAACCGTTAGGTAAGTATTATAAAGTGTTTTTTATGTTCTCACAGCGGCCTGGGCTCTTATACACAGCATGTTAGAATTCTGTATATAAGAGCCCACTGGTGGTGACCGCAGCTTATAGGGCAAAAAAGTGGTAACAGGTTCCCTTTAATATTTGTATTGTTCCGAACAGGAAATTATTTACCTTTTATTTTCTGTTTTTGAATGCAAATTAATTACTGAGAAGACTGCAGAGTATAATATCCTTTCAAAGCTTAGTTAATCTTGCATGCCCCTGACTGCAAAGAAGGGGATAACTCATTGGGAAGTAGCTTAAAGTTTGATGTATACACGGGAACTCTATATGTTTCACTAATAAATGGTAAATTCAAGAAATAATAGAGCATTCCTACAGCTCTATTAAATGTTTTCCTACATTCTGTAGATCAAAGCAGTACAAGACATGTAGTCAAGCCATTCCCACTGGTAATGTTCTTAATGTTCTTTACTAAACTTGTCACTAGAAATGAGCAGAACTGTGGAAGTTCGGTTCGCCGGGTTGAGCCGGACTTTAGATAAAGTTCTATTTGGGACCCGGACTTGATCTGAACCCCAATAGAAGTCACTAATTGGGCAATTCGGGTCTCTGCCCACATGCATAAACAGATCACTTCCAGGGGTGGGTGGGGTTTTCAATTTTTATTTCTTTGGTGAACAATACATCTGATCATGCTGTTACCCCCAGTGCGAGCCAATCAAGCACTGCAAGTGGCTCACACTGGGCTGAGCACCGAGTGTACATGACCACAGCGATGCTCGTATGAGTGGTGTTCATACATAAAGCACCCAAACTCCGATCTCAAATTCAGTTTTTTTGTAAAGTCGGTGTTTAGTTCAAACACTGAACACCAAACTTTGGGTTCGCTCATCTCTGCTTATCACCTTTTGTAACAAGCGATGGTTCTGAAGCACTTCAATAGACTACTGAGTCTACACATTGTCCAATCCTGCTACCTTCTCAACCTTACATGTTTAAACCCTAATTTACAGAACTTATTTGGTAGGACAGTGTTGGAGCTATTGTTCCAACTTCTGAATCAGCACTTGGGGCTTTGAAGTCTTATCATAACTCATGTTGGTTTAAATACTCTATTTTCTACTCTTTTCATCACTTCTAATGGGATATTTGGGTTCTGTTCAATTAATACATATGTGCTTACACAGGTTATTAAACGGAACCAATCATCAGGATTTTCGAATATAACCAAAAGCCAGTGCTATACTGGCACTATCAGGCTGATTCTATACATACCATTAGTGGTCAGCTCAGATGTTTAGGTTTCCAAATCCAAGAAAGTAACCTTTAAAAAATTATCAGCTACTTGATTGGCATTTGCAATAGAGCAGATAATCTCTGGGTGGGTATTCATATGGATTCCCGCCCCTCTGCCAGTTGTTCCTCCCTCTCTTTGTTCTCTATGGTAAGTATTATACAAATGATTCACTTTGTTGAAGGACCTGTGTGAGGTCATACCAATGTGACCTGGTATCCAGCTTTGTTGGCTGAGGCCCTGCCCCTTCTGGTCACATGGGTATGACCTCACACAGGCCCTTCAACAAAATGAATCTTTGTATAATACTTACCATAGAGAACAGAGAGAGGGAGGAACAACAGGCAGAGGGGCGGGAATTCATATGAATACCTACCAGAAGATTATCTGCTCTGTTGCAAATGCCAATCAATTAGCTGATGATTTTTTAAAGTTTACCTTCTTGGATTTGAAAACCTAAACATCCGAGCTGACCACTAATGGTATGTAGATAATCTGCCTGATAGTGCCAGTATAGCACTGGCTTTAGGTCATATACGAAAATCCTGATGATCAGTTCCCTTTAATTACCCAGAAGGTTTTTGGGTTTTTTTCTTCAAAAGTGGTTGTCCACTACTAGGAAAACCCCTTCTGATTCCACGTTTCCTCCAGGTAAAATAATAAAGCCTATACTCACCTCCCATGCCAGCATTATTCCAGTGGCACCATGGCTCACGTGAGGATGTAAAGTTATGCGAGCCCCGCGTCCAATCAGCGATGGCTTATGTCTCCCCACCTTCGGACCAAACAAGTTAATCAACAGGAAGGGATCGCTGCGGCTGCACTCACTTCCTCTTGATTTCTTGTTTGGTCCTAAGGTGGGGAGAGGGAAGCTAGCGCTGATTTGACGTGGGCGTTGCATGACGTCACAACCCCATGTGAGCCGTGGCACCACTGGACTAGCACGGGAGGTGACTATAGGCTTTATTATTTTACCTGGGGGATACTTAGGCAATCAGAAGGGGTAGCTCAAGTAGTGCGCAACCCCTTTAAGTTTCAAAAATAATCCAGCAGCAGGAAATGTAACAAAACACAAAAACAAAAAATAGTCATCTATTAAATCCCTGCCATTCCAATATTATCTCTTCAAGTCTTTCTTATCGTTACTGCAGTAATGACATGATTGGTCATTCATGAGTCTGCTACAGCCAATTATTTCTTACATGTAAACTGAGCCTGCTGTGAATAGTGATTGGCTGTAGCGGTTCATAGATGGATCATCACTGCAGGACAAATAGATAAAGACAAAGAAAGAGAACCAGTGCATTGGTGGAAAAATATAGGGGATTTACTGGTTTTGCTTCTTTTCTTATCATATTTCAAGACTCGTAGAGAATCTCTTAGAATTTTATAAAATAATATTTGGTTACCTAGAGACTACAAGAGTAAAATTCAGGTCTCTGATGCACCTACATTGCTACTTTAAATTGGAATAAGAATGGTTCATCAAAAAGATGAATCATTTCCTTCTACAAGGCGAATGCTTTCATGCAAATGTACCCGATCTTCATTGTTTCATTGTTTTGTCTAATAAATTGAGATTTATGATCTGCAGCATTTACGGGAATAAGCATTGAGAAAGCAAGTATTGTTGGCCAGACATATAAATAAAATACACTGGCATAAATTTCCATTTGCTGACATGACTTAGCTCATCTGGGCATCGATCAGTCAATGTGACAGCGCTCTTTTATTTCAAGAATTTAAAGGCCCTAATTCACAACAGTAATTTAGCGAGAACTCTGCTATCAATTGCTTTGAGAAGTTGCAATATTTTTGTGCAACTCGGAGTTGTGAAAAACTTTTGTGACTTTTGGTATTTTCACGCCGAGTTCTCCAGCAAAATGGGAAGAGATAGGGGGAGAAAGGGGCGCAGTGGAGGTGTGACGCTAAAACTTATCTAATTTATGACGACCTATGGCGTTCCTTATGCCAGAAATCTTACTCCTGTCTTTGACTGAAGAAAGATTTGTGGCGAGGAGCATGTGACTCGTCAAGTGCTCTTGATTCATTAAAAGGCATGACTCCAACACGCCTCCTCATCAAGAATGGTGTGAAAATCGCAGGCCTTGATGAATCAGGGCTAAAGTGTTGGTAAATCCAACAAGAGTTAAAGCCCATGTCTGTATGTCAAGAAGAATAATGGTTTTCTTCAAGAAAGGATCACTTTGTAAATGGTTCTAGGTTTTGAGCAGAAAGTCCTTTACATAAAATAACCTTATGACAGAGTATCAACATGGGTTTATGAGGGATCGATCCTGTCAAACTAATTTGATCAGCTTCTATGAAGAGGTAAGTTCAAGTCTGGACCAGGGAAATGCAGTGGATGTTGTGTATATGGACTTTTCAAAAGCTTTTGATACGGTGCCACACAAAAGGTTGGTACATAAAATGAGAATAATGGGGATAGGGGAAAATATGTGTAACTGGGTTAAAAACTGGCTCAGTGATAGGAAACAAAGGGTGGTTATTAATGGTACGTACTCGGACTGGGGTTCAGTTCATAGTGAGGTACCACAGGGGTCAGTATTGGGCCCGCTTCTTTTCAACATATTTATAAATGACCTTGTTGGGGGCATGCGGAGTAGAATTTCAATATTTGCAGATGATACTAAACTCGGCAGGGTAATCAATACAGAGGAGGATAATTTTATATTACAGGGAGATTTATGTAAATTGGAGGATTGGGCTGAGAAGTGGCAATTGAAGTTTAATGTAGATAAATGTAAGGTCATGCACTTGGGTAGAGGAAATAACATTTATGATTATGTACTTAATTGTAGAACACTGGGTAAAACAGACACAGAAAAAGACTTGGGTGTATGGGTGGATGGTAAACTTCACTTTAGTGGACAGTGTCAGGCAGCTGCTGCCAGGGCTAATAAAATAATGGGATGTATTAAAAGAGGTATAAGTGTTCATGAAAAAAATATAGTTCTACCTCTGTACAAGTCACTAGTGCGACCGCACTTAGAATACTGTGTACAATTCTGGTCACCGATATATAAGAAGGACATAGCTGAACTGGAGAGGGTGCAGAGAAGAGCGACCAAGATTATTAGAGGAATGGGTGGGCTGCAATACCAAGACAGGTTATTAAACTTGGGGTTATTTAGTCTGGAAAAACGAAGGCTTAGGGGGGATCTAATCACAATGTATAAATATATGAGGGGACAGTACAGAGACCTTTCCAAAGATCTTTTTACACCTAGGCCTGCGACTGGGACACGGGGGCATCCGCTACGTCTTGAGGAAAGAAGGTTTAATCATAATCACAGACGAGGATTCTTTACTGTACGAGCAGTGAGACTATGGAACTCTCTGCCGCATGATGTTGTAATGAGTGATTCACTACTAACATTTAAGCAGAGCCTGGATGCCTTTCTTGAAAAATTTAATATTACCAGTTATGTATATTAGATTTTATGACAGGGTATTGATCCAGGGAACTAGTCTGATTGCCGGATGTGGAGTCAGGAAGGAAATTTTTTCCCCATTGGAACTTGTTTGCCACATTGGGGTTTTTTTTGCCTTCCTCTGGATCAACATGTTAGGCTACGGGTTGAACTAGATGGACTTAGAGTCTCCCTTCAACCTTAAAAACTATGATACTATGATACATGGTAATCAATTCAGTATCCTCTAAAAAATCAAATGTTGGAGCATAGACATGCAACCTCAGGTCAACTAAGGATTCACACTGAATACAAGAAGGAAGCTTCTAATCATTGTTGCTTGGTGAAAATAATGCTAATTGTAAGAGGAAAACTCCAGACGAGATTTTGTGATCATGAGAAACTTATCGCAACGATTTTGCTTCAAATAGTAATAGTAATAGTATCCAGATATCTAATTACTGTATTAGTATCTTAGAAGGGTTCTCAGTTAAAGCAATACTTTAGTGGGTTGTTTTTTTTACATTTCAGCATGATTTTCTTGTTTATGTTAATATGGATGGTTTCAACCAAGTACCTACTTAATTTCATTCTTGATCATTCTTCCAAAAGTGAAAAATCATCACTACAAGAAATTTGTGACTAAGGAGCAGAACAATCACGCGACCTCATTCACTGCAAATGTATTGAGTGAGGTCGCTGCCATCTAGTTGGATTCTGGTTGGGATTCTGCATATTGAATACTCGCAGCCACATGACCGCTGTTCCCGGCTCTGACACTGGCGTATCCTTACAGTGCACACTGTGTACCATGGAAGGGTTCATAAGTCTGCAGTCGCATAGAGTGGCACATAGAGTGACTGCAGATTTATGAATTTAGAATGCACAACGCCTTTAATGGGTTGTCTCATATAGGCTGTAAAAAGAAATGCAGGGATCCCACAACTTAGGTCCAACTTGAACCCCCTATGGGAACTTGACTGCCAATAAACGATCAAGGGCTCATTAGATTTGGGCAATAAAAGTTCCCCTGCCCGTCTAACTATTTAGATGCTGTGGTAGCTGTTGATCTTGACTTCTAAGAGTTCAAGCTGCTGCAGCCAATCTTAGCATTTACGAGTGCCTTCTGTGTGTCAAGCAACTGCCATACCCTGAGTATGGTGCAGGCAAAGTGCAGAAGCCCACACTAACTAAATCCTCATTACTTCTTCCATATATAGTGGATGTCATGAACAGTTGGCAGATGTCAGACAGGTGACAGAGTTGTTCGGTACCAACACTTCCTAGCACACAAGCCCCATAGTAGTCGCATGGTGTACCGACATTGATAGTATGATGCCAGTCCCATGTTATATATATTTGTCAATATCCATAGGATATGTTTTAAATGGCGGTTAATGTGGAAATTAACATTGGGACTTGCATTTATGCCAAGAATAGGTCTTTTAAGTGCTGTGGGGGTAAGAAAAACATATATAATAGGGTGACTGTATTGGAGGAGAAAAAAAGATAAAAAAAATGGCATTGCTCACTGAAGGAGTTATTTGGTAACCACCATAAAAATTAAATTAACAGTCGCTGCTTACTCTTGGCAGGGAACACCCCCAAATAACCTTGCCTATAGGGAATCAAAACACTTAGGCTGCATGGGTGGAAGACAGGCTCTTATTGCTAAAGCTGTAGAAAGAGGCATTTTATTCAACTACGCGTTTCAACACCGTACAGGGGTCTTTTTCAAGTTGTCATTTTTATCTTGAAAAAGATGCCGATACGCCATCAAAACGTGTAGTTAAATAAAAAAAGCTGTTTCTACAATTCTAGCAACAAGAACATTTCTTCCATCCACGAAGCTTATTTTCAAAGTGTTTGTTATATCCTATTGGTGAAGAATAGGACTTGGTCTTATGTCACTGGTAAACCCACAACTATCAGACGTATAGAAACCTCTTTCAGAATGGCAAATGTCAGACACATACACTTTTGATTAGGTTTTTCTACAGGGAAAAAAATGTTTCAATACTAAAAATGTGATCAGATCTGGAAGGAGGGGTGGGGGATCAATTCAAATATCCAGATTCATTTGACTTCTGCAATCTGTTAATTTAGCTGAATGATGACTGTACTATCTACTGAGCCAAACTGTTCCAATATGTTGATGGGTTTAGAGATTTTTGAAGATCATGCTTAATAGGGAATAGACTACTTGAGTAAGCGATTGTCTGCAGCCTGTATATGTTTGATATTCTGTAGATTGCATCTGTATAACATGATTTCTGTTTTCTATGTAGTTTTCTGCTTATTGGCGATGAAAAAACCCTTTTGCATGACTGTTTTGTGAAGAAAAATAATTGAGAAATCAACTATTTCACGTTAGGGTCTTGGGAATCAATTTAGCATGATCTTTTTTTTTCCTCCTATGCTTTGTACTGTTCATTTAATTTCCAAATTCACATGACGCTAATGTTACATCATGGCCTTACCTTCCTCCACTGTTCCCATTTGTTCTGAAGCTGGTGATGGAGGAGGAGAAGGAGGAAGATTGGTTGTATCTTCTACAGCTAGAAGAGAAAGTAAAGGAATAGTGGTCAGTAGAATAAAAAATCCACAAAATATATCACCTATAAGATAGATGTACACTGATGACTTTCAGGCTCCATATCTCACCATTCACTACATCTTTGCGCATGAGACTACCTTTATTTTATAGACAATCATCTTGGCTATCTCATACATAAATTTGACTTACTACTATTTAGCATATGATTAGTTATGCAGATTCTTGTCATGTCTCTGCATTGTTACTCTATTGCTCCTAAAATTCTAAATTTTAATTTTTATTGTTTTATGAGTATTTTGTAAATCCACCGTTGGTTTTTAACACTGCCTTTATCCTTCTGGTCATGCGCTCAAATCAGATTCAAGCATGTCTTGACCAGAATTGGACCCCAGGTCACTTCTACACATTCCCATATGTTGGTGCATACTGGTCGACTCACTTGGGTATGTATACAGCTTTTTATTCTACTCTTCCGACAAGTGTTCGATTCCATTGAGGTCTGGTGACTGTGGGGCCAATCCAGCACCTCTATTTCATTGTCATAGAACCATTTCTTCACCAATCTCGACGTATGCTTTGGGTTGATGTCCTGCTGGAAGACTATGTCGTCTTTTTCATACTCATACTCGAGTATATGAGGTAACTCATCTTGTAGGATAGTCACATATAGCTCGGCATTGAAACCACCACCAACCTTGGTCAAGTATTCAACGCCTTTAGTTGTGAAACAACCCCATATGATCAGGTGTACGCCACTAAACTTGGCAGTTTCTTCAATTTCTTGATCTGCTAGCCTCTTTTTCCCTTGTTTTTTCTAGACTCATTTGAAGCCATCAGTCTATTGACTTTCCGTTATGGCTCCAAATCACCCATTGCCAATTTACTACTGTCTACATGATGCAGTTTGGCAATTTTCTTGGCCGAGAAACCACTATCGATGATCTGGATGCTGCTGCTTCTCTTTTCTTGGAAAATCTTCTTCATGGCTGCTCCTTGATTGGAGCCAGTGATCTTTGCTTGGTAATCAACCTAATAACACTCTAAGCTATTAGGGAATGTGAGAACAGGTTGTAATTTGTATTATACAGGATGCAAAAAAATGTTTAAACACCAGGAGCAAAACAGTAACAATGCAGTGACATGACAATAATCTGCATAACTAATCATATGCTAAATAGTTGCAAGTCAAATTTATGTATGAGATAGCCAAGTTGATTGTTTATAAAATGAAGGCAGTCTCATGCCCAAAGCTGTAGTGGATGGTGAGATATGGAGCCTGAAATTCAAAAATATTGTTACCCTTTTGCTAGTTAGTGTATATTAACAAAGTTAAGAAGAAACATTGTAAAAGTTTGATTGCTCCCAGTTTCTCTTAAAAATCAAGAAATCAACATCATTCCTTATTGATCCTTCCATGATCTTTCTTTCAAGTAATCAAGAAATCTATTAAACTTTAATTTCTATTGTAATAAAAAAAGGTCTTGATTTTACTGGGAAAACTGGATAGAGACTGAAAATGCTGCAAACAGAGGATGTAAAAAAACCTAATCATTTATTTAATAGTGGATCCCAGATTCAACATAAGCTAACAATGCGGAACTGCAATTAAAAAGGCCAACAAAATTCTGGGATGTATCAAGACAAGCATTGAATCTAGATCAAGAAAAGTCATTATTCCCCTATACTCTGCCCTGGTCAGACACCACCTGGAATACTGTGTACAGTTCTGGGCGCCCCAATTCAAGAAAGACATCGACATATTGGAGCAAGTCAAGAGAAGAGCAACCAAGATGGTAGAAGGTCTACAAAACATGTCATACGAAAAACAGCTAAGAGAACTATGAATGTTTAGTTTGAAAAAGAGAAGGCTGAGAGGAGACTTAATAGCGGTCTACAAATATCTGAAAGGTGGTCACAGTGCAGAGAGAACTACCCTATTCTCATTAGCACAAGGAAGTACAAGAAGCAATGAGATGAAACTTAAAGGAAGGAGATTCAGATTAGACATTCGGAAAAACTTTCTGACAGTGAGGGCAGTCAGGGAGTGGAACAGTCTACCACGGGAGGTGGTGAGCTCTACATCAATGGAAATCTTCAAGTGGAAACTGGATAAACATATAGCTGGGATGATTTAGAAAAGTCTGCACTCGCAGGGGGTTGGACTTGATGGCCCTTGAGGTTCCTTCCAACTCTACCATTCTATGATTCTATGATTTTTGTATTTAGAGGAAATACTCCCCAAGTGCCCCCAATATTTGGCCATGTATACTGTCTTTTCCATTTTCTGTCTTCATATAATACAGAAAGCAGTTGAGCCAGTATAATGAACAATGCAGTATTATTGTCACTGTCAATTAGTAGAGATTTGCAACTAAAGATACATATTCTGAGTTCCCTTACACAGCCCTCTATAATAGAACATTGTGAACATAAATTATACAGCAGAAGTGGAATCCATCTGTTTGTCTGTAAGTACGCAGCTAAGCAAACCTCGACTTTGAAATATACACGCTATGGATCTGTCAACAGCAATAGGTGGCTTGCCTAACAAAACAGCTTAAAAATGCAAAAATAGATGAACAGAAGAGGAACATTGGTGATTTGTCAGACACAATCCATTTTATGATGTAAGGTCTCCACTCCAAGTGATTTCTCTTTGAACAGCTTTCTGAACTTATAGAGTATATTGTGTTTTGTCACATAATAACAAATAATGACATTATTTTAACAATTCACAGTAGAAGATGCAGCTCTTGCTTTGTCAAGACACATTTAAGAGACATCCATCTGTAACTTGCTTATGTGATTCTGACTATCGCAGCATTGTACGAGCAAGTTACAGATGGATGCTTACGGAATAAAGATTTATGGGCAGAGCAACTGCTGGATTTTTTTAAATTCTATTTTATCTCTATCTTGGATTATAACAAAGATGTTCTTTTCCATCCACTGGTATTTCAGTTTACCACCTTATTATTAAACATAAAAAGGAAAAAAATTAAAAGACACTGACTTAATCAGGCAAATTGCAAAATAATACCCAGATTTTTTGCACATGAAAAGGCTGCCATCAGCAGTGGTGTAACATGGGGGTGGGGCGACAGTGGGGCTTCCGTTTAGGCAAAACCTTCTTAGGGGTGTAAAATTTTAATAAAAAAAAAGAAAAGTCTATATTTTCTTCTTTTGAAATTTCCTGGTGCTAAGAAGTGCCAACACTAGTGATGGGCGAGCACTAAACTGTTCGAAAGCTTGTTCCTCATTTCAAGCTGCTCAGATGCTCGGATGAGCTCAACGCGAATAACGAGCATTATGGAAAGTCAATGACAGGCCTGTTTTGCTTTGGTCAAACTACGTCTGAGAATGTTGATTTATCCCCTGTGAGAGTCATTCACTGTGAATGGCTCTCTCTAGGGTTCCCCCCCCCCACCTTACTATAGAGGGGCAGATGTTGGCACATTATACTTGATTCACAATGTCCACACAGAGACAGCATCTAATCCATCAATTAAAGAGGACCTACCACCAGGACTTTCGTATATAAACTAAAGCCAGTGCTATACTGGCGCTATCATGCTGATTCTATACATACCTTTACTTGTGAAAAACGGATGTATACTTTCTGGAATATAGGCAAGTAAGGTTTGTGAAATATACTGTTACTTGATTGAAAGGTGCTGCAGAATATCTAAAAGATGGGTCGGGCTTTCCTAGTTATTCCCACCCCTGTATGCCTGCATGTTCTTCCTCCCCTGTCTCTCTTATTACAAGGGGAGGAAGGACAGAGGGGAGGAAGCAGACAGGGGTGAGAATAACTAGCAAAACCCAACCCACCTATTAGATATTCTGTAGCTGCTATCAATCAAGTAACAGTGCATTTCACAAACTTTAATTGCCTATATTTCAGAAAGTATACATCTGATTTTACAACTAAAGGTATGTTTAGAATCAGCATGATAGCGCCAGTATAGCACTGGATTTAGTTTATATATGAAAATGCTGGTGGTTGGTCCGCTTTAACAAACTACTCAGATTATTATTATCTAGAAGCATGGGTAAATATGTGAATTAGGGTAATGTATTATTTGCAGTGGGCTCACAGAGTCAATGTAACTGGTGGACCCTTGGCATGCCAGTCTGACACTGACACTGATCCAGACCTTAAACCTATAGAAAACTGGTGGGAGAACTTCAAGCTGTTTTATCAATAGGAATATTCTAAAATTCCGCCAAGCCAATGTGCAAAACTAATCAACAATTAAAGGAAATGTTTAGACGCTGTCACTGAAAGGTTCACATACATTTTGCAACTCACACATGTGATATCTTTCGTCAATTAAAAAAATGACAAAGTTGAATATTTTTTAACTCATTTGCTTAATTTGGTTCTCTTTATCTACTTTTGGTCTTGTTTTAAAATCTGATGTAGTTTTAAGTCAACTTGATATAGAAAAATTGAAAATTTTGAAGGGTTCACAAAACGTTCAAGCACCGCTGAAATAATACAAAATTAATAAAATCATTTGTCATTGTACCGGGAGACTAAATCTATTAAAAATTATATCATCTTATATTCAGGATAACATAGGTAATATAAAAGTTGAGCATGGCTTATGTATAATGCGGCAACAATTTCATCCAGTCTTCATAGTCCATGTCTATAAATATTACTGTTTCCCTGCTTGTGCCCCACAGGCGATCACATAACAAGCTAATATTATTCACTCAATGGCCTTTCAAAATACACAGCCTTACGATTATCATTTTTCAGCTTTTCCTCCTATAGAGAAAAATACTTAAAAAGATATTTTCTCTGTGTGTGCCACTCCATGATCACTTCCATTCAATGCCAGCTAATTTTGCCACTGAGTGGCAGTAAAGCTACCCTTCAAAGGATTTCTCATAAAATCTGCTTAAACAAATTCCCAAAAGTAAAACTGGTATTAAATGTATTTCAATGAATGTGAACAACAATTCTACTGAGAAAAATAATAATGGAGACAAATATTTGAGTAGTCAAAGAAACAAGACACAACAGGCTCACGAATACCAGTTGAGACAACCAAGTCTAGGTGGCCTGGAGATAATGATGATCAATCTAACTTCCTCTAAACTTTTTTAATATGTAGACGCTTTATCATCCCAATTGATGTCTATTGATAATTTTACAATTAAAGACAAAAAAAGAACATATAAAACAAAATACAACAAAAGAACACTTACAGAACATTCACACCACATCCTGGACCTCACAATTGGTCATGAGCACCAGAAGCTCCATGAATGTTTGGGGAAAAGCTCCACAAATCAGCCCCTTTTGCTTGTTGCTCATTCATACCTGCATTAAGTTTCCTCCTCCTGTCCCTCCCCAAAATCTGTAATGTAGAATCTTCTTCTATTCCTCTACCGTTAGGCTGGCCATATATATTAGGCCACCGGCGGATGTATAGCTGATGTTTATTCAGCCTGTGTCGGGGGATAAAAAGAACTGGGCATGTTGAATTTCAATGCTCGATCCTTTTGTTCTCAAGAGGGTAAAAACTGCTGAGAATTTGTTGGGAAGAATAGTGTATGGAGGCCCTTAGACTACTCCCTGACAACAGAATGTCTTCAATGCAAAAAGAGGCAGTATATTGTTGATGCTGGAACTCTATATGTTATGGGCAGCATGGTGGCTCAATGGTTAGAATGGCTGCTTTGCCCTGAGTTCAAATCTTGGTAAATATCTCCCCTTACTAGTATATATGTCCCCATCCTGGGCCCCCCATGGTATATATGTCCCCATCCTGGAAAATATGTCATCTTTTTGGTATATATGTCTTCATTTTGTCTGTAAAAAAAACAAACCCGAAAACACTGTATTCACCTTCTCTGGCTCCCACATCGCGCAGCATCCTACCCTATAACCAGTGCGTCGTGGCTGGGAGCTGACATTGATGTCTGTACTATAGTGACACATGATGTCACTGTCATGCACCCTCAGTTATCGGGATGCCGACGTCAGCTGACAGCCACTGTTTGGCTGGCCACATGCATTTCAGTGCAGGAACCCGATGGGACTCTGTGCCACAATACATTTCAGCTGGATATGCACCCTCAGGTGCACATCCAATTGAAGCAGGCACTGAGGTTGGTGGGCCCCACTACCCCTAGGCTTGGCAATCGCGATCGTTACAGCCCTGTCTGCAAGGAGTTTGTATGTTCCTCCCAATCTCTGTATGGGTTTCCTCTGGGTTTTCCAGTTTCCCCCCACACTGCAAAGACATACTGGTAGGGAATATAGATTGTGAGCACCATTTTAGGCAATGAAGATCATGTCTGTAAAATGCTGCGGAATATGATGACACTATATAAATGAGGAAAATAAATATAGAAGCGCATCAGGAAGAGCACGGTTGAGGCTATTAATTTCATAGAGTTTAATTTACACCGGTAATGGAGAGTTTTAATAAGACATATTTTAGTAGAACGGAATTTAATAAAAAAATGCATCAGTTATGTAATCGTCATCCCATAGAGATTAATTAAGAAGAGAATAAATAACTAATGGTATCTATTCCATGAATGGTAATTAAGAAGCAATTCATAGTCTCTTGTGCACATCAATGTTTCCAGGCTCCAGAATGCCAGGTAGCCTTGATTCTCACAAACATGAACAGCTTGGCGGTTTAGATAGAAGTGCCCAATTTTGTGAGACACTTTCAAATTTGATAAGTGATGTTTAGCCACATATAATCAAAGTGATATAATGTTTAATGTAAGCTGCTTAGTGATATGATTTTGATTCTAATACCAAATTTTAGTAAACTTGTCTATTTTTAGGGGCCACTACCACAAAACGGTATACACAGTTGCCAAAAGCTGAGGATCCGCAAGAATGAGGTCTACGAACCATATGGGGCTCCTGAGTGACTGTATGGAGAACACTGCTGTACGACATGCTCCACAGGCAAGGAATAGCCGACACATAACCAAATGAACTTCACGTATGTTATAGATAATGTATGAAATATGAAATGTGCCTATTTTCTGGAAAACAGGTCTTGGCACATATGCAAAAAGAATCGGGAAATCTGCAATAGATAGAAAGGAAATCAGA
The DNA here is from genome assembly GCF_048569485.1 of Anomaloglossus baeobatrachus. Classification (NCBI taxonomy): domain Eukaryota; kingdom Metazoa; phylum Chordata; class Amphibia; order Anura; family Aromobatidae; genus Anomaloglossus; species Anomaloglossus baeobatrachus. Next base: position 106,452,146 of record NC_134359.1, read on the forward strand.
ATGCATCCCATTAGTGCTATCGTACTGTTGTAATGTCTTGTGTAGCGAAGTCCGCCTTCCGCCCTGGGCGAGCAAGATGACTTCATTTTACATGAAGGAGCCAGAGATCGATCAGCATGTAACTTTGGAATGAGTTCCTGGTGGATTCAGGCAGTGATATATGAAGAGCAAGCACCTTCAGCCATGTGTTATGCTTTCCGTAATTACCTAGCCCCAGTATCATTTGTGGTTGGCAGCCATAAATGGTACTTAAATTTACTATTAACATGGTTGAAACACTGAAAAGTAAAAATTCTTTTATTATCTCTCATATATATGTCAACCATTATCATGTAATGCAGATTTTAGTACCCCAGGGAGATAGGTACAAATACATGAAGATAAAGGAAAGGTTGCTGTGAACCTTTTGCTTTACATTTATAAATAGAATTGCATACTAATAATTGTTCATGGATTCTTTTTCTAGCTTTTTCTCTTTTTTTTTTAATTAAATTCCGTTTTATTTGTTGTTGTTTTTTTATTGAGTGTTCTCAAGCAAATTCACATACTGTATTTATCCTCTATATTAGAGGTGTCAAACACGTGACCCACGAGCCACATTCGACCCCTCAGGCTGCTTCTTGCGGCCCACAGGCACGTGCCCCACTTGCCAATCGCGACCGGTGCTGCTCACTGCTTTATTTCAGATGAACTGTTTATTGGCGCTGCGCAGAGTCAAGCTCTCTCCCCACTAGTTCAATGGCAGCCGCTGGCCAATCAGAGGCAAGCAGCTGATGTGTATGATATCTCCTGATTGCCTCTAATTGGCTGGCGGCTGCCAGGGGCATAGTGCAGAGAGAGCTTGACTCTACGCGGCGGCAGCAAAACGTTCATCTAAATTTCAGTAAATGGGACATTACAAGAAGATGACCTGCATGGGCACATTAGTAAAAGGAGACAAAGATGGGCATATTACTACAGGATGGGGACAAAGGTGGGGCACATTAGTAAAAGGGGACAAGGTTGGGCACATTACTACAGGATTGTACACATTACTACAGGATGGGGACAAGGATGGACACATTAGTTAAAGGGGACAAGGCTGGGGACAGTACTACAGGATGAGGACAAGGATGAGGCACATCTGTAAAAGGGGACAAGGATGGGCACGTTACTACAGATTGGGGACATTAGTACAGGATGGGCACAAGCATGGGCACATTACTACAGAATGGAGACCAGGATGGGAACATTATTTAAAAAAAGGGAACAGAATGGGGCACATTACTAAATAACTATATTACTTACAAGAAAGGGATAAAATGTAAAAAAAATAAATAAAGTATGACTTTTTTTATCATCAAAAATATATATATGTAAATAAAAAAGTGCATGTTTGTTCTAATAAACAAGCAAAAAATGTTAAAAATCAGCTATCCAAAGCTGTAGAGAAGAAAAGAATATGGTACCAATAAAAATGTCACTTTGTCCTGAAATCAATGCAGCCTCCCAAATTATTTTTTTTCTATGTGCGGCCCTTACACCCATATTCGTTTGAGACCCCTGCTCTATCTGATGTAACCTATTTTATCCTATCCTCTCCTCCACCTGATGGACAGATTCTACTGTTCATCCTGAGCTACTTGTGAAAAGAAAGGCTCTGAAAAATTAAAAACTGATCCATTTTGTAATTCTTAGTGCATGAAACACCCATGGGGAACTGTGCCTGTGTATGGAGATTGCCAACTGGCATAGGAGGATTTACAGGCCTCTTGGGAAAAATGTATGGAAATAAGCTCTACATCTGGCAGAAGAAAGATGGCTCTCTACTCTAGAAGTCAATGTCTGACCTTTTAGCAAGGCTTGCAACATGAATAAAGTTATTCAGCCAAAAGGAAACCAGCACTCAACATGGTTCCTGCCTCAGTGGTTAACTCTGTTGCTTTGCAGCGCTGGGGTCATGGGTTCATATCCAACCAAGGACAACGTCTACAAGGAGTTTGTATGTTCTCTTTGTGTTTGTGTGAATTTTCCTCCGGGTTCTCCCGTTTCCTCCCACACTCCAAAGACATCCTGATAGGAAATGTACATTGTGAGCCCCAGGGGACAGTGATGATAATCTGCATAAAGCGCTGGGGAATATGATGATGTTATTGAATGCATAAATAATAATAATGTCAATGCAGAACATGACATTAGAACATCACAGGCCTTTGAACGATATTTAGGAGAAACAGTTTGGAGAACACCAAATAGTGTGTGGATAATTCTAGGCCAAATAAAGCTTTCCTGGAAAAAGGTGTAAAAGAGTTGTCCTCCAGGAGATAAAAAACTGGCTCCTTTATTCTGCTTATTGGAACAACAGTTGCAGATGGGTCTCTTTTCCTTTTGTAAATGACTCAGATTTGGCTAAATAACCTTTGTGATGTTGTAAGGATCATTACACAGTAAGACATTTATCTAAGGCTAGTTTCACACTTGCGTTGTGCAGCATCCATTGCATTGCGTTGTGTCACGGATGTAACTAATGCGTTACATATAGTGGCACAACTGATGCGACGGATCCTGCAAAACAACGCAATCCGTTGTTGCTTTTTTTTCAGCGATTTACTCAACTGAGCATGCTCATTTGTGTAAAGACGGATCCGTCACAGGAATCCGTCAAATGATGGATTCTGACAGATTCCTCCACCATAGGCCTCCATTATAAAAACGACGGACACCGACGGAATCCTGCACATTGCGTTTTTTTTACACTCTGGGAAGCGCAGAAAAACGCTACATTCTGCGTTATTTCCGCCCGGCAGATGCAACGCAGCGTCGGCCAGTGGATACAACGGGAAGCCATCCGTCGCAATCCGTCGCCAAGTTATGGGAAACAGCGCACATCTGTTAACGGATTGCGCTGTTTCCCAAAGCGGCGTATTGGGACGGCTGCCAAACGACGCAAGTGTGAAAGTAGCCTTACCCCTTCATCACCCAGGGTGTTTTCACCTTCCTGACCAGGCCAATTTTACTATTCTGACCAGTGTCGTTTTGAGGTTATAACTCTGGAACTCCAGTGATTCTGAGACTGTTTGTTTTGCGTGACATATTGTATTTCATGATAGTGGTAAAATTTGGTCAATATCATTTGACAAAATCAAAAAATTTCGCAAATTTTCTAACTTAGAATTTTTAGGCTCTTAAATCATAAAGTTATATCACACAAAATCATTACTAAATAACAGTTCCCACAAGTCTACTTTACATCAGTACCATTTTTGAAACATGTTTTTTGGGGTTAGGAAGTTAGAAGGGTTACAAATTTATCAGCAATTTCTTATTTTTCCAAGAAAATTTTCAAAACCAATTTTTTTAGGATCCACATCACATTTGAAATTACTTTAAAGGGAACCTGTCATCAGAAATTTCGCCCAAAAGCTAAAAGATTCCCCCTCTGCAGCTCCTGGGCTGCATTCTAGGAAGGTCCCTGTTATTATTGTGCCCCATGTGAGACCAAAATAAAGCCTTTATAAAGTTCTACCTTTTTGTATGCAGCTTCTGTAAATCCGTCACGGGGGCGGGCTCTCTGCCGTCCGTTATTCTGCCTCCTGGTCCTGTATGCCGCCCCCCATCGCTCCTTTCCATATCTGATGCACCGACCACTGCTCCAGCCATCCCCGCGCATGCCCAGTGCCAGTCTCACAGGACTGAGCAGTTTGACCGCTGGTGACGTGTGCGCAGGCAAGTGATTATGGACGGGACTGTGACTGTTATCAGCAAGTACCCAGCCATAATCTCTTGAGCGCGCAAACCTCTCCAGCATTCACACTGAGCTCAGTGTAGATGCTAGACTGTATGGGCTGCTTCCAGGGATGACGTCCCTTTGTCATGTGATAGGGGCGTGTTCGAAATACTATCACGTGACAAAGGGACGTCATTCCTGGAAGCAGCCCATACAGTCTAGCATCTACACTGAGCTCAGTGTGAATGCTGGAGAGGTTTGCGCGCTCAAGAGATTATGGCCGGGTACTTGCTGATAACAGTCACAGTCCCGTCCATAATCACTTGCCTGCGCACACGTCACCAGCGGTCACACTGCTCAGTCCTGTGAGACTGGCACTGGGCATGCGCGGGGATGGCTGGAGCAGTGGGCGGTGCATCAGATATGGAAAGGAGCGATGGGGGCGGCATACAGGACCAGGAGGCAGAATAACGGACGGCAGAGAGCCCGCCCCCGTGACGGATTTACAGAAGCTGCATACAAAAAGGTAGAACTTTATAAAGGCTTTATTTTGGTCTCACATGGGGCACAATAATAACAGGGACCTTCCTAGAATGCAGCCCAGGAGCTGCAGAGGGGGAATCTTTTAGCTTTTGGGCGAAATTTCTGATGACAGGTTCCCTTTAAGGGTCCTATGAGACAGAAAATACTGAAAAGTCACACCATTTTGAAAACTGCACCCCTCAATGAGCTCAAAACCATATTCAAAAAGTTTATTAATCCTTTAGGTGCTTCACAGGAATTAATGTAATGTGGATGGAAACAGTGAATATTTTACTTTTTCACACAAAAATATTTCTTTAGCCCTAATTTTTTTCATTTTCATAAGGGCAATGGGAGAAAATGGACCATACAATTTGTTGTGCAATTTCGTCTGCATACATGAATACACCATATGTGGTGGAAAACTACTGTTTGAGCACATGGCAGGGCTCTGAAGGGAAGGAGTGCTATTTGAATTTTGGAGTGCTAAATTGGCTGGAATAAATAGCAGATGCCGTGTTGAGTTTGCAGAACTCTGATGTCTCTAAACTGTGGGGAAAAGGAACATTTTGGATCTACACCCCTCAAAGAATATAACTAGATGTGTGGTAAGCACCTTGAACTCACAGGTGCTTCACAAAATTTTATAACATTGAGCCGTGAAAATGAAAAAAGAGGGTAACATTAGAAAACACACCGTACAATTTGTTGTGCAATTTCTCCTGAGTACACCGATACCCCATATGTGGTGGAAAACTACTGTTTGGGTACACGGCAGGGCTTGGAAGTGAAGGAGCGCTATTTGAATTTTGGAGTACCCCTTTTGCTGGAATATAATGGGTATGCCATGTCCCATTTGAATATTTGAAGATCCCCTGACATGCCAAAACAGCAGAAACCCCCAATAAGTGAACCCATTCTGGAAACAACACCTGTCAAGGAATTTATTTAGGGGTGTAGTGAGCAATTTTAACTCTTAGGTGATTCATGGCATTGTATAACATTGGGCTGTTAAAATGAAACGAATTATAATTTTTCCAATGAAATGTTGCTTTGGCCCCAAAGTTTTAATTTTCAAAAAGGGAAATAGGAGAAAATGGATCATACAATTTGTTAAAAGATTTCTTCTGAGTTTGCCAATACCCCATATGTGGTCAAAAACAAGTTTTGAGGCACAGTGTTGAACTGTCAGAACGCTTATTAGACCATGCTGCTGGCATGGTCTAACAGGCTTGCCGTAGCCAGGTGACCTCGGGTTACCATGGCAATGATTGGAACCCCATTATCATGTTGCAGGGGGGCTAATCAGTTGTGAAAGGGAGCGCAATCATTATTGCTCACAAAATGTATGGGCATGGGCGCCATCCCTGGCTGTGACAGGAAAAGCTTTGCTATCACTTACTCTGAGCTCCTAGTGGTGATCATGAGTGTACAGCTCCTGTGCTCACCATGACATAAGTTTGCATCATAGGTCGCAAACCCCTATCCGACCATGATCTAAACTTATGTCAATGGTTGTGAAGGGTTAAAAAACAATTATATCAAATCAGTGGCACTGGAAAGGCAATCTTCACCCTTTTAGGGGAAATCTAATTTGCAGACTGGGATTCAAATAACATCAAAGAAAAAGTCATTCATAATATCCTTCATGTGGAATAAAGCTAGCCATGTACAGTATTGTAATTGGCAACACTGCAGTAATCAACCATCCATCGGATTGTTGATAGGAATGAACTCACCAACAAATGCCAAACTAAACTGGCATATTTAGTGTATATAAAAAAGCCCTTGTGCAAAGTAGCAAATGTTTGGCTGTAAACAGCTGATCATGCCATACACAAAAAGTTCAAGTGAACAACACTATGCAAATTGCCTCTTCAGAGAAGAAAAGGACTTGAACTCTAATGCTACCTATTGGAAGTAGCAAAAGTCAATATCGACCTTTTAACGAGCCTTGCCATATGACTTAGGATAAAAGCCAAACCAGAATCTCCATTTGCAGATAGTGTTTGGGGTGTTGCCCCTCATCAGTGTAAAGCATGAGATCTGATTTGTCTGTATGAGAGGCTTCTGGCTGCAATCTAAGGGGTAACGTTTCTCCTTGTGGACAGTGACATGCCTCATATGCCAGGGTAAGGAGGCTTATAAGCCATGCAATGCTCATTTGGGAAATGTAATAAGGAAATTGCCTCTTCAGAGGAGAAGAGTTTAACAGCACTGGAATCATTCCAAGATGACAAATCAAATTTCTGGCAGACAGACATCTGTCCTTGCCCATCTCAATTCGCTGCTTGCATAAAATTTTTAAATGATATTTAGCTGAACTGGGCAAAATCTGCCATTTTGGCAGACATTATCCAATTTAGTACAGAGCATTACTTTTAAACCAAAGTGTAACATTATTTGATTTATTAGTATAGAAGCAAAACTGCACAAAACCCATATGATGCACTACACAGCAGGGCTGCAGGAAAGAGGGAGCACACATAAGGCATGGGGATTGTGCGGGGATGTAACTGTACATCATATGCTCTTGGATAACAACTAGAAAGGGCACTGATGAAATTTTAGGTGGCTTAGATAGTTGTGATCATCACCTTTGTAAATCCATCAGCTGTTAGAGGGGTTGTCCAGTGAAAACAAGTCATCACTCATCCAGGATAGGTGATAATTTGCTAATTGGTGGGTGTGCCACCGCCAGGACCTGCACCAATCGGCAGATAGAGGAATTTTTATCCTCAATGGGGAACTTTTATCCCTGTTACAAAATTGAGTGGTAGGTAGGATTCCCAATTACTGCTCCATTCCTTCTAAATAGGAATGCTGAAAAAAAGCCAAGTACAGAACTCAGCAGCCCCGTAGGGAATGAATGGAGCATTGGTCGAGCAAGTGTGCTGCAGCGCCATTCTAACAGATAAAAGTTCCCTGCTATGCTAATCTGTGCAGGTCCCTGATGTTGAACCCACAAGTTATCAGCTATTGTTTGGATTTTGTATAGGTGATAACTTGCTTTTACAGAAGAACCCTGTTAAAGCACCACTCAAACATTTTTTTTTTATTTCAGTGGTGTTTTAAATCTAAGTCCCCTGCCCCCTGTATTGATATACCCTACAGCCTCTAGCGTCTGTTTTCAGTGCATCTCTGGTCCGTCTCTAGCAGTTTGTAACCTGCTAGCAGCTCTAGTGCTGGAGGTCAAAACTCAATACAAGCCTATGGGAGCCTCGTTCTGGCTCTCCTAGACTTGCATTGAGTGCTTGTGACGTGACTTCTGATCTCCGGCTATTCATAAGTTACTTTATATATTTTACTTTTACAGGGAATCAATCAGGACATTTTTGCTATATAATATGAAGCCAGCATGCTGTAAGAGTTAACATGAAGTTTACAGCAAGCCATCTCTTCTCTCAAAGTCAGCATTTATTTACCTGCAATGTTAGTTTAAGCCTCTTAGCTTTATCATTAGTGGGTCTCAGCAGCACCTGAGTTGTAGTCTGACTCCGCCCCCCTCTGTGCTTAGAAGCTTCTTTTTATGGAAATATGGGCAGGGACAACTCTCCCAGCACTGCTACATGCAAAAAATAATATCTTTCACTGTGTCAGAATGGCTGCAGCCAGTAATCTAAGTGATACATTGTTAGATTCAGAATCTCTTTGCCTACATCACTACATCATGCTGCTCTGAGATATCAAAAACCTGCTGACAGATTCCCTACAAGTAGCGCTATTAATTCACAGCAACAGACACAAGATGGTGCTGCAGGACCAGAGCGATGCTGTAAATAGGTGATTACACTGGAGGGTGAGTGTAAGAACGGGGACAAGGGACTTAGATTTAAAGCACCACTTCACTGGTGAAAAACAAATGCTGGATTGATGCTTTAAGCTAGTAGAACCAATAATGTTAAACCAATATAATACTTAGATCCCAAAAAAACATCCATTTTGCAGAGTGATGCCTTAAAAGAGAAAGCGTAAGTTAACTCTATCACACTTTAATACTATGCTATGTTAGTTCTAACTCTCTTTCCAGCAACTAAATATCAGCAACAAAAAAAATCCCCAAAAGAATTGATGGTGTCAGATAGCAGATATCACTGGGTAGCCAATGGATTTTGGATAATGTCGGTAATGGTTGACAAACATGAAGAAGGAAGAAGTACATGGAGAAGGAACACTCACATACATATGTTATGATGGCGCACACACAATGATATATCAAGATTAGTTCTAATTGTCTTGTGTAATAAAACTAAGGAGGAAGCAGGGATGGTTTAAGGAATGGCTGAAGGCGCAGAAGAAATCTTGCACCATGACCATTGCTGGACAAGAATCTGCAATACAGTAGTACAAAGTGCACTCACATCCCAATACACCCTGATTTACCTAATGGCAGATCTCCTGGAGGGCCCTTGAGTTGGACTTCCTTCTCCTGTTCACCTCTTAGGACCGCTACAGCATCAGCAGTTACTACTTGGACTATGCGTGCAGATACCTCCTCTGCCGAAGCACCAAATGGGCAAAACAAGACAAGCAAACAACACAGACATTGTTAATATAAATGGGCAGGGAGGGTACAAAGTAATATTAAGTGTGGAAAGTACTATACTAGGAGACAGGAACAATAATCAGATCATTTTAAGGAACCTAAATTTTGCTGAAAGGTAACCTGTCACCTTGTACATGTATCTGTGGATAGCACTGTTTAGAGCAGATTGATAGTTTTGTAAGGAAATATGTAGAGTAAGTTATTTCATCTTTTTAAGCTTAGGAATCCAGTGTGCAGTCACAGAGAGAAGGCTGTCAATCATGGAATAAGACCGCCCACTGGACTCCTAAGCATAGAAAAAAAACTGGGATTGAAATTATTAAAATATAAGTTATATTGAATCATCTTCCTACAAACTATATATCAATCTGATAAGCCCACTATGGTCCATACCATGATGCTGGCAAATAAGACACGATGTTCAAAATGACAGTTTTGCTTTAAAGGGAACTTGTCAGCTGGATTTCTCGCCCCATATTATGTATGTGAGCATGTAGCTCTTCCAAAGACATATCCAGCAATACCTTTACCATAAGCAGTAAGTTCCTCGATTACTGAGAAATCAGCACTGAATAGATATGCAAATGAGGCTAAAGTGCTTTGGTTCTGTGGAAGTTCGCTTCAAGCTTCTGTCACTCCAGTTCTATTCCTCGCCAGACACCACCTCCTCCTTTATGGTGTGAGACTTTAAACAATAGAGCTCTCAGTCAAGCAGGATGAGCCATCACTAGGCAGCAAATAGAGCTGGAGTGACAGAGGCTTCAGATCTAGAGCCTCATTTGCATATCAATTCAAACCCTGATTTCTCAGTAATGGAGAATTGGACTGGCCATGAAAAGGTATTGCTGGGTTTGTCTTTGAAAGACCCTAAAAATTGGGGGATAAAATCCTGCTGACAGATTCCCATTAAGAAAAATACCAATGGACAGTTCATATGTTATGAATATGAAAAAAAGAATCCAAATAAAAGAAACAGTGAAATTGATACAGATGGTTGTTGACTTCATTATGACAAGGTTGAACTGCTAGAGCAACAGACAGGAAGTGTTGTCATGAGGACACTGGAGATGAAGGATTTAGACATATAACTAATTACTATCTCTTAAAGCTCCTCCGCAATGATCGATGGTTACTGTGCATACAAGCAGATACAAAGCGGCTGTCAATCACTGGTTAATAAGTCAAAGAAGCAGGAAAGGGTGGAGTGACACTGTTTGGTCCAATGGCCCAGCAGAGTTGTCATTATAATATACTGGCCTTATAGAGACATACATATTATGGTGACAGATCCACTAGACACGGGTTGTCCAGAACATTGATGGTGATGACCTATGCTTAGTATAGGTCAACAATATCAGATCGGGGGGAGTCTGATAACCGACACCCCTAAATTCAGAAAGCTATCTGTGGAGCAGAACAGTGGGGCTCCCTACACTGTTTAGTGGCCATTCCTAAGTGCAGCTCATCGCCTATCAAATCCTAGCTCATCAGTATCAATGTAGTGGACAAGCCCTTTAATAATGACATATCGTTTTGAAAAAAATTATTATATTTTGTTTAAACTAGTCCCGTTCATCGCATAACTCCAGAGCAGTGTTTTATGAGCGGTCCAGGCACATAAGTCAAGTGGGGTCCTAAGACGCTTCCCTGGCACCTCTTGATATGGCAGAGAAAGAGGATCCAGACATAAGAGCCCATATATGTAAGGCTCTATTCACAAGCCTGCTTGGAGTTCCAATTGTCTGTTTTATTTTAGAAAAAGAAGCAGAATAAGGCTGAGTTCATACGTCCTATAATCATCTGTTAGAAAGGATCCTGCAGAGATCCATTGGGAAAAAAGTTCTGCAAACACAACTTTGTTAAATAAGTAATGTCCGCCGGATCAATTTTTTTAACATTGGAGATCTGTTAACTCATTGCTATTTATCATCCGGTTTTCTTGCATTTATAACAGATCAGTTTTTCTCACAGGATCCGTTTCAAATGGAAGATAAAGAGCAAATGGATCCATTCCCCATAGACTTTGTTACTTAGGGGCACTTTGCACACTACAACATCGCAAGCCGATGCTGCGATGCCGAGCGCGATAGTCCCCGCCCCCGTCGCAGGTGCGATATCTTGTGATAGCTGCCGTAGCGAATATTATCGCTACGGCAGCTTCACATGCACTCACCTGTCCTGTGATGTCGCTCTGGCCGGCGAACCGCCTCCTTATTAAGGGGGCGGGTTGTGCGGCGTCATAGCGACGTCGCACGGCAGGCGGCCAATAGAAGCGGAGTGGCGGAGCTGAGCGGGACATAAACATCCCACCCACCTCCGTCCTTCCGCATAGCCGGCATGAGCCGCAGGATGCAGGTAAGGTGATGTTCCTCGCTCCTGCGGCTTCACACACAGCGATGTGTGCTGCCGCAGGAATGAGGAACAACATTGTAACATCGGTCCTGCTGAAATTATGGAAATGACCGACGCTACACCGATCATACGATTTGGACGTTTTTGTGCTCCTTAATCGTATCAAAAAGGATTTACACACTACGATATCGACTGCGATGCCGGATGTGCGTCACTTTCGACTTGACCCCACCGACATCGCAGCTGCGATGTCATAGTGTGCAAAGTGCCCCTAAGGCCTAAGACACAAGGCATGAAAATCGGAGTGAGTGGAATGCGATAAAACATCGCATTCCACTCTGACTAATATTAGCCTATGTGCCAGCACCCATGAGCCATTATTTTTTCAGCCCTAATCGGACCGAAAAGACAGTCGCAGCATGCTGCGACTGTAATGCGAACCTCTTTCTCTCGCACCCATTCAAGTCTATGGGGCGAGAGAAACATCGCACTGCACTCGCAGAACACCGGTGTACCGCGAGTGCAGAGCAAGCAAGGCAATAGCTGGCAATGGAGGAGAGAGGGAGATAACTCCCTCCCTCTCCTCCTCACCGCTGGCCCTCCCCTCCTCAGCGCTGGCCCTCCCCTCCTCAGACCCGGCCCACCCCCCGCAGCTGTGGTCCGATCGCATGATCGGACCTCAGTTGCAATGACACTCACATGACACTCAGCACTGCTGTTCTGCCAGCGTAAGCCGAGTGTCATGCGAGGATTGCATTAGTCTCCTTGTGGCCCCGGCCTTAAAAAGAAGATCCGGCAGAAATAATTTTGCCAATGCATCTCTGCAGGATCCATTCTAATGGATGACTAAAAGACATGTGAACTCAGCCTAAGTGATCCATTGCACCAATTCTGCAAATGGAAGCAATGGGACGTCATTGATTTTTATGGGGCCCATTTGCTGTCAGTTTTAATGAATTGAAGAATAATTCTGTAAGGTTAACGGATGCAACGTATAACATTCCATTTGGTTATCAATAAAATGGAACACAGAGTGGACAGGTAAACAGAACCCCGGGCCGAGGCATATACCACATACATATAATAGATACATTATTAGCAAATACGGTACTTGTACATGTAAAAGACTAAATCCTGACAAAGACAAATGGTGATAATGAGCAATTATTCATGCAAAGTTAGCAACAAGGAAAAAGCTATTCAAATGTTGAGCATGTGTTAAGAGGATGGTTTTATGTATGCACAGGGGGCCTAAATCTCACGGAAATAATATTTTAAGAAAACCGAAAGAACAGTCTGACAGAAGGCGACCTGCATATGGATCCTAAACATTTCTGGTTCTCTTTACCAGGTAGCACAGTCATCCATATAATAGATCACAGCAGGGATCTCCTAATCCACAGCACAATTCATCTGTGACATATGAATGTAACAACAGCAATAATCATATATCAGCTAAGAACACTATTAGGTTATATATTCCGGGGATTTATGAGCTGAGACTATACTATTACCTGTATACGCTCACAGATTTCCACTATTGGTGCAGAGGTATATGATATGTTTTATATATTAGAAAATCATATGAGACATTTTTCTATAACCATAAAAATAAATGATGTAAAAATATTCAAGGCAAAGATTGGGCTGAGGCCAATGGCTGATCCAAAAAGGCTAGGGGTCATCTAAGAGTATGTTCACATAGAGCTTTTTCTGACAATCAAAAACTATGAGTTTGCTTCCGGAAACTCTCCTTTTTTGGGCAGTTTTTGGTGAGGTGTGCATTTGTGAAGGATTTCCTGCAGCGGTTTTCAAGTGTTTTTGCAATTTCTTTTTCCTGAAACGTCTTTTTTTGCAGCCTTTTCATTGGACCATGTCTAATTAGGAGCGTTTTCTGTCAATATTTGCTTCAAAGAAGTGACATGCCCTTTTTTTTTATACAACCAGGTGTTTCTAAAAGCCTTAGGGGTACTTTGCACATTGCGACATCGCTACTGCGATCTTGTCGGGGTCAAATCGAAAGTGACGCACATCCGGCACCGGTAACGACGTCGCAACGTGTAAAGCCTAGAAGCCCCGATAAACGATTGCAAAAGGGTCGAAAATCGGTGATCTGTGCAGTGTCGGTTATTTCCATAATTTCGCTGCAGCGACAGGTACGATGTTGTTCCTCGTTCCTGCGGCAGCACACATCGCTGTGTATGAAGCCGCAGGAGCGAGGAACATCTCCTACCTACGTCCCGCCTGCAATGAGGAAGGAAGGAGGTGGGCGGGATATTTACATCCCGCTCATCTCCGCCCCTCAGCTTTTATTGGCCGCCTGCTGTGTGACGTCTCTGTGACGCCACACGACCCGCCCCCTTAGGAAGGAGGCGGGTTGCCGGCCAGAGCGCGTCGCAGGGCAGGTATGTATGTGTGAAGCTGCTGTAGCGATAATGTTCGCTACGGCAGCTATCACAAGATATCGCATCTGCGACGGGTGCGGGGACTATCGCGCTCGGCATCGCTATCATCGGCTAGCCATGTCGCAACGTACAAAGTACCCCTTAGGTGTATTATTAGCAGATTGTCGTTACATAGAACTGAAGAAGAACATCCTTTTTGAGAATTTTATTTTCTGGTGTTTTTAGGAACAAAGCTGCTCAAAAAACATTGGGAAAAGCCACAGTGTGAACATACCCTAAAGAGGCCGTAGAGATAGATGAACACCAAGACCCCAATGTCTGGATCCGCACAGCCTAGCTTGGCGTATTAGAACAGGATGAATTTGTACATATTGTTGTAAAGGATAGGGCGACAGCAGGGAACATATTTATTTTACGAGAATTATCATGATTTTGGTATAAATCATTAGCGTAACAGGTTCACTATTGGTTACGAGATCTGATAACTGATCTTGAAGAATAGACACCTACTGAACTGTAAATTTATGTCTTTAAAGAGAATTTGTCAGCAGGTTTTTGCTGCCTCATCTGAGAGCAGCATGATGTAGGCAAAGAGATCCTGAATCCAACGATGTATCACTTAGATAAACAACAGATCAGACTTTGACAAGACAGGCATCCCTGAATTCTCTGCGCCAACCCTTGCAATATGCTGTCTTTAGCTTACATAGTAACAACCTGATGGCAGATTCCCTTTAATGAAGACATCAGCACAGTTCCATGTCTTGGATCTCGTGTTATTTTATTCTCTCTTTTTCACCCCTAGTCTTTGGGGGAATTTTATATGTGTGATACTTCTTTGGGTACTGTATGGTAGCATGTTGTAGGCAATGGATGGTAGTATATGTGAGAAAACAGAATCCATTTTGTTCTTATAGAAACCATCATGTCTTATAACTGAATGATGCCATAGGGCTCAGCTAACACTGATAGGCGGGGAAGTTTCACATTTCTATACACACGCCTGCGGCTCCTATTGGTGCATAATTCAGAGGAGCTATTTCTTTGTTTGATGTACTATATAAACTGGTCACGTGATGTAATAAAGCAGAAACTTTCAGTACACCACAAAGCATGTGTGCTGCAATGACTTCCTGAGCGCTCGTAAAACAAATCTTACTAATGTGGAGTTCCAATGGCATAAAAGGAGTGTATTTCGCTCACATATATACAATGTGCATTTATAGGTAAAGCATGATTTTAAAGCTGGAGCACAATACATCCAAATGTTTTCACTGTAAAATTATCAAGTACAGTACAAGTTCCAGATGGATTTAAATGACTTATTCCATTGTGTTACTGTACATTTATTGTACTTTTTGGCGGAATATTTGGGGATTTACAATGTAGATTGTTTCTTACCGTTAAACACTACATACAGTATTATCAGACACTTACACAAGTACATTAGACCATTTTAGATGTGTGTGCCATTAATATTGTGCGTCTAAACGTCCTATACTAAAAAAAACCCTCAAACGTTATAATAATAATAAAAACCCAACTATAACAATAGAAAGCATGAAAGTTTATGAGATTACACAGATCTTCGCGCTGGCTAAAAGTAACCAGACTGCCTCCAGGGACTTCCTGAAGAGCAACATGGCTTCATATCTTCCACTTTGATGCTTATTTCAAGAGACAAGAGAAAAGAGCACTGCAGCGGAAATTGTGTTTTTACTATTAATGATGCTGAAAAAGGGACAGACACTTTTGAACTAATGGACGTCCTCTATAAATAGCAGAGCCAGCCACTTTAATTTACCCTTGAAGACTTATTACAGAGATTCCCCTAACTGTACTTTTCTAAGGGTTCATTCACAGTTCAAGGAATATAGGAAGGGTAAAAAATACCGTCTATGTCATCCACAGCAACTAATGAGAGCTCAGCTTTCCTTGCTGTAATAGCGCTCCAAAAAGGAAAGCTGTGTTATGATTGGCTGCTACAAGATGCAAAACGTTTTCCTTCTAGACAGTTGGAATCTATCCACCAAGCTTGTGTTGCCCATCTGAGAGGAGCATGATGTAGGGGCAGACACCCTGATTCTAGCAATCTGTCACTTATTTGCTGCTTGCTGTGATTTTGATAAAATCACAGTTTTTATTTCTGCGGCATGTTTTTTTCCAGCTCTGTTGGTCCTTTCAGTGGCCAGCTGTGCATAACTCCGCCCACGCCACTGATTGGAAGTTTCTGTGTATACTGTGCATAGGCAGAAAGCTGGCAATCAATAGTGGTAGCAGTGAGAGCAGCAGCCAATAAATATGCAGGAGTTTATCATTGAGAGGACTAGAAGAGCTCCAGCAAATAAAACACTGCTTTTAATCAAAACTGCAGCAAGTAGCCCAGTAAGTGAGACATTTTTGGAATCAGGATCTCTGCATCTACAGTATGTTATGCTGCTCTCAGATGGGACAACATAAAACAGGTGACATATTTTCTTTAAACTACCCATCTGGTGAAGTAATCAAAAGTAGGCCATTCATTTTCACTTTTTTGAAATCACTCTTTCAAGTTTCTGTCCTTATCTGAAAGTTAAATTCAGTTATATTTAGGCATTAAATTATGAGAGAGAACAAACAGTTATTAGATGGAAAATTTTATATTGCATTTAATTAGGTTGAGCATTTATGCCAAACAAATGTGAACAAGCCATTCCCAGAAAACTACTAATCAGTATCTTTTTGAAACCCAAACATGGAAATTAAAGGGAATCTGTCAGCAGGTTTTTGCTACCTCATCTGAGAGCAGCATGATGTAGGCAAAGAGATGCTGAGTTAAATGATGTATCTATTAGATTAGAGGCTGCAGCCGTTCTTACACAGTGAAAGATTTTTGATTTTGCATGTAGAAGAGCTGTGAAAGCTGCCCCCGCTTACACCAGGTTTTTAGTGTAGATTTCTATAGACAGAAGCTGCTAATCACAGAGGGGGTGGAGTTGGACTACAACTCACCACTGAGACCCACTAATGATAAAGATAACAGGCTTAAGCTAACTTGGAAGGTAAAAAAAAGAACTGAGATAACAGACTCAGGACTGAATTCTCTGTTTTAACACTTGCAGCATGTTGTCTTCAGGTTACATTGCAGGCATCTGCTGACAAGAGTCCGTTTAATGCACCTGTCATGTTCCTGAATATCGAAAGAATAGTCTTAAACATCCATGAATTGTAGGTATTTAAAGTGGACAGGTCTCTCAGTATGAATGGAGGACAACAGTGATGAAACGGTCCTCTCTTTTCAGAGTGGGTTCCATTGATTCAAGCTCTATGTACTATCAAACTCATGGGCTGCTGTTTGTGTACCCTACTTTAAAGGGAATCTGTCACCAGGTTTTTGCTACCTCATCTAAGAGCAGCATAATGTAGGCAAAGAGATGCTGAATCCTACGATATATCACCTAGATTACTGACTGCAACCGTTCTGACACAATCAGAGTTCTTAGATGTAGCTTGCAGTAGTGTTCAGAAAGCTAATTCTGCCCACACCATAGCTTTCTGTGTACATTGTCTATAGACAGTGAGCTACCTATCAAAGGATGGAGTGTGGTTCAATGACTTGGCACGAGACAGCTGGTCCCAGCAATGATAATGTCCTAGTAATAAAACCTTCATTATAAGTAAACAACAGCACACAGATTAATAAATGACACATCACTGAAATCTGTGTCTCAGTCCCTATCTTCAGATTACATAGCAAAAAGCTCCAGAAACTGTAGGCATATAATATGCAGAGGTGTCTCAATATGACTGGAGGACAGCAGCGATGAAAAGGTCCTCTCTTTTAAGAGTGGCTTCCATCAAATTCAAGTCTATGTATCATCAAACTCATGGGCTGCTCTTTGTATACCGTACTTTAAAGGGAATCTGTCACCAGGTTTTTGCTACCTTATCTAAGAGCAGCATAATGTAGAAAAAGAGATGCTGAATCCTACGATATATCACTTAGATTACTGGCTGCAGCCGTTCTGACAAAATCAGAGTTCTTAGATGTAACTTGTAGTAGTGCTTACAAAGCTAACCTCACCCACACC
The DNA here is from genome assembly GCF_048569485.1 of Anomaloglossus baeobatrachus. NCBI lineage: Eukaryota > Metazoa > Chordata > Amphibia > Anura > Aromobatidae > Anomaloglossus > Anomaloglossus baeobatrachus. The sequence goes on from NC_134359.1 coordinate 106,469,747, forward strand.
ACAGCTTTCTGTGTACATTGTCTATAGACAGTGAGCTGCTTATCAAGGGATGGAGTGTGGTCCGATGACTTGGCATGAGTCAGCTAGTCCCAGCAATAATAATGTCCTAGTAATAAAATCTTCATTATAAGTAAACAACAGCACACAGATTAATAAATGACACATCGCTGAAATCTGTGTAATCTGTGTCTCAGCCCATATCTTCAGATTACATAGCAAAAACCTGCTGAAAGATTCACATTAACTACAGTATTTTCTGTCCAAAAATACATCAAAAAAGTATTAAAATATTTGCATTTAATGTCTCACATTTGGATAAAAAGTGACAATATGCCCCATAATTAAAATCCTGCTATGCCGCTTTATGCTTAAATCAATACAAAATCTATTCTCACAAAATATTGGGTGCCCTTTTCCAGACACTCCATGTCTATGTGAGTACCCAGCTATCATCGCTAAAGATTTGTTTTTTGCACTGACATTTCTTCGAGTACTTTATCCTGAAGCACTATCCATGGAGCTCCCATTATTTCTATCACAAAGACTTGCATGATCACATTCAAACAGTCAGTGCCGAAACCGGTAGCTCAGATCAGCGCAATTTGTGCTTCCTGTAAAGCATCACCAGATTTACTATATGAACAGAATAAAATAGAAATTCAATCTGAGAACACGAGCATGCGAAACTTTACAAGAGCGTGAATGGAATAGGTAATGTTCAAGCTGTCTGGTAACATATTTCCCAAACCCTTCATCTAATTAGACGGGCTGCAGGGTCCAGCCGTATTTGCAATATTAACACAACTAACATATATTTGAAATAGATATAAAAGGTTCCCTGGACATAGTCTGCTGTATTTCCAAAGACCAGAACCAAATGCTTCCATTGATTACTGCAACACCATACAAGCACAGCACAGTAACACACATCTATACACAGACATCTATACATGCCTTGGTAAAATATAGTATTTCTGATTATTATGCCATCCTGAATGCATTGTTAAGAATAAAATTGGTGTTTTTAGGAGGCTGTGTATTTTTTCCTGTAAAATGTCTCTGACAATAGGACAGTTGTTCTCCTGGACAGAATCCAACACCAGATTTCACAAAAGACCTGATGAGGCTGGTGTACTTACTTTGAAAATCCAGACCTGAAAGGCCATATAATAAATTTTCCTGCCTGTGCTATTTTAATATCAGACTGAAAACCTTTCAAAAAGGATTATACAGTCATCCAAAAATCGATTTTTAATTAAAGGGAACCAATCACCAGGATTTTTGTATATAACCTAAAGCCAGAGCTATACTGGCACTATCGGGCTGATTCTCTATATACCTGTAGTGATTAGCTCGGATGTTTAGGTTTTGAAATCCAAAAAAGTAAAGTTTATAAAATGAGCTGCTTGTTGAGTGACAGCTGCACTATAGCAGATCATATATGTATAGTTATCCCCTCCCCCTGTTAGAATTAGCATAAGCATTATACAAACTATTCACTTTGTCTGTGGAAGGACCTGTGTGAGGTCATACCCATGTGACCTGGTATCCAGCTTTTGTAGCTGAGGCCCCGCCCCTTCTGGTCACATGGTATGAACTCACACAGGTCCTTCCACAGACTAAGTGAATAGTTGTATAATGCTTATGCTAATTCTAACAGGGGAGGGAATAACTATAAATATATGATCTGCTCCAGTGCAACTGTCACTCAACAAGCAGCTCATATTATAAACTTTACTTTTTTGGATTTCAAAACCTAAACATCCGAGCTGACCACTACTGGTATGTATAGACTCAGCCCGATAGTGCCAGTGTAGCACTAGCTTTAGGTTATATACAAAAATCCTAGAGATTGGTTCCCTTTAAGTTTAAAGGAGTATTCCCATCTCCAAGATCCTATCTTAATAAGTAGCATAATAATAATAATTATTATTATTATTATAGTCCCCCACATTATATCCCCCACAAGAGGGGGAGCACTACTAGACCTTGTACTAACCAATAGGCCAGACCGCATATCAAATATACAAGTTGGGGGTTACTTGGGGAATAGTGATCACAAAATAATAAGTTTTCATGTATTCTTTAGTAAGATGTATAGTAGAGGGGCTACAAGGACACTAAACTTCAGGAAAGCAAATTTTAAACGGTTGAGAGATGATCTTAGTGCAATAAACTGGCATGATGTACTAAGTAATAAAAGTACACAAAACAAATGGGAGACTTTTATGAGCATCCTGAATAGGGCTTGTGCAGAAAATATACCCTATGGGAACAAACATGCTAGAAATAGGAGGAAACCCCTATGGCTAAATAGAGCTGTAAGGGAAGCAATAAAAGAAAAACAGAAAGCCTTAAAAGAATTAAAGAGGGTAGGTAGTGATGAGGCATTATATAATTATAGAAAATTAAATAAAATATGTAAAAAGCAAATTAAGTTAGCTAAGTTTGAGACAGAGAGACTCATTGCGAGAGAAAGTAAAAATAATCCTAAAATATTCTTTAACTACATAAACAGTAAAAAACTGAAAAGCGATAGTGTTGGCCCCCTTAAAAATAGTCTCGGTGAAATGGTGGAAGGGGATGAGGGTAAAGCCAACCTGCTGAATGACTTTTTTTCTACGGTTTTTATACAAGAAAATGCCATGGCAGATGACATGACCAGTGATAGCATAAATTCACCCTTGAATATTACCTGCTTAACCCAGCAGGAAGTACGCCGCCGACTCGAAATCACTAAGGTTGACAAATCTCCGGGCCCGGATGGCATACACCCCAGAGTACTACAGGAATTGAGTTCTGTGATAGATAGACCATTATTTTTAATCTTCTCAGATTCCGTAATAACAGGGTCGGTACCGCAGGACTGGCGCATAGCAAATGTGGTGCCAATATTCAAAAAGGGGACAAAAACTGAGCCGGGAAATTATAGGCCGGTAAGTTTAACCTCTACGGTTGGTAAAATCCTTGAGGGTTTCTTGAGAGATGCTATACTGGAGTATCTCAAGAAAAATAACCTTATGACAGAGTATCAACATGGGTTTATAAGGGATCGATCCTGTCAAACTAATTTGATCAGCTTCTATGAAGAGGTAAGTTCAAGCCTGGACCAGGGAAATGCAGTGGATGTTGTGTATATGGACTTTTCAAAAGCTTTTGATACGGTGCCACAAAAAAGGTTGGTACATAAAATGAGAATAATGGGGATAGGGGAAAATATGTGTAACTGGGTTAAAAACTGGCTCAGTGATAGGAAACAAAGGGTGGTTATTAATAGTACGTACTCGGACTGGGTCTCAGTTCATAGTGGGGTACCACAGGGGTCAGTATTGGGCCCGCTTCTTTTCAACATATTTATAAATGACCTTGTTGGGGGCATGCGGAGTAGAATTTCAATATTTGCAGATGATACTAAACTCGGCAGGGTAATCAATACAGAGGAGGATAATTTTATATTACAGGGAGATTTATGTAAATTGGAGGATTGGGCTGAGAAGTGGCAATTGAAGTTTAATGTAGATAAATGTAAGGTCATGCACTTGGGTAGAGGAAATAACATTTATGATTATGTACTTAATTGTAGAACACTGGGTAAAACAGACACAGAAAAAGACTTGGGTGTATGGGTGGATGGTAAACTTCACTTTAGTGGACAGTGTCAGGCAGCTGCTGCCAGGGCTAATAAAATAATGGGATGTATTAAAAGAGGTATAAGTGTTCATGAAAAAAAATATAGTTCTACCTCTGTACAAGTCACTAGTGCGACCGCACTTAGAATACTGTGTACAATTCTGGTCACCGATATATAAGAAGGACATAGCTGAACTGGAGAGGGTGCAGAGAAGAGCAACCAAGATTATTAGAGGAATGGGTGGGCTGCAATACCAAGACAGGTTATTAAACTTGGGGTTATTTAGTTTGGAAAAACGAAGGCTTAGGGGGGATCTAATCACAATGTATAAATATATGAGGGGACAGTACAGAGACCTTTCCAAAGATCTTTTTACACCTAGGCCTGCGACTGGAACACGGGGGCATCCGCTACGTCTTGAGGAAAGAAGGTTTAATCATGACCACAGACGAGGATTCTTTACTGTACGAGCAGTGAGACTATGGAATTCTCTGCCGCATGATGTTGTAATGAGTGATTCACTACTAACATTTAAGCAGAGCCTGGATGCTTTTCTTGAAAAATGTAATATTACCAGTTATGTATATTAGATTTTATGACAGGGTATTGATCCAGGGAACTAGTCTGATTGCCGGATGTGGAGTCAGGAAGGAAATTTTTTCCCCATTGGAACTTGTTTGCCACATTGGGGTTGTTTTGCCTTCCTCTGGATCAACATGTTAGGCTACGGGTTGAACTAGATGGACTTAGAGTCTCCCTTCAATCTTAAAAACTATGATACTATGATAATAATAATATTAGCAAATACCTCCAATTATAAATGGAGTATAGTTCTCCTGATATAGCGATGTCTCTTACCTCATGTGCAGGGCATTGCAGCTTAGGTATCCATGGTTACGACCACTCATATAGTGACAGTTAGTTGCTCTGGTTGTAACTATGGATACCTAAGCTGTGATGCCCTGCACATGAGGTAAGAGGCATGGCTATATCAAGAGAACTATACTGCATTTCTAATTGGCGGTATTTGCTAATATTATTATTACACCTATTACATATTAGGATAGGATCTTGGAAATCGGAATAACCCTTTAAAGAGATCTATTTAATAATGTATCTAATTTATATTGTAAAATCTGGAGACAGAACTAGTTTAAGCTAGCATTAAAAGTATGTTACGAGTAGTCAAATAGCCTGGACAATGATGAAATGAAGAAGGATGGAGTGATCTCACTATAGAAACATGTCTTTTTATATACATATTATGCACAATGTGATGTTATATGGTACTGCATGAATTCATGGCCAGTTAGGTATGGTGACCAGTATAGCGTTTACATTCTTCCCAAGGAGATTTAAAGGGAACCTGTCATCAGAAATTTGGCTTTCAACCTAAAAGTTTCCCCCTCTGCAGCTCCTGGGCTGCATTCTAGTAAGGTTTCTATACTTTTTGTGCCCCCTTTTAAACCAAAATAAATACTTTATAAACTTGTACCTTTCGGTTTGAAAATCTTGTAAATTGTTCATGGGGGCGGGCCGTGTGGGGTCCGTTGCTGTCCCTTACGCCGTCCCCCATGTTCCAATTCATCCCTCATAACGCCGCCCACTGCGCCCGAGGTCCCGTGCACGTCGGGACACCTGGTGACGTGGTCGCACGCACGAGAGTATGGGCGGCGCTGTGATTGCATCGCAAGTGCGCGCCCATACTCTCGTGCCCGCCCTTTCCCCACTGCCTCCAGCGTTCTGTGCCGGCCCGACGTCACCTCCTTCCCATGGTACCCTGCAGCAGGAAATAGATGGGAGGAGCGGAGCAGGCCACTACAGGAGAAGCGGAGAGGATCTGAGCGACGTACAGAGGGGAGAGCGCGCCCACGAGAGTATGGGCGCGCACTTGCGATGCAATCACAGCGCAGCCCATACTCTCGTGCGTGCGACCACGTCACCAGGTGTCCCGACGTGCACGGGACCTCGGGAGCAGTGGGCGGCGTTATGAGGGATGATTTGGAGCATGGGGGACGGCGTAAGATACAGCAACGGACGCCACACGGCCCGCCCCCATGGACGATTTACAAGATTTTCAAACCGAAAGGTACAGTTTTATAAAGTATTTATTTGGGTTTAAAAGGGGGCACAAAAAGTATAGAAACCTTACTAGAATGCAGCCCAGGAGCTGCAGAGGGGGCAACGTTTAGGTTGAAAGCCAAATTTCTGATGACAGGTTCCCTTTAAGTAATATAGTGCATCACTATAGGTGTTCCAAACTGAACATGACACTAAAACACAAGCCAATCTGGATCTACCTAAGTCAAAGAGGTCATACAACTAATAGTAGAAGATTCAATTACCAGATTAAGGTGAGCAGACAAGCTGCCATGACAGAAGCACCCTGAGCTCATAGAGAGACTGGTTGATTACATTTCCAAGAGAGGAAAAAAACTGCCCATGTAAAAGACAATGCCTCCTTCCTACAGTAAAGGTCTGAAACTAGAAAATAATATAGCGTAAATAATGAATAATAAAAATAATAATAAAAAAAATAATGACTATATAAAAAAATTATTTAAAGGCAGTCTGTCAGCATAAAATGACTGATCAGACCAAGCACAGGAGCTCAATGCACACTTTGGATGGCTGGGCAGTTCAGTGCACCTCTCCACTTACTTATTTTTTATCTATCTCTATCCCCTTCTTACTTGATTGACAGTCATGACTTTAAAGTTTGTACCTGCAGATATATCCGCAGGTACATGCACAGGTCTCCCGCAGCTGCTCGCCGGAATCCGCAGCTATTTTTAGCTGCGGTAGCACAGCAAAAAAGCTGCGGTAAACCTGCGTGCATTCGTGCGGTTTACCTGCGGAAGTCCCGCCCTCTATCTCCATAATGGAGAGGCGGGATTTCCGCAGGTAATTCCGCAGATATAATTGACATGCAATTACGTGCGGCTGCGGGACATCCGCAGCATATTCCGCAGCCGCACGTAACCGCAGCATGGACACAGACACTCCCCATGTCCCATAGGATAACATGGGGAGTGTCTGTACATGCTGAAACCTGCGGATTTATCTGGAAGATCCAGAAAATCCGCGGATTTTCCGCAGAAAAATCAGCAGGTTTCATCTCCCGCGGGCACATAGCCTAGGACACAGAAGATCAGGGATAGATGAGACAAAAATGAGGTGGAAAGGGGCTCTGACCTGGTCGGCCGCACCAAGAGTACACAAAATGCATGTGCATGGTTTGAACGGTCATTTTCGGCTTACAGGAAATTATCTAGCCTATCCTGTAAAAATAAAAGTAGGAATCTCATTTTATATAGATATATACACAGTACACACACATATATATATATATATATATATATATATATATATATATATATATATATACATATATATATATATATATATATATGTATATATACATATATATATATATATATATATATATATATATATATATATATATATATATATATATATATATACACATGCAGTATATACAGTGTGTCCACCGCCATTAACTTGAGAACGGCGGCAGCTATAGGCATAGAAGTGGTATCTAGGTATAGTAAAGTAGCCATGCACTACGCAATGAAACCACCTATAGCACCTCTTGGTGGAAAACAACGGAGTTAGCATTTTTATCTCGAAAACGGAACGAGATAGAGAAAAAAAGTGAATTACAAAAATGTAGGGCATCATCAATTCAATACGAATCGACACCTTGCATACAGAAATGCTATGATTAGAACATGTAAAGCTCACAAGGCTGCGGACGTGAAGCGATACCTCATGGAGACCTTCCTACAAGTCATTGGGTATGGTGGCTGTGTGGAGTGGCCTCCACGCAAACCTGACCTGACCCCATTGGACTTCTTTCTGTGAGGTCACATCAAACAGCAGGTGTATGCGACCCCTCCACCAACATTGCAGGACCTACAACGACGTATCACAGATGCTTGTGCAAACGTGTCACCTACCATATTGCACAACATGCAGCAAGATACAGTATGCTGTGCAGAGTCCAGATGTGCATTGCAGCTGACGGTGGCCACTTTGAGCATCAAAGTTAAATGAGCGCCATATGCTTGCAAAGCATTCAATGTTTGGGGGGGGTCATGGGTTTCATATCATAGCATTTCTGTATGCAAGGTGTTGATTCGTATTGAATTGATGATGCCCTATAACTTTGTAATTCACTTTTTTTCTCTATCTTGTTACGTTTTCGAGATAAAAATGCTAACTCCGCTGTTTTCCACCAGGTGGCGCTATAGGTGGTTTCATTGCGTAGTGCATGGCTACTTTACTATACCTAGACACCACTTTTATGCCTATAGCTGCCGTCGTTCTCAAGTTAATGGCGGTGGACAGGATATGGGTGGGCACACTGTATATATGTACCAATACCGTTGTGCCTGTACGATAAGGGGCAGGTGTGTTTCTGTGAATGACAAGTACATTTTTGCACAAACAGTCCACATCTAAAAAAGAAGACTTCAGATTTCAGTCATGTAACTCTTTAGGCACAATAATCCGTATTAATCTCAATTCAAACTGAAAAAGAGAAAGTCCTTTTGCCCTTTCGGTGTCGGACCTTATGACACACTGACTGGAGCTGACTAGGATCTCCTGATAGCCCAGGGCCTAATATCGGCCCCCAGGGTTGTCTGTAGTAGTCTGTGTTAGGGCATACCTCAGGCAAGTACTAACAGATGCCAATGCATCTCATATGCTCAGGCAGTAATATCATATAAAGATATCACAGTACAGTATGGTTACATGAAACATTAAAAACTAATAACTTCACTAGAAAAATGTTAAAAATGAATAAAGTAAAAGATTAGAAAAATGCGTCGTCAACATAATTTATGAAATGATCTTTTAAATCTGACATGTAAGAAGCTGCTCTAGTGGGTATAACATCCTGCGTGATGCCTCCTGTTCACATACATTTACCACTTTTTAATAATAATCACACAACCAATTTCTGGTTTCTTTAATTAAAGGGAATCTGTCATGTGATGTTCTTGAACAATACTAATGTTATCTTTAAATTTTGCTTAAGGAGATATTTAAGGATCAGTAGGTTTTATTCCTCTACCTTTTCCTGTTATGTTGTTGTAAGCTCCATAGAATTCAGTGTGACTTAGTAACTAGTTAGTGATTGTTGTACGTATACCCTCGTTCACTTGTAAAGCGCCATGGAATAAATGGCGCTATAATAATAAATAATAATAATAATAATAATAACAACTAGTCAAGTGTATGTAAATACAAACTGCATATTCACTGCTCCCCTCTCCCACCTCTCAGTGCTGGCATCAGTGATAGTAAATCTGAACTGAATTTGTCCTGCTGCCCCATCCATACTCCCTCCCACCTCTAAGCAGTGACAGTGAATGCACTGAGAGGTGGGGGGAGCAGTGAACATGAAATTAAATTTACATAAACTGGACCAGCCATCAAAAAAGAGCTTACAGCAAGATAACAGGATAAGGTAGAACAATAAAACTTACTGAACCTGAAAGGTCTCCTTAAGCCCTATTTAAAGATAACATTTGCATTGTACTACAAAATCACCTGACGGATTCACTTTAACCATAGAAATGAATTTGCAGCTACTGGACGTTTATTCTATATTATGTTATTTTCTTGTTTATATAGTCAGATATCTATGAAGATTGCTTTTGGGAGCTCAAAGAAAATATCTGCTAACACACCCAGTATTGTGCCAGCTGGTGCTTCTTGAGGTAGGAACTAAGCCTCGGGCCACAAGGAAATTTTGACTCCGACAAAAGTTGTGTGGTCAAAGATCGCTATGTAACACTACAATGCACAGTGATGCAAGTGAACGGGGTCCCATTGCGATTTCAAGGTACAACAACTGCAACAAGCAAGTTGCAGAAAATCCAATTAGGCAAAACTATTTGCGACTTGCAATGGGGTTATAGCAATCATTGATCACATGACTTGTGTCACGGCTAATGTTGCCGTATAGCCACAAACTAAAGTTTCAGTGACCACTCCTAATCAATTAATAGCTGCTCCGTTGGTTAATGTATCACACACTTTAGAAAAGTTTGACATGATCCTTCGTGCAGTTTATGTAAACCCTACCTCCATTACTGCTGCATTTACTAAAGGGATAGTAAAGGATTCCAAAGATATGACATTTTCTTTTCAGAAGAGCACCAAGTTGGTTAATAAGTTATATCTGGTATCATAGCTTATCTTCATTCAAGTGAAAAGTGCTACCAGACACAGTCCAAGGGTAAAACTGGTGTCAGTTCCTGAAAAAAAATCTATATATTTTCTAATCCTATGCAAACCCTTTATTTAGTATTCATGATGCTCTTTGTGTAAGCCCATCTGTTCCAACCTAAACCTAGAGGAGAGAGGCCACCTAAGGGTACGTGCCCACTATCCGGAGTGCCAGCGCTCTGGTCATGTGTAAAAGAATGAGAGGCTTGTATGTATGCCGCGCTATCACCAATGACAAGAATTGATTATTTAATTTCTTTCACAGGTCAAGTCAACGCGTTTCAGGGACTGACTATCCCCTTCATCAGGACATTAGGAACATCAAACTGTCTCAAAGACAGACTGAGACAGTTTGATGTTCCTAATGTCCTGATGAAGGTGATAGTCAGTCCCTGAAACGCGTTGACCTGACCTGTGAAAGAAATAAAGAAATGGAATAATCAATTCTTCTCATTGGTGATAGCGCGGCATACAACCCTCTCATTCTCTTTTACACGTTGCATCTTTGGGGCTGCTGCTTTCGCCATCTTTAAGCTTCACTAGGAGTTGTGCCTATCACAACCCTAGTAGGTGAGTTGAACACCTTTATTGATACTACTGATATATGTGATAAGACCCTATTGCGCTTTCTCCCTCCACAGTTTTTTTCAGTGCTCTGATCACAGTGTACGTTCTCTTCCAGAGACACTAATGTCCTGAATGGGAGAATGCGCTGTCCAAGCCACCGATCAGGGTTACAGATACGGTATGATTTTGCTGTATTCTCCCACTGAGAACAGTCGTGTCTCCACAAAAATAAATTGACATGCTGGGGATCGGAAAGGCAAGCCACAGGTCAGTTTACATGGCAGCACAGTGGACATGGGATTTCTATAAATCCCATCCATATAACGCAGTATTTTGGACACAGCGAAACACTCTGCTTCCAAAACACTGCTAACACTGATAGTGTGCGTCCACCCATAGGGTATGGGCACACTACGTCTTCTGGATGCTGGCATACGTTCCGAGTTTTTCGAGCAGACGATGCTTAAGGAAAATGCCGGAGAGTTTTTCCTAAATTGTCTTTGTTGGTATTTTTTCAGTAATTCTTGAGGTGGTTTTGCCGACAGCAGTGAGTGACTTTCAAGTCTTGCAAGTGGTAGTTGCCTAAAGAGCACTTCACGCCTCTGGTAACCTGAAGCGGTTAAAAGAAGCCTAAAAGATGCAATATATGCACAGAAAGTCGTTTTTACATTGCTGTTCATATGTTCATTATTTTTTACCTTTATTGAGCGCTTTTTCAGGCGGATTATGAAGTGTATTTGACTGACGAAAACATTGAGTGAACATACCCTCACAGATACCCTTAGTATGCATCATTTGTCAAGACTCCCTTCATTTTTTTACCTACAGTAAAGACTCCATACACATTGGACTAAATTCATCAAAACCCGCAAGTATGGGCAGGATCTACAGATTGTCTAATGTGTAAAGTGGCCTCCGGTTCTGTCAGGAGAGAGAAGGATTCAAAAGATGGAATTTCAATGGCCAATCCCTTTGTTCGGAGGGGAGATGACCTGCTGCCACAGGAGACCCACAGAGAACATAGAAATACTAGTCATAAGCCAAGGGTTCTCATGTATGAGGGAACCAGGAGACATAGTTGCCTTTTGGCTGGCAGCTATCCAATGTGTATGGGCTGTCCACTACTTTTACACTGATGCCCTATGCTTAGGATAGGTCATCAATGTCTGATCGGCTGTAGTCCGACACCTCGCACCCACGCCGATCAGCTGCTCTCGGTGCCGATGGCAACAGCAAGGAGCCGGAACTGCTCAGTTCTGGAGCTGCTCCGTCTTCTGATAGTAGCTGCGGCCGAGTACTGCACATCTGCCTACCATTCTAAGCAATACCGGTAGGAGGTGGATGTGCAGTGCCTGGCTGCGACCACTATCTGAAGACGGTGCAGCTCCAGAACTGAGCATTTCCGGCTGCCGCTGGGACCGAGAACAGCTGATCAGCAAGGGTGCGGGGTGTCTGACCCCAGACGATCAGACATTGATGAACTATCCTAAGGATAGGCCATCAATGTAAAAGTAGGGAACAACCCATTTAAGCCCCTTTTCTTAACATTTATTATCATATATTTAAATAATTTCTACAAATGAGCAGAAAATACAAGAAATACAAGGGCTCATAACCAATATGTAATTATCTTTACTCTCCAATGGGGAAGTATACTAGCCTTTTCCTTGTGTAATGGCCACGGTGTACAATAGCCCCCACTCCTCTTCCACTGTAGCTTACTTACTTCTCCAGCATAGATACAGTTAATTATCTGTCTGTCTCTAGGGACACTGAATGCTGAGTCTATGTGGATACCATTGCGCTGGCTGAACAGTTGTCATGACAACAGTGGTGGGAAGCAGCTGGTTTTAGGCCTGTAACCAGGAACAGAGACAACTGTTTCATCATAACTCATTATCTTCCTAATAACAGAGCGTTCGTGCTCAGATATACGGTATACTCCCCAAAATAAGCAATGTTCAATCCTTCAAGCTTATATTGTACTGTACAATATAACTATATCTGATACTGTACATCTAGGAGGTGGTGATTATAGTTTTAAACTCTTCTCTTCAGCATTAACGGTTCTGGCCATCAGAGATCTGTGTGACTGGCCGCCACATGCCACATGCCCTAAACAATGATGGCAGCCAGAAAAAAGCAACAGTCCCCTGGGTGTTACATGTGTACTAACATCAGACAGCAGGGGGAGCACTTCTCTGCTTCTAAACCTTTCGTATATGTGTGTATATACATGGGTGGATCACAGGCAGGGGTGTGCTGTATAAACGCCTCTCTGTGGCACTGAAGCTACTATATGCATGTGTGTGTGTGTGTGCGTGTGCGTGCGCGTGTGTGTGTGCGTGTGTCTACCAGCAAAATATACAGTGAAAGCATTGTTTTTTTTTAGTTCAATAAATCTAAAATTAGTATTTACATGTAACATGAGGAGAGATTTTTTTATTATTATTAATGCATTCAAATGGATCAGTAAATCCACGATGTGCATCCACATATACAGTACAGCACAAAAGTGAGCACAACCCTCAATTTTTTTGTAAACATTTTATTATATCTTTTCATAGGACAACACTGAAGATCTGACACTTTGATACAAGTAGTCAGTGTACAGTGAAACGAACTGTGACGGCGGGCAGGATGTGTGGACCCACTGTGCCACGAGTCTAGCTTACCCTGGAGGTGTGTGAGTAAGTGACTACCTGGTCTTCACTAGAGCCTCTGGTTGTGAGGATAGCCTAAGACGCAGATAGTCGCCAGGTACCACTCCAGGGCAGTCCTTGAGTGTGCAGCATAGTAGAAGAAGACCTAGCATCACCTTAATGAGGTGCTCAGGAGAATAAAAGTCACAAAAGAAAAAATAACTCCGGCACACTGTATAATTCCTCAAAAAAAAGATTTGCAAGAACATAAGTTGATTTAATCTTGATCTTTTCTCTTTATTGGTGCAGAGAAAAGGTGCTGTACAATAACAGAGAGTCCGCCAGAAACACGACGTTTCGGCCTACTGGCCTTCATCAGTATGAGCAGGAGTACCAGCAATGGGATAGGAGAAATGGTGACACATACGTTCTCTACCTATGTGGTAAGAGTTAACGTTGACTCACGGGTTCAAGAAATGTCTCAATGACAGATTTAGGACAGAGGTAGGAAGCAGGTTTAGGATATTGTCTGCATATCATGCGATCAGCATGTGGTGCTGAATGACTAGTGGGGGTGCCTGCTTAATGGGAGGGCCAACCAAGGAAACATGACGTCCTCTAGGAGCACACGTGTCAAAGTCACAAACAATTGAAGAGGAGGGATTGCGACTCCAAGACTTTTTTTCTATAGGAGGAATGGATCAAGGGTCACAGGAGTCTGGACTAAAGGAAAGAATCCTCATGGTGGTGGATGGTTAGGAAAACGTCCCGGGATAGTAGCAAACAATAGCCTCTGTCGACACAGGACACGCGGCTCTCACACACATCACCAGAGGCTATTGTTTGCTACTATCCCAGGAAGTTTTCCTAACCATCCACCACCATGAGGATTCTTTCCTTTAGTCCAGACTCCTGTGACCCTTGATCCATTCCTCCTATAGACAAAAGTCTTGGAGTCGCAATCCCTCCTCTTTATACAAGCTGTACACTGACTACTTGACATTATATCAAAGTGTCATATCTTCAATGTTGTCTCATGAAAAGGTATAAAATATTTTCAAAAAATTGAGGTGTGTACTCACTTTTGTAATATACTGTATGTTGACAAAGTCATCTGTTAGGAACTTTGAGATTTGCACTTTTGAATAAAAGTGTTGAGACTTTTACAGGCTCAGTCATCGCAGAAGAAATTCATCTATTTATACACTGCTCCTATCATGGAGACAGGACTGCTGACTTAGGCTGCTTTCACACATCCGGTTTTTGAAGTGCGGCACAATGCGGCGCTCTGCAGAAAAAATGCAACCGATTTTTTTTGCCGCCAGTTGCGTTTTTTCCCGCATAGACTTGCATTAGCGCCGTATTGTGCCGCATGGCCTTGCGTTGCGTCCGTTTTTTTTGCCGGATGCGGCGTATTTAGCTCATACGGCGGCCGGATGGAACGTTGCCTGGCACGTTTTTTCGCGATGTGGCGCAATTTACAATGCAAGCCTATGGACGCCGGATGCGGCGTTCTGCGGCAAAAATCGCATCCGGCCACCGGATGCGGTTTTTTGCACTGCGCATGCTCAGTATCAAGCCGCATCCATCAAAAAACGGACGGGCTGCATGGGAAAAACTTATGCAACGGATCCGTTTTTTTCGCCGCATCCGTTGCATAGGTTTTTGAGCCGGATTGAGCCGCACTGCTAAAACCGGATGTGTGAAAGCAGCCTTATGCAACTCTATGTAAAAGCGACTTTCTGTTCATATGTTCGGTCTCTTGAGCGTCTTTTCCCTGTTTCAGGTTTCCAAAGACACCAAGCGATTAAAAGAAATGAGTGCACTATTCTTCGCACGTCTTCCTCTCTGAAGACGCTTAATACTTTATAATAGAAGTCAATGAGAAAGCCCAGAATATGCCTGAGCATATTTTTAAGCCTTTTGTCAACGATTTTGCTTCAAAACCCACTATCGGTTTCTTCATTGTTAAATTGTGTTAGAGAAATGGTGCAAGTTTTATGACATGTATGATCAATTTGTAAAAAGAACAATAGGAACATAGACAGAAGACATGGTTGTACACCACCTTGTGTATAAATCAGATCTGGACAATAAAAGTCTGGTAATACATATGTCATCATACAATGCCTTATAAAAACCCTGATATAGTGTCAACATAATACTACTGACCGCATACAGTACATACTGATAAGGCTGTTAGTTTGGGTCAGGACACTCACAGTTAGTTCCAGGCATTGCAGTATGTCAACGGACTGTGTAATACATTTGTGTGACTGTAACCTTAAAAAACGTACACCCATAGGTGAGACGGCAGTCCAGAAAAAAGGAACAAAGAAATCCAGCACTCAAAATGTAGCAAAACCACAATTACAAGTTTTGCTAATTTTACTTTTGAGTGCTAGATTTCTTTGCTTCCTTAATATAAATCACGTTGTACACGCTGTCTGATCTGTGCACAGCAGGGTATAGAGAAGAAGAAGCTGAACAAAATGATATATACGGTAGGTTTGCTGGAATAGATGCAGTATAAGGGTTGAGTCTCGATTGCGTGTGACTCCTACAAGGATCTGCATTGCGCTGCCTGGAATGGCCGGTGGCTCTCCGGACAGAAGTGTGTCAGCTGCATAGAAATACATAAAGCTGACCCACTCCTATCAGGAGAGCCGGTGACCAGTCCGGGAGATGCGATCCTCGCATGAGTCACACGCAAGTGTAACTCCAGCCTAACTTGTATTTTATTTATTAAGATCCCTGGGGTTTCTATGAATGAGTCTAGTTGTGGTCCTACTAGTGATTGACAGCGATTTTGCATGCACAATCATACAGGGAAGACTGTCAATCACTGAATAGGACCGCGCACTAGACTCCTATGTATAAAAACACCATGAATTTTAATGAATAAAATACTGAATAAAATTTACTGAATCTTTTCCCATAAAAATGTACATCTGAGCTGATCAGCTCCTCCTGTTCTACAACAATCTTTCTGCAGATCATAAAGCATTTTCAACATTTCAGGTTCCAAAGAGAAAATGATTGCCTGACTACTGGAAATAACAATTAAGCTAGCCTCTCCGGTTGCACCTAGGAGACCTGTTCTCAGGCGCTTCCTTGCAAACTAGGACCCCTGGCAATTACCCAATCTGCAGTCCCATAAAATAACTAAGGTTTAAGGTCCCAATAGAGATATCAGCAGTCTAACCGTCCATCTACAGTACGGGGACGTCCCAAATCTCCCATCACCTAATGATGTCAGCAGAGAGAAGGATCGGGCAGTTGGAATTTCAATATCCAATACTTTTGTTTTCAAGGAACTTTAGCCATTGCCATATGCGACTGTCAGCGGTCTTCTCCCCTCTGTCAGTAGAAAATGAGCACTCCTGTAGAGGGGAATTAGGCTGTCAACATGTGTATAGTAAGCCTTAGGTCGGGGTCACACTTGCGTGTAACTCGTGCGAGTATCGGATAGCACTGCCCAGACCGATTGCGGCTCTCCTGACAGGAACGGGTCAGCATCATAGAAATACATATAGCGGAGCCGCTCCTGGCAGAAGAGAAGCCAGCCGGTCCGATACTCGTCACATGCAAATGTGACCCCGGCCTTAGAACCATTCCTTGAGGTAGCACAGAGAAGTTAGTCTACTGTGTCAAGATTTGTGTCAAGAGTTGTATCAAGAGTATGACATCCTATTAAATGTGGTCCAGTTTTATTTCCCCCCAAATATGCTCTCGTTCACACCTGATTTTTCTAGTAATCAGACGAAAAACACCCAAAAACTAATACCAAATATGCCATGTGTAAACCTGGCTGCTCCAATCTGAGAGGCACCTTTCATTACTGAGCAGACCAGGGAGCAGGTGTCATGGATTAGCAGTACACAACTGAATTACTGTCACTTTTTTCTTCTCCTTTGTTACATAAGCTTGTCCTTGTTTGCCTCGAGGCACATATAAATTAAGAAAATCACGCTGTTGGCTGCTACTACCCCTATCAAAATTTAATTGAAAAATGTCTGAAATTAAAATTTAATTGAAAAATGCCTCCTAGAAAATGATGCGTCTAAGCACAGTATGTTGGCTTTTGGATTTTTTAATACTATAGGGAAACCATAATTTCTGAAAATTAACCTAGGAATAAATACAATTATGATAAGACCCTGTTCCCACTGCATTTCTGCATTACACGTATTCTCTCTGAATTATGAGAAATGGGCTTCCTATAGAAACCTAGAAACCCCTGATGAGGCTTACACTTCTATAACATGAACAATGTTATACTGATCTCACTTCCAAAAGTGTCCCTGTTTTCAAACTACAATAACGTAGTCTCTGCTATCAAGATCCTTCTGGAGACTGAAAGTCTTTTTAACAGGTTTCCCACGGATTTGTACTAATGATTGGGTGTGGTGGCAATAGAACAAGCCCTGATCACTTATTATGGAGATTCTTCCAACAAAAACAAATTGGACATAACCCCTAAAAGGGTTGGCTTAAATATTAAAGAGGTTGTCCACTACTAGGCCAACCCCATCTCTTCCCCATGTTTGCCTCCATTAAAATAAAAAACCTTATGCTCACCTCATGTGATGGCACGGTTCCTGCAGTGCCGGTGCTCGTTTTTGGGGGCTCACATAAGACTTTTATGTTACGCGAAAAACACGCCGAATCACCACCGGCTTTTCTCTCCTTGCCTTGAGCTATAAAAGTAATTAACAGGAAGTGGGCCACCAGCTGCAGCTTTCACCTCCTGTTGATTATTCTTATTTATAAAGGCAGGGGGACAGTGAATCTGGTGGTGATTGGGCACAGGGTACACATGATGTCACAACTTTACATGAGAGCGATTGGCGGCACCACACCACTTGAATGGCGCCAACACAGGAGTGAATATAAGCTTTTTTATTTTAATAGAGGCAGACGTGTGGGATGAGAATGGGTTGTCCTAGTAGTGGACAGTCCCTTTAAAATGTCATCAATAACAGATCGGCAGGGGTCTGTGACACAACCACCACAAATCAGCTGTTTGCAACTTCCACAGTACCTAGATGTACACAATGTCCAAGACGTAGTGTATTGCAGCTCGGCTCCCAGTGAAGTGAATGGGACCCACTCACCTAATATTGATGACCTACCATACAATATCAAAGTCTTTTTCTTTTAGGATGGAGTGTCAGCTATTTACAGTATGTGCAGTACCGTATATAAAGTGTAGAACTATCCTACCAACATTTCGAAAAATTTCTACTTTGTGTTAAAAGTGGCTTTTCACAAATAAACATTTTTGGGGGTATTTTTTATTGTTACCATAAAAAATAAATGTATCTTCAATATTGAAGTTCAAAAATCTCACTGAATATTAGAGAATGAACTAAAGAACATATTACTTATTACCACAGTGTCACACTGCCTCAACGTACATGAGCAAACCCATAATGTGACAATGTTAGAGCCCACGTCTCACTGAGTTATTGTGCAGCCGTCCGTTACGAGCACCACCAACTCATTTACGATAACCAAATGGCAAAAAACAACATATTTGCACCTAGAATAGCACATTCCCTCCAGCCAAAACATCATAACAAACTCTAAATGGCACCAGGGCTGACCTTTTCATACTTCAAAGAATTTCAACAATGTAATTTCATGCCTCCAGCACAAGATTCATTTTAACAATCTGTCCACAGCAAAAAACACGTGGAGCTTCAGAAAAAAGTCAACTTCAGATGACTAATTGTAACTTACTGTCAAATCCTTCAGGAAAAAAAATGAATAGTCCTAAAAACAAGCAAAACTTTACAGTATTTGGTAAATCCTAAATATAGTGCAACCAATGAAAGTCCCACTCCAGTGTTTGTTGTTTAACTTCAGCCCTGCAATGGTCCCACTGACATAAGGCCACTGAAGGGAGTATTATGCCCACCACCCATTGTCTTCTGCTCTTCACGGCACAGCTCCAGTTCCGATCTCCTATGGTATGACCACAACTTTTGACTGACCGGAAGTCAGAGGTAATGGTCACAAGCTCTCCATTAAAGTCTATGAGCCTTGTTCTTGCCTCGGTCTGGCTCTCATACACTTACATTGAGTTGTGACTTGTTGTCCACCCAGTAAATACTGGAGTGTTTCGGCAGGTTACAAACTGCTGGAGGCCAACTGGAGAGGCACAATGTAAGATAAAGACGGGGGATGGTAAGTATGAGACTAAGTGCAGGGAATTTACATTAGTGATACTCTTCAGTGGTACAATAGGTCCCCTTTGGCATTTAACCCTGCAGCATTAACATATGTATTTCAAAATTTCCTTCCTAACCAGCCCTGTATAATGTTATTAACTAAAATCAATGTTTAAAAAAAGCTTTTATAAAGTTCACTGTTCCTATTCTAATTAGGGCCTTGACCAGTCAAAGGGGCGTAGTTTCCCTAGACTAGACGGCCCTCTTTCCATGTTATCACGCCCCTGTGGGTGTGATAACATGATTTCCAAGAGCCGGCATTATCGCTGCTCCTTGAAATCTTGCACATGCGCGTGGCTCATTTTGGCAGCATCAGTGTGCCTTAGAAGTCGGGTGTACACATCCTGGCTTTGATCGGGAGAACAGCTTCTGCACTTACAATCATGCGCAGTGTGCCTCTCTGAAGCCATGAAGCGTACATGCAGTTTTTGAGGCACACTGACACTGCTGAAATGATCCCCCTACATGCGCAACTTTCCAGCAGGCCCATGGGAATCATGTTATCAATATGGAAATATATCTGACTAGTCTGGAGAAACCACGCCTGATCAACTAGTCAAGGACAAAATTAGCATAGGGGTGGCGCACTTTATAAATGCTTTTTTTTTAAATATTAATTTTAGTAAATGGCATTTACTCAGTTCTTGGACCCCTGCTGTTCTCCATCTACACCTTTGGAGTGGGACAGCTCATAGAGTCCCACGGCTTTCAGTATCATCTCTATGCCGATGACACACAGATCTACCTCTATGGACCTGACATTACCTCTCTACTAACCAAAATTCCACAATGTCTGTCTGCTATTTTATCCTTCTTCTCTGCATGATTCCTAAAGCTTAACATGGACAAAACAGAGTTCATTGTCTTTCCTCCTCCTCACTCATCTCCTCCAACAATCCTTTCCATCAAACTTGATGGTTGCTCACTCACCCCAGTCTCACAAGCTCGTTGCCCTTGAGTAACCCTCGACTCTGCTCTATCCTTCAAGTCACACATCCAAGCCCTCTTCACCTCATGCAGACTACAACTCAAAAATATCTCCCGGATCCGTGCTTTCCTTAACCAAGAATCAGCAAAACATTAGTGCATGCCCTCATCATGTCCCGCCTCGACTACTGCAACCTCCTGCTCTCTGGCCTCCCTTCCAACACTCTTGCACCCCTCCAATCTATCCTAAACTGTGTGGCCCGCTTAATCCATCTCTCCCCCTGCTATTCCCCAGCCTCGCCACTCTGCCAATCCCTTCACTGGCTTCCCATCGCCCAACGACTCCAGTTCAAAACATTAACCATGACATACAAAGCCATCCACAACCTGTCTCCTCCTTACATCTATGACGGTACCTACCTGCACGCAACCTCAGATCCTCACAAGATTTCCTTCTCTACTCCTCTCTTATCTCTTCTTCCCACAATCGCGTACAAGATTTCTCCCATGCCTCCCCCATACTCTGGAACGCTCTACCTCAGCATATCAGACTGTCCCCTACCGTGGAAAGCTGCAAGAGGAACCTCAAGACCCACCTCTTCCAACAAGCCTACAACCTACAATAGCCTTCAGTCCAGTACACCACTGCACAACCAGCTCTGTCCTCACCTATTGTACCATCACCCACTCCCTGTAGACTGTGAGCCCTCGCGGGCAGGGTCCTCTCTCCTCCCATACCAGTCTGTTTTGTACGGTTAATGATTGTTGTACGTATACCCTCTTTCACTTCTAAAGCGCCATGGAATAAATGACGCTATAATAATAAATAAAAAAAATAATTTTGAAGAGCTGGTTAGGCAGGGAATTTTGGCATAAACATTGGAATGCTGCTGGGTTGGAGGGAAAATGGGACCAAACCGGTTCCCTTTAAATAGGAGTGAGGGATTGGAAATTTTCAATATTCTGCTACTAAAGGGATTTTCCAATAAGCTCCTTTTCCTGGAAACATTTTTATTCAGAGTCAAGAGGGGACACGAGACCCACTTCCCTGTGTACATAGATCAGGAAGGGGCATTAAAGGTGGCTTGCTTCATCACGCCCATCTTTTTGAAGTTTCAGGGTTATAGAAAGTTTGCCCCATTAGGGTATGTTCACACATGGCGTTTTACAATGCCAACATAATCAATGAAATTTCTGAAATCTCATGCACACGCTGCATTTTTGTTGCATGGATATTTTGAGCACGGCTGCGTTTTTGCCAAAACTAAGAATGTCAATTAATTCAACATTTTGACAGCACTTTTTGCCCATTAAAATGAATGGGTGAAAAACGAGAGTAAAAATGCAACAAAAATGTGGTGTGTATTGTACGTAGTGTTTTCCTGCCACCGCTAATGTAGAAAGAAACGCTGTAAAAATGCCACGTGTAAACATACCTTATGCTTCGATCTTGGTTTTAAGTCATTGTACAAATTCCTCTTGGCTAACTTATCATGTAAAACACTTTTCTCTATCAAGTTAACTGAACCCATACCCAACTTTTTTTGTCGTAAAACCAAATATTATAGGGAAAATTCATGAAAACTAGTGCAAGGCAAAAATGGATAAACCTAGCATCTGATATATCCCAAAGGGCTGATAAATAATGATAGCTGAAATGCCATTAGTTGACTTTTTCATATTATCCAATTTTCCCTTAGGGTTGTTTTGATATATTTGCCCTAAAACTTTCATAAGGATATGCCTAAGGCTATGTTCACACAGCATTTTAATTTTACATTGGCGGTACAGCTAGAATGCAACCACCGTATATGCTCAACGCATACGTAGTGCTTACTTTATCTGACATACGGTAATAGCTGGAAAGCCATGATTTTTTTTTCCCATTGAAATGATAGTGTTTATTGATACAAAAAAGTATAAAACCAATTCTTCAGTGTTTGACGAAATACTACAGGACAGAAATGCTAAGATTACAGTCCTGACAACCTTTGGTGTCTTCGTAAGGGTTTCTTTGGAACATCTGATATATACAGTATATTGTTACTGGTTGAGCAAGGCAAGCTTTTTGAACGAAAGTCTATGGACAACGAAAGACACTAAGATTTTTTTGGGGTCAAATGTTAATAAGTAATGCAATGTGAACAAAACCTAAAACACACAACAATATAGAGAGTTGTGTTGCCTGAATACACATTCTTACCGGCAGTCTCTGAATCTCCGGATGGCATCTCTCCATTGATGCCATTCTCCTTGCTTGTAGGATGGGATCCTTGGAGAGTCCTCTCCCCATACCCTCTTCCGTCTGTCCCTCTGAAGGGAATGCCATTGGAGCTGTGGACCATTCCATCTCCTGCTCCACCTTGCTCTTTCATATCTGTTGCGTGTGGGAGAGGTGAGGCCTCACTGAGCTGTCCTGGTGCCCAGTGGGATGATTTGGGCTCATCCTGCCTGTTATCCGTCATACTTCCTCCAGCCAGAAACCTGCAACAAAATGCACAGAGGTTAATCGATGCAAAAATAAAAAAGAACATGGGTCTTAAAAACTAATTTAAAAAAATAACACATTTTTCAAAAGACAAAGCATAAAAAAAATATAAATTTGGTATCACCATAATTGTAGTGAACTGCAGACGTAAAGGAGTTGTCTGGTCTAAATCCATAAGTCTGCAGTCCCTCTATATGACTGCAGACTGGTGAATCCTCACATTGCGCGCACTGTGCACTGTGAGGATTCGCTGGGAACTGTGGTCACGAGGGCACGGATATACAATATGCTGACTCCTGGGCTGAATCCGACTAAATTGGAGAAGCCTCACTCAATGCAAGTGTATGGAGCGAAGCTGCGTCCCTGGAATGTGGCCAGGAGTCTGCATATCATATACTTGCAGCCACGCTACCGCCGTTCCCGGCTCTGAAACTGCCGAATCCACACAGTGCCCAGTGTATTTTATGTGAGGGTTAACAAGTCTGCAGTCACATAGAACTATACAATAGGATAAAGAGTTGCACACTAGTCACAAGGGAGTGATGAAAAGCAGAACTGCTATGGGAATACTAGACTGAAAAATACAATGATCTATCTGAAAAAATGAAAAACATGAAAATGGAATATGCCTAACTGCTATGAATAATAGGAATATAAGAGATGTTTAGGCATTGTATTTATCAATGTAAAAGAGCCCTAAAACCACCCCAAGGTAAAATAGAGATTACCTTGGTGTGGTTTTGGTGCTGTTTTGCATTGATCAATAAACACTCTTCAATTCCTATTATTCATAGCAGTTATGCATATTCCATTTTCATGTTTTTCATTTTTTCAGATAGCTCACTGTATTTTTCAGTCTAATATTCCCATAGCAGTTTTGCTTTTCATTATTCCCCTATACATTGTGACTGGTGTGCAACTCTTTATCCTATTGTATAGTTATATGTTTTTGAGTCTTGCACCTTGTTCACACCATTGGTGTCCCAGACATACATTCTTTAATTAGTATGCAGTCATATAGAGTGACACATAGAGTCATAGAGTGACTGCAGACTCATGGATTTAAACTGGGCAACCCCTTTAAAAAGAGTATTCCCATCTCCAAGATCCTTGCCCAATATGTAGTAGGTGTATTAATAATAATATTAGCAAACACTCCCAATTACAAATATAGTAAAGTTCTCCAAATATAGCCATGTCTTGTACCTCATGTGCAGGGGATTGCAAAACCTTAGGTATCCATGGTTACAACCACGAGCATCTAACTAAAGGCCGCTTTACACGCTCAAGCAATCTCGTTGGGGTCACGGAATTTGTGACGTACATCTGGTCACTTTAGCGATGTCGTTGCGTGTGACACTTAAGTGCGATCGGAAAAGGTTGCAAAATCGTTCTAAATTGTGAATCGTTGACATGCTCCCCTATTCCCAATTATCATTGCTGCTTGTACGATGTAGTTCGTCGTTCCTGGGCCGCACACATCGCTATGTGTGACACCGCAGGAACGAGGAACCTCACTTTACCTGCGGCCGCCGGCAATGAGGAAGGAAGGAGGTGGGCGGGATGTTACGTCCCGCTCATCACCGCCTCTCCGCTTCTATTGGGCGGTCACTTAGTAATGCCGCTGTGACGCCGAACGAACTGCCCCCTTAGAAAGGAAGGGCGGTTCGCCGGTCACAGCGAAGTCACTAGGCAGGTAAGTAGTGTGACGGGTCCGAGCGATTTTGTGCGCCACGGGCAGCGATTTGCCTGTGACGCACAAAATGATGGGGCGGGTACGCACGCTAGCGATATCGGTAATGATATCGCAGCGTGTAAAGCGGCCTTTACCTGCGGCAGCCGGCAATGATGAAGGAAGAAGGTGGGTGGGATGTTACGTCCCGCTCATCTCCGCCCCTCCGCTTCTATTGGGCGGTCGCTTAGTGATGCCGCTGTGACGTCGAACGAACCGCCCCCTTAGAAAGGAGGCGATTCGCCGGTCACAGCAACGTCGCTAGGCAGGTAAGTAGTGTGACGGGTCCGCGCAATTTTGTGCACAACGGCCAGCGATTTGCCCGTGACGCACAAACGATGGGGGCAGGTACGCTCGCTAGTGATATCGGTAACGATATTGCAGCGTGTAAAGCGGCCTTAAGGGTTCGGTTCCACTTGTACATAGCTTCCGATGCGAGAGCATCGGAAGAAGTATGCTAATGACACTCTGCTGCAAGTGTGAGTTGAGGGTCATGTGACTGTGATGTGATCTTGTGTTCGGGTCACAGCTGTGGAGAAGAGGGAGGGAGCACTTTCTCCCCATCTCCTCTGCTGCCTGTCTCTGTGTATATCGCACTGCAGTCAGATGACATGCGAGTGCAGTGCGATGTGTCACACACTCCCATAAGGGCACTTTACACGCTGCGATATTGGTACCGATATCGCTAGCGAGCGTACCCGCCCTCGTCAGTTGTGCGACACGGGCAAATTGCTGCCTGTGGCGCACAACATCGCTAACACCCGTCACACGGACTTACCTTCCCTGTGCCGTCACTCTGGCCGGCGATCAGCCTCCTTTCTAAGGGGGCGGTTTGTGCAGCGTCACAGCGACGTCACACGGCAGCCGTCCAATAGCAGAGGTGGGGCGTAGATGAGCGTCTGGAACATGCCGCCCACCTCCTTCCTTCCTCATTGCCGGTGGACGCAGGTAAGGAGATGTTTGTCGTTCCTGCGGTCTCACACATAGCGATGTGTGCTGCCGCAGGAACGACGATCAACATCGTACCTGCAGCAGCAACGCTATTAAGGAAATGAATGACGTGTCAACGAGCAACGATTTTTCACGTTTTTGCGCTCGTTGATCGGCGCTCATTGGTGTCACACGCTGCGATGTCGCTAATGGCGCCGGATGTGCGTCACTAACGACGTGACCCCGACGATATATCGTTAGCGATGTCGCAGCGTGTAAAGCACCCTATAGACTTGTATGCGTGCATGTAAGCCGATACTTGCTGCCAAACGCAGCATGCTGCGATTAATTTCTCAGGCTGATATGGCAGGAGAAATCAGTCGCAGATGGATACTGCCCAATAGTTTTGCATTAGAGTGAGAGCAATGCAAGTAGAACTGTACCCTGTCACTATATGAGTGGACGTAACCATGGATACCTAAGCTGCAATGCCTTGCACATGATGTAAGAGACATGACTATATCAGGAGAACTATACTACATCTCTAATTGGAGGTATTTGCTATTATAATAATTGTTACATCTACTACATATTGGATAGGATCTTGGAAATGGGAATACCACTTTAAGTATTACAAGGTCATTTTTTTCGCACAGTGGAAGTCAGAAAACTGTAAAACATAAAAAAATATATATATATATATATATATATATATATATATATATATATATATATAAAAGTATATATATGTAAAAAATATATATATAAATTTGAAATCAATCCAATTGTTCTGACCTACAGAATAAATGAACACCAGAAAATGTAAGCCTGAGTAACAATGACAAAATTAGATTTTGTTTCCCACTATTCTACCCCATATAGATTTTTTTCTGTTTCTGTTTTTTATCCCTGTTTTTTTCCAGTATATTATACGGTAAAGTGAATGATGGTGACATTCAAAACTACCGGTATACTCTGCAAAAAATCAAGCCCTCCTACTGCTATATTGGCTTAAAAATAAAAAAGAAATGTTCTTGGAAATAGGGAGGAAAAAAAATGAAAGTGTAAAACAAAAATTGGCCACAGCAGGAAAGATTCAATCAGCAGGTTCTGGATTTAGCACACATTCTGAGTTATGAAATGTTTGTTTAAATGGTTATATAATGTTTGTATTCTTTTATTTTCTTTTTTTTAAACAAAGGTTTTCACCTATTTACACATTTATTAGATATATACCAACAATACTTTCTTATATCATATTAATTTATGATGGAAGCATTAAAAATTGTGGCAGTTACCTTGTGAAAAGCATAAAACTAACGTAAAAAACCAGTAAAACCCTCTTTACCTTAAATCTGCGGACTCTTGTTTGGCAAACAGAAGTGCAACTGTGATCTACAACAGACTACCATTGTTCCAGTTATATTCCCATAAATCTTCCCAATTGCTTCTTACAGGGTTTTAACAAATGCTCTTTTTCTCGTCTGAAAAGCTAGTTGCAATGAGAAAAGACGCCGTGGACTAAAGAAAGAGCCGCATTGTGGGACAAGAAAGGGAAAGGCCAGACACCACTACTCTATCTAAAGTCAATGATTGTTGGTTAAACGGATTCCTTTAATCTTTTCTGGACATAGCCTTCCATTCAGTGAGTTAATAAAATATTAATTTCCTCTTTCTACACAAAGCTTAACATACATTGACAGACCATTAAATTGTACGAAAAAAGCAATTTATGCCACAAGGCAGAATACAATTAAAGATTGGTAAGGAAGGCTCTGGCTAAAAAATACATAAGGGATGAATATAACATAACCTGCTCATTGATATGGAAAGAGTTTATAGACTAAGAAATGTAAAGAGGTATTCCAGTATCATTAAATTAGTTATTCTCCAGATATTAAAAAATGATAAAAAAAATTCTAATCTAATGTGATTTCTGTATTAAAGAGAATAATTATTTATATATGCATGTAGCTCTTTCAAAGACGAGTCCAGCAATACCTGTACATGGCCAGTCCGTTTCTCTGTTACTGAGAAATCAGAGTTTGAATGAATATGCAAATGGCTATGGTAGATCTGAAGCCTCTGTCACTCCAGCTCTATTGCCACCTCCTCCTGCTTGAATGACAGCCTCTATGCAGTGATGCACTGTCCCACATATCTTAGCACTGACTGCAGAGTGCAACTGTCTCCTTTTTGTCACTGTGTTTCATGTTCAGTTTGCACATGTTCACATTAGAAAGGTAGGAAGTGCCATCAGTCTTTTTCTGTCATGGTCTTTTCTCTGTTGCAGACTTTAGTAACAGGTTGTAGATCAGAGTCTGACTTTACCTTGTGAGACTGTGCTGATTAAATGGATTCCCTTTCCTTTGGGGCGGAGAAGGTTACTGTCAGTTTACCATTTAGCAGCTCCTGACTGCTGGCCAGGTGGTTTTGGTTTGGACATCTCATAGGTCCTATAAATACCCTCTACTTCCAGCAGAGAGTGCGGCTTATTTTCATTCATTTGGAAGCTTTGCCAGGAGTAAGGAGCTGGAGAAACTCTCTCTGTGACTTTCCTTGTTGGCTGCAGCATTGGTGCTTGCTGCAGCAGTTCATGGTGTGCTAGTTGTACGGTACGGAAGTTTCCCAGTAGTTTGTTCTCTTACCCCCTTTATGTTGTTTCCCCCTTGTACTGTTTAGTGGCTCCTTTGTGTGTGGTTGCCATGTGTACGAGTTGTTGTCTTTACTCCTGTTAGTCTTTATATGTCGGTGGGCTTGTTGACTTCTGTTCTTGCCCCTTCCCCCCCGGGTGGTGGATTGTGGAGGGAGGTCTTATCAACAGGGACAAGGACAGGAGATAGGGCCTAGGTTGGGGCCCGGACCTCCCTACCTTCAAGGGTACCCCTGGGTGTGAGGGTAACCACAGGGGCCCCAGCCTCAGGGCCAGCATAGGTTATCCTGTGTTCCCTGGGCATCGGGGACATTTTCTTAGGATTACAGGGTCATGCCTTCTGATTGAGCACATCTGCTCTCCAGCCTCAGGTGATTTTGATTCTCCATTTGCAGATTCCTGTCTGCCCATAAATTGTAGGGTTTTTAACCCAAAAAGAGGCATTAGTTTGGTAGGAACCCAACAAAAGAGGTGATCTTGCCATTGGCTGTTGGGCTCACAGAAAATTAGCTATTTTTGTGTGCTAAGTATC
The DNA here is from genome assembly GCF_048569485.1 of Anomaloglossus baeobatrachus. Classification (NCBI taxonomy): domain Eukaryota; kingdom Metazoa; phylum Chordata; class Amphibia; order Anura; family Aromobatidae; genus Anomaloglossus; species Anomaloglossus baeobatrachus. The sequence goes on from NC_134359.1 coordinate 106,498,346, forward strand.
TCAATTTTTATGTAGCAGTAATGCATGTATATATTCCCATATTCATTGTTTCACATATCTTAGCACTACAGAGTGCAACTGTCTCTGTTTTGTTTCTATGCTGTGTGACTTTAGGCAAAGGAACTGTCAGGCAAACAGAAGGAGGTGGCCCAAGAAATAGAGCTGGAGTGACAGAGGCTTCAGATCTACCATAGCCTTTCCATATTCATTGTTCACATATTTATCCAAACACTGATTTCTCAGGAACGCAGGAGCGGACTGACTATGTAAAGCTATTGCTTGACTTGTTTTGAAAGAGATACATGCTCATATTAATAGTTTTGGGTGATAAATCCTGCTTCCAGATTCCCTTTAATAACTTGCGATTTTAGAATATTTGTGTTGCGAGTGGCGGCTGCTGCCGCTTCTGGGGCCGCTCAGATCTGGGTTCGCTGCTGCGGCTCGAGTGGTGACCAGATCCGGGCTCGCAAGGCCGTCCGTCCTCACAACCGTTGGAAGAGGGGATATTTACAGGGGGGATTTGTTGTGTCGGTGACGCAACCCGTGGGCAGTGGTGAGGGATGGTAGCACCGCCGCTGCCTGGTGATGGGGCGCCCGGGGCTGATGGAGCAGGGGCAGCAAGATGGGATCCCCTCCACGGGTAGGGGAGGTGTAGTCCCGGGGCCCATTGACGATACACGGGAGTAATGTCTGGTGGAGGTGGGGTGCCGGGTTGGACCGGGGATCAATGGTGTACTCACAGTTCAGTAATCTCACACAAGTCCAGTGGTAAACCAAGTTGCCAGTGACCGGTCGCCATTGGGGGGTGTATTCGGGTCCCACACCCGGGTGTAGCAAACAGGTGTCTCTTCTTCCTGCACTCTGTGCTTGTCTCTTCTGTGGGACGACTCCGCATGGAATGGGGAAGTCCACTCCCGGAACTGTGTATGTTTGGGAGCTGTGGCCCGCGAAATCTGACCCTTGGGATTTCTGTGGGTTCTGACGAAGACCCTATCCCCAGCGTTGAGCTTCCGTTTCGCTCTCTGGGCTTCTGGAGAACAAGGCCTGAAACCTTGTCCTCTACTGGTTGATTAACAAGGGGCATGCAACCTTCCTCGTCCTAGGGTCCAGGCACCTCATCTGTGCACGGCCTCCGGACTGGATTCCTGCTGTCGGCACCTGCGGGCTACAACCCTGCCCGGTCTACTTAAGGTCTCCCGCAACCGAATCTCCATTGCCTGTGGCCCTGTTTACTGTCTGCCACCTAGCCGGGTAGTCCAAGGGCCCCTACCCCTGACTACACTTCTCAGTCTGTACTTCACTTCCACTCCACTCCACTTGCACTGTCAGCTTCAACTGCCAGAACTGTTTTTCACACTTAAACTCCAAACTTGAACTGTTGTGTTCCCGCACCTGACACCTCAGGACCCCTAGGTGGGCGTTCTTATCTGCCTGATCTCGCCCACTGGTGTGCCCTTATTATCATGAGGGGGGGGGCTAGGCTTTAATGGCTGTGTGTTGTACCTGGGTGTGGGTGGTAACAAGGAGGGTGGACACTTTTGTGACTACCTGGTTTTGCCAGGGCGTCACACTTGCTTTCAGTCATCCAACTGGAGCCATCAATTTTCACTTCCAAAGGATGAAATCTGTCTCGGACACGTAAAGATCACATCAGTGCACAACTCATTAAAAAAAGACAGATCTGATAATTCTACTGGAACTGTAGCGGCCAGGGACCTGCGTGATCATGGTGACCGGGAAAGATTTGTATCCCTTTGAAATAACCAGTATATTGCCGTTTTGTTAAGTGCTGCATCAAGTTACCGCTGCAGCCAATCACTGGGGGTCAGTGGACTGGCTGACATAAGAAGACCATTAAGGCTAGAGATTGGCTGCAGCGGTCACATATTGTAAGTGAGACTTCAATACTTCAATAATAGAAAGCCCTGACCACAAAGTGCTCAATGTATTGGCAGGTAGAACTCAAACATTTTCAATAGGTAAGTTATTTCTATTTACTTTTATGCATTATCTACCCATGGGCCATTTCTTTGAATCTCCTGAAAGCTGCCTGAATGCTAAAGAAATCAACAAATCAAAAAACTGAGGGTCACATTAGTATATCCGATTACATAAAAGATATATGACAGTACATATGTGGCGCCCTGGACTAGCCAGGTCGTCACAGGTACTACAACACACACCCCCACCCCGAGACAGGCACATCAGCCAGACACAAAATCCTTGTTGCCTCCCTCCAGGGGCTGATGTCCACACCAGGTGGGGTGGAGCCAGGCGGTTAGCCCCACCCACTGAGGAGTTCACAGTCCTGGAGGCGGGAAAAGGAAGGGAGTGCAGTTAGGGAAGTGGAAGAGAGAGGAATGAAGTGAGGAGTAAACTGACCGTGTCCGGGTGTGTGGCCCGGGCACCAAGAGCAAGGTTGGCAGATGGTGGTGGTCGTCTGCAGGAGAGGCAGATCAACGCGGAACCATAGGACCGGGGTCGGGCGGTGGCCCGCCGGTACCGAACCGGGGAGCGAAGTGAAGCCAGCACACACAGGCAGGGCCTGCGGACCCCGACCAGGCTTGGAGTCGCCATTAGAGGTCAAATCCGTCAGTGACCGGAACCCCAGGGATTTCCTAACAGCCAAGACCCGATTGAAGGCAACCGTCCGACCAGCAAAAGGAAATACAGCTACCGCCACAGCTAGAGTTCCAAGGGCCAGAGCCTGCGGGCAAAAGGGCTCCTCCGGCACATACACACGCTGGGGAGTGGGTTACCGGTGAGAATCCATCGGGACCGAACATACACAAAGGTACAGGGAAAGGCAGCCACCACCAACCGTCCGGGAGAAACCACAGCAGCCGGCTGCGGGACCCGTCCATCCAGCCGTTTGGTTTACCAGAGACTTTGCGTACATTTGTGGCTGAGTGAGTACAACCGTGCCGTCCGGCACCGCACCGCGCAGTCCAGGCGACCCTGCACCTTGCCAACCTGCCTCCCCGTTACCTCACCGGGCCCCGGGACCACCAACACCAACCCACGGAGGGGGGAAACAACATCCCAGCTGCTCCCTACCATCGCTCCCGGGATCCCCGTCACCAGCAGCGGTGGTGTCCAACCTCACCACAACCCGTGGGTGGCGTCACGGACCAAATCCCCAAACCAAACTAACCCCCTTTCACTCATGGGCGAGGAGCGCCGCTCAAGCCCCCGGATCCGGCCCACCGCTCGAGCCACCGAGCAGCCATCGCAGCAGCGCCAGACCCGAGCGCTGGCGAGTGCAGCGGCGTCCTTCCCCGCCCGCGAAAACTTGGCGTCACGAACAGGATCTTACCGTTCTGCCGGCTGGTAGAAGTGCGCCTTGTGCCCCGCCGGCGGTGTCCGGACGAAAAATTTCAGAATCCGCCATCTTGGGCGCGAAGATTTTCCCGCTCGAGCGTCTTCTCGAGCAGTGGAGGCACGAAAGCCGAAGCCCCACCCCTGAAGAGGAGGTGCCGAGAAGAGACCAAGGGGGGACGGATGGCGTCCGGCCGCATGTGAACTGAGGCCATAAAAGCAGGGACGCCAGGACTCTGCCGCCATTTGGTTCCTGGAAGACACCGCTGCCAGCGTGCACCGTCCGTCCGGTAGCCCTGCAGTCCCCGTGCCCGCGCCCGGCACTGCAGCGTGGGTAGAGATCCGGACCGCCCGTCTGAGCAACCGTCTGCAGGTGCAAGTGCAGCTCCTCCTGGAGGAGTGGGAGGCCGACATGGCGGATGTGGTGGCGGCCATACGGAGACGCAAGGTGGAGGAAGAGTTGGAGGAGCGGGTAAGCGACCCACGCCCCTGTGTCCCTACAGGATCGGTCGTTGCGGCTGAGGGGCCTGGTCTACGCCCGCTCACCCTGCTGCCTCCCCCCAGCGGCACCGGAAGTGACCGCACCCAGTACTGTTCTGGCTCCGGTGATCTGTTACGTCCAAGAGGAGGAGGAGGCTCAGCAGGTGAGGACCCCTGTACCCATACCCCACGCCTCGGCTGAGGCTGCGCCGGGTCGTCGTTGTGAGGCAGCACCCCAGGTCATGACACAGCAGGACCTTCCACAGAGGATGCCAGTAGTAGGCAGTGTGAAGGAGGCCCTGCGGGGCCCGACCCGCGTGCAGGCGCAAGCAGACGCCCCTTACTGGGACAGGGAGCCGAGCCAGCTAGGCTGGGAAATAGCGGAGAGGGAGAAGCGGAAGGCTGAGCTGATAGCCCGCACGATTCAGGAGAAGGAGAACCTCCGCAGAGCCACCTTCCGGGTACGGGGCCCGATATACGAGGGTCAGGTGCGAAGGTTCGACCCCCGCCGGGGGTATGAATTTATTTTCGAGCCGGGCCTGGAAGCCGAGGTGTTTGTGGTCCATCGGGATGTCAATGCCCACCTACCAGAGGGCCACCCGGGCCGCAACTTGTTCCCAGGCGATTTAGTGACATACACACGGCACTGTGGAGAGAGGGGCTGGTTTGCCCTTGATGCCAAGCTGAGAGGAGGCCAGGAGGCCCAAGAGCCGGCCCAGCCCCCTCCTCAGGCCTGCGATGTGGACTTGAAGTAAGGCAGCGGTCCCTCCGTTGCACCATTGTCCCCGTTGGGACCACCAGTACCGTTACCTGTTAAGTAAATGAATGAATCAACCGAGCAAATAACCTGATTGACACCGTGATTGACCCGGCCGTTGCCGGCAAGTTGTCCCCGCAGGGACCCTTTGTACCGTTGGCATGAGGACCTCTTCATGGACATGCCTGAGAACTTGCAGGGCACCCACGAACTGGTGGGATTGTAAATAAGTTGAGGCATGTTTACCATTGCCGCCTCCGGAGAGGCAGGTTTGGAGGATGGGCCTGGAGGAAAGTGATGGCCCAGGCCCGCCACTACCGCAATCGGTGGCGATCCTCCGGGGGGTCAGGGGTCCCCCATGGACGTGGGGTCCCCTGAAGTGACAGCCGGGTGCGAGTCACCGTACCCGTTCCAGCTCGGGCAGCCTGGATCTGGACTGGGGTCAAGGGGTGCTGCGCACTTCTTAGGGGCAGCATCAGGGCTAGGTTGCTTGGGTGGGAGAGCTGAAGCCGTCCGTCCGTTATTAGTAAAAGTGTGTATATCTATGTGGTTTGTAATGTTTAAGTGACCTGCCTCCCGTAAGGGAAGATTTAAAATGCATAAACTGTTGATGTTTTTATATTTTTGCACATACATATAAAAAGCTTAGGGACAGATTACTGATGATTGTGTGTTCTTGCAAATTTTATTTACACACACAAATTTCGGATAATCAAGTTCATATTGCCTTGTCATTCAACAAACTTTGCATAAATCAATAGTAAAGGCAAATATACAACATTTTTAAATTAAATCTTATCAGACAAATTTGCCTTTTATTCCACTTCTGAGCCACTTTTCCTCCCCCAGCCTCCTTAAAGGGAATCTGTCACTACTTTCACCCTTTTTAAACTGTTAATCTGGGAATACAGGTTATACAATGCTGGAAAAAAGCCATACCGGTATGTAACATATCAGATGCCTTGTTGTGGGAAAAAAAAAAAATCATCTTTTATCACTTTATGTAAATGAGCTCTTCCAGGCTATGGGGCGGATGCTGCCTGGAAGATTACTCCACCTCTAGAGATTACTTTAAATAAAAGGGCCCTTACACAAAACAGGAGAAATGAAATTTGTCTTCTTGCAAACACATTTTTTTGCAGCTCTCTGAGCTCTGCTTTATTGGAACACTGTCTGCCTGTGAGATGGAGGCTGAAGATGAGAGGAACCTGCAGAAGTGTCAGTTATTATCACACACAGCTCTGCAGTGAGGGCAAAGAGCGGCCATCACACATCACACTGGTAACGCCATTTTATTTACAAATAATCTCTGGAGGCGGACTTATCTTCCAGGCAGCATACGCCCCATAGCCTGGAAGAGCTCATTTACATAAACTGATAAAAGATGATATATCAACAACAAGGCATCTGATATGAGGCATAAAGGTAAGATATTTTCAGCATTCTATAACCTGTATGTCTATATAAATAGTTTAGATAGGTCAATTGTGGTGACAGATTCCCTTTAACTCTTCATTTATTCTGAAAAATTGCACAAATGTATCCTTAACACAGGAAGGACTACTGAGAAATCAGATAATAGTTGCTTATTGAAGTATATAGGAAGGGGAGGGGGAAGGAGAACCAGAAGAGAAAGGGAAATACAGAGTGTTCTGATGTTTTTTAGAAAGTGTTGAACTCAACTCAACTGGATTCACAGCTACACTGCTCAGCACATCAGCCCGATATCCTCCATGGTTTCTGATGCCTCTTAACATGTGCTCCATATAGACAGGAGAGCAGGAATCCCTGAAATGTGTGTGTGTGTGTGTGTGTGTGTATAAGCAGCTAGTATCCACATAAGCTCTGAGGCAGCTAAGCCTGGCGTGCACTTAAATGCACTTGCCATAAATATGGTACTACTCCATTTAGGGACTGGAGTCCGGGCTGGCTCTAGGTTTTCATGGGCCCCGGGCAAAAAATTCTCAGTGGGCCCCTTTAAGACATACCACAGAGAAGGGAGCACTGTCTACCCCCACCCCCATACGTAATCTCCCCTGTATACTGTCTTCCTTGTGCAGTGTCTCCCCACGCCCGATGTGCTGCACCCCCACTGTGTGCTATTTCCCCTGTGAGTTGTCTTCATTGTGCCATGTCTCACCGGCCCCCATGTGTTGTCCCACCTCCCATGCACTGTCCCCCTGTGCACTCTCTACACCCAGTGCGTTGTCTCCCTCTGCTGTGCACTGTTTCCCTCCCCTATGCGCTGTCACCCCCATGAGTTGTCGGCAGCAGAGCTGTGTCACTATACCGGGCGGTACAGGAGATCAGTGTTGCCCTGTCGATGACGTAACTGGTCTCTGCCAGGGATAGTGACAACGCTATGCTGCTGGCTTATTATTATTCATAAGCTGACAACAGTCTGACAGGGCACAGAGGGAGACACTGCACAAAGAAGACAGTTACCCCGGGCCCCATACACCAGTATGTTTCTGGAAACAAGCAAGCAGTGCTGATGGTGTTCCCAATGTCGAGTAGGGCCCCCCATTTGTCCAGGGCCCCGGCACTTGCCTGGATGCGCCGGGTGCCGATGCCGGCCCTGACTTGGAGTACATTTCTGGTATAAGTTACAAAACGCTGCTTGGAATAATTGTCGAAAAGTGCCGAGCAGGCTTCATCATGCCCCATCCTACATCCACTGTGGCGGATCTAGCTCTGACTAGCGAGAAAATGTCAAAAACTACTAAATTTTTTTGGTGTCCAGTATGCTGAGCTGAGTGGACGTGGGGAAGAGGAGCTCCTGTTGACCCTCAGCTAAATCAGCACTTATCATAAGCACAAACCTACTCACCGGCTCTCAGGATGGGACCACGGAGGATTAAACCGTCGCAGCAGGCATCGGTGCCCCCCCCCCCCCGCTGCACACCACGGCGCTGGATACTTTCTTGGGCCTGGAACAGGGTCCAGGGGAGGCCCGGACGCCATCTTTCCAGGAGCATGGAGGGGAAATGGAGGCACCGGCCCGGCCTGCTAAGCAGCAAGAGAAGGAGGAGTGGGTGAGCGGGGACACAGGGGGGAGTGGAGGAGTCCCTGCAGCAGTTGCAACAGGGGATGCCTTGGCTCAGCAGCCCTGCACTGCATCGGATCCTCAGGCACAGCAGCAGCAGGCCCAGGAGCACATAGTGGCGGTGGGAGATAAGGTGGAGGTCGGGGGGCAGCCCTCCCCACTGCCAGGAGAAGAAGGGACTGCAGCCAAAGCTGGTAATATCAGGGAACAGAGCAGCCTGCTTCCCCCCTCTGGGTCTCGGTGTGGAGATCAACCTCCCCAGCTTCCCCAGCACCAGACTAAGGGTATGTGCGCACTAGGCGTTTTTGCCGCGTTTTTAGCGGCGTTTTTTACCGCGTTTTTGTGCTGAAAACGCAGTGACATTGCTTCCCCAGCAATGTCAATGGGTTTTCATAAGTGCTGTCCGCACACAGAGTTTTTTTTTTAGCTGCGTTTTTGTGGTGACCACAAAAACGCAGCATGTCAATTATTTCTGCGTTTTTCACTGCGTTTTTCACCCATTGAATTCAATGAGATGTTAAAAACGCAATGAAAAACGCATATAGCCGCTTTTCTATGACTAAAAACGCAGCTATAAACGCAAGGGGTGGGTACTACAGTGACGTGTACAGGAAGAGGATTCCTTCTGTTGGTAAACACAGAAGCATGAATCCTCCCGGTACCGTCACCGCTGCCTCCACCTCCCGTCCTGTGCATGTCAGCTCCGTGCGGCGCCATGTCTGGGCGGGAGGTGGAGGCAGCGGCGAAAACCAAAGTGAACAGTAGAAAAAAAAAAAATGTCATATATACTCACCTGTCTGCAGGGTCCCGGTGCCATGCCCGCTCCCAGCCCCTGTCTCGGTACCGCCCCTCTGGCTGTGTGCAGTCTCCCCGGGGCAGGACCTTGCTTGCAGGACCTGGCGGTGGATCACCTGATGCAGTCACCTGACGCATCAGCTGATCGTAGTCTCGCCGGCTTTTTCGCGCCCGGCCGGCTATCAGCTGATCCTGCCGTCAGTGGACTTCATCAGCTGATTACCGGCAGCTCCTGCAGCGATCGGACGGGATCAGACTCCTGTCCAATCGATCGCTGCAGGAGATGCCGGTAATCAGCACAGCACATAAGTGAGTATTATTTTTTTTTTTGCACCGATGCATCTGCTGATTGTATAAACGGCTTTTATACAATCAGCTGATGTGTGATGTGCTTCAGCCCCTAGAACCTGACACATCATCTGATCGCTTTGCCTTCCAGCAAACCGATCAGATGATATTGGATCCGGATTGGACGGCGCGGCACCCTGACCCAGGATTACTGCGGAGGGGGGTTCTTTATTTCAATAAAGATGGAGTCACTAATTGTGTTGTGTTTTATTTCTAATAAAACTATTTTTCTGTGTGTTGTTGTTTTTTTTCTTTTATCATTACTAGAAATTCATGGTGGCCATGTCTAATATTGGCGTGACACCATGAATTTCGGGCTTAGGGCTAGCTGATAATATACAGCTAGCCCTAACTCCATTATTACCTAGCTAGCCACCCGGCTTCAGGGCAGCTGGAAGAGTTGGATACAGCGCCAGAAGATGGCGCTTCTATGAAAGCGCCATTTTCTGGGGTGGCTGCGGACTGCAATTCGCAGTGGGGTTGCCCAGAAATCTTGGGCACCCTGCACTGTGGATTCCAATCCCCAGCTGCCTAGTTGTACCCGGCTGGACTCAAAAATTAGGCGAAGCCCACGTCATTTTTTTTTTTTTAATTATTTCATGAAATTCATGAAATAATTAAAAAAAAAGGGCTTCTCTATATTTTTGGTTCCCAGCCGGGTACAAATAGGCAGCTGGGGGTTGGGGGCAGCCCGTACCTGCCTGCTGTACCCGGCTAGCATACAAAAATATGGCGAAGCCCATGTCATTTTTTTTTTCTTTTTGGGCAAAAAACTGCATACAGTCCTGGATGGAGGATGCTGAGCCTTGTAGTTCTGCAGCTGCTGTCTGCTCTCCTGCATACACTAGTGTATGGAGGATGCTGAGCCTTGTAGTTCTGCAGCTGCTGTCTGCTCTCCTGCATACAATGAACATTTTGAAGAAGGAAATGACATCAGACCTTTTTTTTTTTTTTTTCATCAACAATCTTTAATGGCATTGTGCACTGATTAAAAAAGCAGTGAGCAAAAACGCAGCAAAAAACGCACCAAATCGCGGCAAAAACGCATGTGTTTTTGCCGCGTTTTTTAGCCGCGGGTGCGTTTTTTGAGACAAAAACGCACATAAAAACGCAGTGTGAAAAAAACGCCTAGTGCGCACATACCCTAAAACTCCAGTGTCTATTACTGCAGGTGCTCACCTTAAAGGGCCAGACACCTCCTATAAGGACATGCATGATTTCATAAGTAAACTTCCTTCTAAAGAGGACTTTCAATGCCTCATACATGAGGTTAAAGCAACTTGCAGGTCAGAAATAGCTGAAGTGAGGAGAGATTTGCAGCAATTGTCTGGCAGAATTGAATCCCTGGAGGAAGAGCATGACATCACCAGATCCCATGTATCAGAATTACACAAACTGGCAACATCGCAACAAAAAATTATGGAGGATATGCAGTCTCACATAGAGGATCTCGACAACAGAGGACGCCGTTGCAATGTCCGTGTGAGGGGGGTCCCAGAGTCAGATGGGCCCGAGGACACAAACTCCATACTACAATCCATCTTTAATGAAGTGTTGGACGCTCCCCCTTCTAACATCATCAAGCTGGACAGGGCACACAGGGCTTTACAGCCGAAGAATTTATCCACCCAACCCCGGGACATCATTTGTTGCATTCATGACTTCTCCACCAAAGAACTGATCATGGCTAAGGCTAGAATGAGGAGCACGGCACCTGTGTTCAATGCCAAGGAAATCCAGCTTTTCCCGGATCTTTCTCGCATCACACTCCAGAAAAGGCGGCACCTCAAACCCCTCCTCACGAGCCTGAAGGAGCACCAGGTTCCATACCGCTGGGGTTACCCGTTTGCACTAACAGCGCGCAGAGGGGGTAAATCGGCGACCCTTCGCACTCCAGCAGATACCACTCTGTTCTGTGAAGCACTGGCCATTCCAGCGGTCTGTATCCCAGATTGGGACTTGCAAAGGTTGGAAGGGCCGCCCCCTCCCGTGTGGTCCAAGGTGAGGGGTGGAGGGCGTGGGGCTTTGGGGGGGAGAGGAGGTAGGGGCCGCGGGTCTCTCCCCTCCCCGGCTCACCGTTAAGGACACTTCTTAACCTGGTTGGTGCCTATTTTTTATACCCTCTGAGTTCCAGTGGCTGAGCATGCTTTGTGATACTGTGACTCTCTCTACAGCAAGCCTCTGACTGTCCATTGTGTCATCTGCGGCCCTCTGGGTCTGTTGAGCTGCATAAGGGGGGGGGGTAGCTGTAGCCACAATGATGCCGTGGGGGGTAGGGGGGTTGGCGGGAGCCCGGTCCCCTTACTTGGAGTTAGTGGTTGAGGTTTTTTGTTTTTTTTCCCTTGTTTCCTTTTGGCACGGGCCCGTGCCCACTGGACTGACCCCCGTGGGAGGGCTACTGGGGAGTGAGGTGGGTGTCTCTCTTAGCCCAGACGGGTTGGGGAACCTCCCTCTAGGTCTCTCCCTTCCGGGTTGACCCCCCGGGAATCTATGCCTAAGGTTTATGCATTTTGGTTAATGTTCTTAATTCATGTTCATTTCTATGTTTGTCCTTGTCTTCCCCCCTCCCCGATGTTTTTTCCTTATGTGTCCTTTCAGGTACCACCCCTTCTAGAGTCCCTGGGAGCTGCGGCCCTTTGTCGTATGGACCGTCTCCTCTGGTCGGCTTCACAGGGGAAGTCATGCCCCCGACGGTATAGGTGTGCCATTAGCTTTTTCTTACTTCTAAGTTTTAGATATGACCCGCATTATCTCTCTTAACGTAAAAGGTCTGAATTCACCCCGTAAGAGGAAATTGCTGCTACAGGAACTGAAAACATCAGGTGCAGACATAGCCTTTATCCAAGAAACACATTTTGTGGAATCAAACACTTTCAAATTTGCGTCCCACCGCTTTCCCATCCATTACTCGGCTTACTCGGGCTCCAAGAGGGGGGAAGTTGCTATTTTAATATCCTCCAGTTGTCCTCTACAAATTACGGGTTCTTACTGCGATCCAGAGGGTAGATATGTGATTCTGGAGGGCCAACTGGGGGGATCCCCGCACATACTGGCCAACATTTATTCACCTAATGAAGGGCAGATACGCTTTCTTAAGAAAATACTCGATCTGATAGGCGGACTGGCACCGGCCTCTACGGTGTTGGGGGGAGACTTTAACATCCCTTTTTCGGAGGTGGCTGACAGACTCTCTGTGGGTGGACACCCTCCATCGGGTGCTTTGAAAAATTTGTCCCGGGACTTTCGTAGGCTCATTAGATCAGGGGCTTTATACGACGCTTGGAGGGTGGACCACCCGGGAGAGAAGGCCTTTTCCTTCTACTCGCATCCGCATCAGACGCACACCAGAATAGACTATTTTTTCATTGACTCACAGCTGCTGGGGCGTCTTGAGAGGGTGGAAATGGGATCCATTACGTGGTCAGACCATTCCCCACTCATAATGGACTTCAAGAAAGATGGTCCTTGACCTAGGCCTCAGCATTGGCGCCTTAATGAATCTCTGATCAAAAATCCCGACACTAGGGCCTTTTTAAATAAGCAACTGGTCGAATTCTTTCAGTTGAACACGGGCACGGTCACGTCGCCGGCAACACTCTGGGAAGCTCACAAGGCAGTGATGAGGGGACTATGCATTAGAGAGGGCGCCAGGGCTAAAAAGAATGCTACAAGCCAGCGAGACTCTATAACGGCCCATCTTAAGCTACAGGAGGGGAGACTGGCGGCTGCCCCATCACTGACTATTCTTAGGAGAGTCATCAGCCTTAGGGAAAAGTTGAGAGACTTGGCAATTGGCAGAGCAGAAAAATTGCTAACCTTTTCCAAACAAAGATACTATGAAAGGAGTAATAAGGCTCATACCCTACTCGCCAGGCAGCTTAAGGAGCGCGCTACATCCTCATGCCCTCAGGCTCTGCGCGACGAAAAGGGCACTATCCACTATCACCCCGCTTCAATAGCTGACATTTTTTTCAATTACTACAACAAGCTTTATAACCTTCCGGTTCCCCCGGGCATGGCTTCGCGCGGGGCTGGGGCACTTGGGGACTATTTTTCGGCCCTTGAGCTCCCTTCACTGCCTTGCGGAGCAGCCGCGGCTTTGAATGAAGAGATTACTACAGAGGAACTGGAGCAAGTTCTGGAAGCCCTGCCTAGCGGGAAGTCACCGGGCCCGGACGGCTTTACTTATTTTTATTACAAGGTGTTTGCGGCGGAGCTCCTCCCACACATGGCCGCCTTGTTTAACTCTTTCCTTCAGGGTGACCCTATCCCTCCATCCATGCTACACTCCCATATAATCCTCCTGCTCAAGCCACCCAGGGACCCATTGGACTGTGCTAATTATAGACCAATAGCCCTTTTGAACTCCGATTTGAAGATGTTCACCAAGCTCTTGGCGGCCAGGCTTAATCGATGGTTGCCCCAACTCGTGTATAAAGACCAGGTGGGTTTTGTCCCTTGCCGTCAGGGGGTGGACAACACCAGGAAGGTCACAGACCTGGTGGATGTGGCAAATCGGACGAAGCAACAGGCGTTGGTGTTGAGTCTAGATGCAGAGAAGGCTTTTGACCGCCTTGCGTGGCCTTTTCTCTTCAAGACAATGGAGGTCTTTGGGATCTCGGGTGGCTTTATGCGGGCCTTGAAGTCCCTGTATAGCGCTCCTACGGCCTCTATCAAACTCCCCCTCCACATCTCTAAACCTTTTCTCATCTCCAATGGCACCAGGCAGGGGTGCCCCCTGTCCCCCCTCCTTTTTGCGCTATGCATAGAGCCCCTCGCGGCCTCGGTCAGGAGCAACCCAGACATCTCGGGGGTCCTGGTCAGGAATAAACCGTTTAAAATCTCGCTTTTTGCCGACGATGTGCTCATTACACTTACTAACATCCATGTGTCCCTTCCAATTTTAATGTGCACCTTGGGTAGGTACGGGAGCCTTTCGGGGTATAAGATCAACTCTAGCAAAACGGAGGCAATGCCCTTGAATCTCGACCCGGTGGCCCTGGATTACCTGCGTTTGAATTTTAAGTTTCGTTGGAAGACAGATGCGGTCAAGTACCTGGGGGTTAACCTCACATCTACTTATGATTCCCTCTATAACCTTAACTTCCCCCCCCTTTTCCGAGAGCTGAGAACTCTTTTGAGCAAGTGGTTGCCCCTCCCTCTTTCGTGGATGGGGCGCATTGCGGCGGTTAAAATGAGCTTGCTCCCAAAATTATTATATTTCTTTGAAACCCTCCCAGTTAAGGTACCAATAAAGGAGCTGAAGTCCCTTCAGGCAGCTATCCTTAGATTTATTTGGTGTAACAAACGTCATAGGGTGGCCAGGGAGGTGTTGATGGCTCGGAGAAACAGGGGGGGCTTTCTGTCCCGGACATCCTAAAATACTATTGGGCGGCCCATCTTAGGAGGATCCCCTGTTGGGTGTCCCTTTGGGCATACAACAGGTGGACTGAGATTGAAAAACTTTGGCTGGCGCCTATACATCCAAACGCGCTCCTGTGGCCCCCGGCCCGGTGTGATTCGCCCCCCCCCTCTTCTTGGACCGATGCAGTTCACTAGGGACCTCTGGGCATTTTGCATTAGAAGATTTCCTTTGGCATCCCCCTGCTCCCCTCTGGTGTCCTTCATATACCAACCCTTGCTCCCAAACAGTCTGGAGTCGGACATGGTGCACCCCTGGCTCAAGGCAGGTCTATTCAGATTTGCAGACATTATAGATGGAAGTACAATGCAGATCCATTCCTTTGAGTACCTTAGAGATAAATTCTCTCTCTCTAATCGAGAGTTTTTCCAATATCTGCAGATCAGAGACTTGGCTGGCTCCTTGTTTGGCAGGGCAGGGGCCTCGATTCCCACAGATTTTGAGAAAATTTGCAGAAGGGGCACTGATACTAAGGGGCTGATTTCGGAAATTTACATTTTGCTTTCTGAGTCACGGGAGGGGCCCGAGGGGTCTTTTCCATACATGCGGAAATGGGAGTCTCTATTGGGAAGGCGGATACTTCCTCAGGAATGGGCAGCAATCTGGGGAAACGCCGCCAAGACGTCAATATGCACACTATATAAGGAAAATATCTATAAAATTTTGCTATTTTGGTACCACACTCCAGATTTCCTTCATGGCATAGACCCCTCCATACCGGCTTGTTGCTGGAGATGCGGGGGAGGCAGGGGCACCATTCTGCACATATTCTGGTCCTGTCCAGGGATAGTCCCCTTCTGGGAGCGGGTTAGAGGGTTGATCCATAAAGTACTATATATAGAGGTTGATCTTGATCCCCTGATCTATGTTCTGGGTCTTGGGAATGGGGGATTGGGAAAAACGGCCTCTAAGCTTTTGTCCCACATCCTTACGGCGGCCAGATGCTTAATTGCAAAGAATTGGAGGCAGCAAGGGACACCCTTACTCCAGAGCCTCAAGTATAGATTACTGGATGTTAGACGCATGGAACATCTCATGGCACTATTGCATGACACAGTTGACCGTTTCCAGGCCGTGTGGGCACCATGGGACTACTTTGCGGGACAGGAGGATCTGTGAGACTGAGGCCTATGGGTCCTATGGAAGGAGCATGGACTCTTGAAACCCTTCCCTCTTCCCTCCTATTTCTCCTCTCCCCTCCTAACCCTCCTCACCTGTCCTGTCATTGTTTGTCTAGGTTCGATAAGAATTGTGAATTTTATGTTTTATTTTATGTATGAAAAACGTAAATTGAAAATCTCAATAAAAATTCAAAGTTTAAAAAAAACTACTAAATTTTTGAGTAATTTCAAGTTGTGCTAAAAATGGTAACGTTTTAAAATTTTTAAAACACTTTGCTGTATCTTGACCATAGACTGCTTTATCAGAAAAGTCACATGAAATGATAGATATGATTTAAGGAAAAAAAAACAGATATAAAATGAAGCCATAAACAAAATATTGTTACATATGTGATTCTCCTATGTAATTTTTGACTAAACTTTAGTATTGAGTTTTAAACTTTTTTTCTAGGATTTGCTGTCTATTGGGGGTCTCTTTTGAATATATAGTTATTACATATCAAAAGATCAGATAGAAATATCACTCCTAGAACTTAATAGTCTATTTATGAGTTCTGATAACGATTGTTTATAGAATTAAAAACGACTGTTTACAAATTAATAATATTAATAATAATAATAATAATTAATAATAATAAAAATAAAAAGTTTCCTCCTGGGGGGGCGTGTCTGGGACTCCATGGAGCAGGACGTGTAAGGGCTGAGCTCCTCCACCCGGGATACATAAAAGCCCCTAAAATAAGCTCTGCATAAGCAGCTCACCCTGGACTCCTATCTTACAAAGGAGACGCCGGGGGAGCGGGAACAAGAGATGCCACAGGCAGCAGGAGCGTTACAAAGCACCCCCCCCCGGAGCGGCCACAATGGAGGAGTGTGTGGAAGAACCGGAGCGGCGATTACCTTCCCGCGCCGCGGGCAGAGGAGAAGTGAGAGCCCGGGAGCCGGGGGATCTGAGCAGGAATGGGCCTTCCCTCGTGGGCAAGATGGCGGCGGAGGCGGCGTGCGGCAGCAGCGACTCACCAGCACAGCAGTGCGAGCCGGAGCACCACCAGGCAAGTCACGCGGCAGACCTCCAAAACACTGGCCCAGGTGAGGAGTACGAGTTCCCCCCTGACACAAGCACCGGCGATGCAGTAGAGATGGAGGTGATTATACCGCCCCTCCCCCCCATAGATCTGTTGGAGCCCGGCTGCCCGCGCAGAGGATATGCAGAGGGGGATGGAGCAGGCAGACTGGGCATATGGTGACACAGAGCTGGGGAGTGATGGCCCTGAGGAATTAAGGGAAGAGGAAAGGAATGAAGGAGAGGCTCTGGGGGAAAACCTGGGACATGAGGGGTCGGGCTCTCTGTTTGCTGGAACCCCACGGCTCACAGGAGACGTATTAAACACAACTACAAATAACATGCCCTCCCCATTGGGCCCTCCACCATTGTTAAATGAGGCCCTTACACCCAGACCTCAAAGAGCCCATAAACCACCCAGGGACATAGGGCCCCGGAACCCAGACCCCGTGGCTCAATGGAGGGGAGACCCTGAGCCAACATATGGCACGTCTACTTTGAAAAGCGACAAAAAAAGACCCCCAGACAGTATGCGGGCCAGTTTAAATACCACACAACTGGGATGTTCCCCACCAGAATGGTGGGAATTCATCAAACAAGTCCCCACCAAGACAGACTTCCAAACACTCATCTCAGAAGTCAAGGACGCCTGCAAATCTGAAATAGCAGCAGTCCGAAAAGACGTTCTCTCCATCTCCAAGCGAATAAACCAACTGGAGAATGAGCACAGTGAGGCTAGAGTAGCCATCCGCCACCTCCAATCCCAAACAACCTCTCAAACTGATGTCATAAGAGAGTTGCAGCGTCATGTTGAGGATCTGGATAACAGAGGCAGGCGACATAACATCCGGGTCAGGGGGGTGCCTGAGGTCCAATTAAAGGAAGACGTCACCGCCATCTTGCAAACTATATTTAACTCGCTCCTCCAAAGGCCCCCGGACAACCCAATACCCATGGACAGAGTGCATAGAGCCCTCCGCCCCAAAAATCTAAAGGGGAACCCAAGAGACATCATTTGTCACATTGTTGACTTTCAACTTAAAGAAGAAATAATGCTCAAGGCCCGACTGCCAAAACAAGTGATGTATCAGGGTGCCAAGATCCAGCTTTTTCAAGACCTATCGTGGATAACATTACAACAAAGGAGGGCCCTTCGCCCCCTGTTGTCAACCCTGCAAGCTCATAAGATTCTCTACAGATGGGGGTTTCCGTTTAGCCTCACGGCACGGCGTGGAGAGGCGTCGGCCACCCTTCGGGCCCCTGCAGACCTGGAGCCTTTTTGCCGGGTTTTTGATCTCCCGGTTCCAGAGTTGCCAGATTGGACTCTGCCTCAACTGATGCCGCTGCTCCCTCTAACGTGGCAACCAACAACCTCACCCCGCAAACGGCGGCCTGGGAATTCGAGAGAAAAGGGCCCTACTTGACTGTGCCCTTCTGCACATTTGTGGCTGCAGATAATCTTCCACTGGATTTGACGGGCTCTTTCTTTTTCTTCCCCATTCCGGAATCCTGGGGGAGGGCGGGGACCCGAGGGACTGTTTTGTGGAGTTTCACCACTCACCCATTAGCAGAGTCTGACTAGTATAGTCGCACGTTGGTTTACAGTGCAGGTAGTACTTAGTGTATTAGTTTTTACTTAAAGTGAATGTAGGTCGGCTCTGATATTGGGATAGTGGACGAGTGGTGTTGTTTACCAGACACCTATCTCATATCTCATAACTGAAAAGTTTCTATTCTTTATGTCGAATTTAGTTATGTTTGTTTCTGTTTTTCTATGTCTATCTTCTACTCACAGGTATGTGTCTCACCAATTGCAGTGGGGTTTGAGGAAAGCAGTTTTTACACACGCCAAGTCGAGGTACCGGGCACTAGCCTTTACATTAGAGTACACTGAGATTTGGGAATGGCTAGGTTAATGAGCCTTAATGTTAAGGGGCTGAATTCTGATGTGAAGAGGAGGCTGGTCCTCCAGGAAATGCGAAAGTCAAAGGCGGAGGTGGTGTTTCTGCAGGAGACGCACCTCACAGAGAAAAGTTCCTTTAACTTTGCCCGTCACTGGTTTCCCCAATCCTTCTCAGCCACGACCACTAGGAAGAAGGCAGGGGTGGCAATACTGATCTCTCGCACCTGCCCACTTCGAGTGAACAGGTGGGAAGCGGATCCCTCAGGTCGCTTTTTGATCGTCCAAGGTACTCTAAATGGAATACCACTAATTTTGTGTAACCTGTATGCACCAAACTCTAACCAGCTTAGATTTATTTCTTCAACACTGTCACGCCTTCCGAAGGATCGTGGGATCCTCCATATCATAGGAGGAGACTTTAATACGGTATTCTCAGACAAGGCTGATAGAATGCTTGCACCTTC
Organism: Anomaloglossus baeobatrachus; assembly: GCF_048569485.1. Taxonomy (NCBI): domain Eukaryota; kingdom Metazoa; phylum Chordata; class Amphibia; order Anura; family Aromobatidae; genus Anomaloglossus; species Anomaloglossus baeobatrachus. The sequence goes on from NC_134359.1 coordinate 106,517,063, forward strand.
ACATCCGGCAGGCTCACATAGATCACCACATCTATCCACGGGGTTCCGCAAATTGATTCGCAAGCATCAGCTATTTGATCTTTGGAGAATCGATAACCCGACGGCGAGACAATATACCTTCTTCTCACATCCCCATAAATCACATAGCCGAATAGATTACTTCCTGGGCAATGTCCTTACACTTAGAACGCTCCAACATGCACAAATTGGCAGTATCACTTGGTCGGACCACGCCCCTGTGTTGATATCTCTGAATCTGACAACCCCTCCCCTGAAACGCACACACTGGAGACTGAACGAATCCTTACTCACTAACATCACATCCCGAGAATCTCTTCGTAAAGTCTTACAGAATTATTTTTTAGAGAATTCTCAGTCCCCCCCATCTTTCCCATTAATATGGGAGGCCCACAAAGCAGTAGTTAGAGGGGAATGCATAGCCCTGTCCTCTAAACTCAAAAAAGATTCACAACAGCAATACCGTCAGTGCGAAAGAGACCTCCGCACAGCGGAGAAGCAGCTTCAATCCCACCCCACTAAAACTCGCCTGAAAAAAGTGATAGACTTGAGAACTAAACTAAAAGAGATCTCACATGGAAACATAGAAAGACTCTTACGTTACTCCCGCCAGAGATATTATGAATACGGTAATAAGCCCCATACGATGCTAGCTAGAAAGCTCAGAGACCAAGCGATAACTAGTGCTCCATCCGCAATAAAAGATACTGCAGGTACCCCTCACTATGACCCCACGAAAATAGCTCAACTTTTCCACACATACTATACGTCGCTGTATTCTATCCCCCCACAGTTACCAATGACACATCCGAATAGGACACAAATATTAAATGACTATTTGACTGACTGCCACCTTCCAAAATTGCCCCAAGAGGCATTGGTCGACCTTAATCGGAGGGTGGAACCAGAGGAAATTCATCAAATCATACAGGACTTGCCAGGCCATAAAGCCCCGGGTCCCGACGGATTTACCTACCTATACTACAAGACCTTTGAGGAGGAGCTGTCCACCCACCTGATGCACCTTTTTAACCTTTTCATGGAGGGGGACGCTATGCCCAACACATTCCTACACTCATACATAACTGTTATTCCCAAAATAGGAAAAGATCCTTTGGAGTGTGCGAGTTACCGTCCTATTAGCCTTCTAAATTCGGATCTTAAAATATTTACTAAACTGTTGGCTGACCGTTTAAACAATTGGCTCCCACAACTGATCCATAAGGATCAGGTGGGTTTTGTCCGGTATCGCCAGGCGGGAGACAACACTCGAAGGATTTTGAATCTGGTGGACGTGGTGAATAAGGGGGGAACTGAAGCATTGCTTGTGGGGCTAGACGCAGAGAAGGCTTTCGACAGGCTGGACTGGTCCTTCATGTTCACTGTTTTGGGCCATTTCGGTCTGTCGGGACCATTTGTATCGGTGCTCAGGGGATTGTATTCTTCTCCTGCAGCGACAATCCGCCTCCCCAATGCACATTCAGGGCCCCTCCCTATCAGAAACGGGACCAGGCAGGGGTGCCCGTTGTCCCCCCTGCTTTATGTTCTTAGCATTGAACCGCTGGCGGCGCATATCAGGCACAATCCAGATATTATGGGGATCAAAGTACGAGAGAAATCCTTCAAAATAGCCTTATTTGCGGATGATGTCCTGCTATCTTTGACCAACCCTATGATCTCCCTACCAAACCTTCACAAGGTAATAACCCAATACGCTAAGCTTTCGGGATATAAACTTAATACGGACAAAACTGAGGCCTTACCTCTTAACATTCCGGAGGCTAAATTACAGTCCCTTAAACAAAATTTTAAGTTTTCTTGGCGCACAGATTCTCTGCGATATCTCGGAGTCAAGATAACTCCTAATTACAAGACAATGTATCAGGCAAATTTCCCACCCTTGATACGAGAAGTTGAAAATAGTCTAAAGGCTACTTTACACACTGCGATATCGGTCCCGATATCGCTAGTGTGCGTACCCGCCCCCATCTGTTGCGCGACATGGGCATATCGCTGCCCGTGCCGCACAACATCGCCCAGAGCCGTCACACATACTTACCTGTCCGGCGACGTCGCTGTGACCGGCGAACCGCCTCCTTTCTAAGGGGGCGGTCCGTGCGGCGTCACAGCGACGTCACTGAACCGCCGCCAAATCGCAGCGGAGGGGCGGAGATGAGCGGGACGTAACATCCCGCCCACCTCCTTCCTTCCGCATAGCGGCCGGGAGGCAGGTAGGGAGACGTTCCTCGCTCCTGCGGCGTCACACGCAGCGATGTGTGATGCCGCAGGAACGAGGAACAACCTCGTTACTGCTGAAGTAACGATTTTTGGGAATTAGGACCCGTGTAGCCGATTAGCGATAAATCACGCTTTTGCGACGATTTTACATCGCTGAACGCTGTTACACAAAGCTATATCGCTAACGATTGCGGAAGTGCGTCACCAAAACCGTGACCCCAACGACAAAATTCGGGCGATATCGCAGTGTGTAAAGCCCGCTTTAAGAAATGGTCTTCCTTGCAGATATCCTTTTTAGGTAAAATTGCCACAATTAAAATGTCAATCATTCCTAAATTCCTCTATTTGTTCGAAACTCTCCCAGTACGAGTACCCCTAGGAGTGCTAAAAAAGGTTCAATCATTGCTCATGCGTTTTATTTGGCACTCGGGGCGACATCGAATCCCAGATTCAGTCCTATGTACACCACGTTCTAAAGGAGGCTTGTCCTGCCCAAATATTACACTTTATTATTATGCCTCACACCTACGTTGCCTGGCCTCCTGGACGACTTTACCAGCCTTCAATAAATGGACAGAAATAGAGAAGCTTTGGATGGCTCCTTTTCATCCAGGCTCTCTGATATGGGGCCGACCTGTCGATACCCCCTCTGGGGACCTCTTGGGACCAATGGCATTCACAAGAGACTTGTGGCGACAGTGTAGGATGAAGTTCCAGCTGGCATCACAGTCTTCCTTGTTGACACCCTTCCTGTTCACCCCCCATCTAAAGTTGGGTATGAACCCGGAGGTGGTCAGGCGGTGGGCAGAGGCAGGTCTCTATTGCTTCCGGGATATAGTCAACCCGACTACATTGAAACTCAGGCCATTTTCGGACCTGCGACACAAATATAAGCTACCCTTTCATCTATATTTCTCGTACCAGCAGATATCACACTTCTATGCAGATGTTATGGGACAGGGGGAGGTAAACCGCCCTTCGGCATTTGAGACTCTCTGCTCAGGTCGGTCCTCGACCAGGGGACTAATCTCAGCTATTTACGCAATACTGGCAGCGGGGAATCCCTCGGTCACAGTGAAGCACACATATATGAGGAGGTGGGAGGGCTGGGTGGGGAGACCGTTGTCGGAGGCTCTCTGGTCGGTCATATGGGCAAGGACATTCAGGTCCTCAATTAGTACTCTCTATAAAGAAAACCAAGTTAAAGTACTTATGACATGGTACCATACCCCGGAAATACTGCATAAATTTAATCGTGATTGCCCAGATGTGTGTTGGAGATGTGGGCTTGGCGGGGCATCCCTATATCATATATTTTGGACATGCCCGGCCATAGAGGGTTTCTGGGGGGAGGTGGAAACCCTGATAGGCAGATTGGTTGGTAAAAATATAAGCAGGGACCCGGTGGTCTACCTATTGAATGCCCTCCCATCGTTCCTAAGTAAGCCAGAGATAAAATTGTTGCTTCATATTCTCACAGCTGCCAAGTGTTTGGTGGCTTTGTTCTGGAAAAGGGTAGCGCCTCCGTCTGTTTCAGATCTGTACGCTCGAGTAACAGATGTCAGAAGTATGGAGAGACTGACGGCTCAGCTTCATAACTGTATGGATGGGTTTACAACAACTTGGTCTCTGTGGGACACTTTTGCGAATTCATATCAGATATAGGGTAAGGAAGGTTTCTGTTGCATTGATTATTTTTGCATTGTATATAACTGAGATCTGGAATTCGTTACTGAGACCTCCGGAGTAGGCTCCGACCCCTGTCTTCTCGTGCTCGTATATGGAATAACAAACTGTTTACTTTCCATTTTTCTTCTGATATGCCCCCATTGCATTGTATTTGATTGCATACCTGAGAATTATTTCTGATACCTGTGTATTTGTCTTACTTTTGGTTGTAAAAGATGTTTTAAAAATTTTTTTCAAAATAAAAAGTTGAAGAAAAAAAAAAAAAGTTTCCTCCTATAAAATGTTCTACAGCTACGAGGAACCTAATGCTGATCATCACTCAGCCAAAATAAGATCTACAAAGTTATTTCCTAATATATAAAAGTGCATTCAATATTCTTACATAAATGAAACATTACAGAGGCTTGTCTCGGTGGTTCTTGATTATATGAGCCTTGGGCACTCCGTGTCCAGACAGGTCGGGGTCACTAGCTATCAGCAGTGTCTTCTACCTCAAGGCCTGGTGCTACAGTTGAATGAGTCTAGAGAAATCAGGTCAATTTTTACATCTTGTTAATCACTGCTGCTGACTACTGGCTTCTGCTGAACATATGACACCTGCAGGAATGATATCTCCGAGCTGACATGCTAGGCTGCACATGGATAGATGCATTCCCACTGTTCAGTAAAAGCCACTGCTTAAATCAAATATACACTTGCTCTTTATATCAGTAAATGTTTATTCGGATGCAATTACTAAAATGTAATCATCAGATTATAAAGTAGCAGGGCTATATAATCATAAAGCACAATGGAGGAAGGAGAAAAAAATAAAATTAAATAGTCTTGATTGATTCTATTTGGTACTAGGATATTTAAATTAAGACCAGTCTTTAGGAGTTCTGAATACATTTATTTTAAAAGGAACCCAAAACTCCAGCAAAATGTTTTACTCACTGTACCAAAATGTCTTATTTGTCCACTCATTTGGAACCAGTTTATTAATACTCAACACTCTGACCCTAGTTGCTAACTTCTGTCACGATTGTGTCACGTCTGCAAGTTACAGCTTGTATTGGAGTGGATTTACTTTCAGTTGATGCTGAAACGGTTAAGGACTCTATCCCTTCCGGCTGAGATTACTCATAGCCTTATCACAGCTGCATCATCTTGTCATTACACCCTTCAACTATATAGACCCACTCCTGGCTTTACTCCATGCCGGTGATAGAATTGTCTATAGTAATCACCTTAAAGGAACCAGTCTCTGGAGAAGCTGAGATGTCATTTTAGTTGCAGCGGAGAAGTTTCTTGGTGGAGAAACTTAGGATTGCTATTTTTTGTGTCTTTCCCCATCCGTTTGTCTTAGCTTCATCATGTTTTCTTATTGTACTAGAGGGACTGGTGTCTCGCCGCCCTAGTTACTAGTCAGGGTTAATTCAAGGTCAGCGAGGGTCTAGGCATGTGCTGGCACATGAGGAGAAGGACCAGTCTACAGACATTAGGGAATGCAGTGATCAGCCACAGGTGAGTGTGAGGTGGTGACTTTGCTCCCTATCGCTAGGGCCTTTCTTATACAGCTCTCCTGATTGTTCCCTCTGTGTTGGACTGCATGCTGGTGTGACAATTACTTATTCTTCAGGACGTAGATACCATGGAAGAAGCCTATATGGTGACGACTCCTTTACCGTAGTTTTTTAATCCAAGTGCTAATTTTGAATGCCACCTTATCATTTGGCATATAGTGTTCTGAAAAATGGGATACAAATTATTTTTAGAAGTTTGAGGATAGTGAAAGCTATTTTGCCATTGTTGCTCAGGTTTTGATTTTTTTACAGTGTTCATTGTAAAAATTACATGTTAACATTATTTTCACGCTAGCTAGATCTGACTGCTGCAGTTATAGATGAATGCTAGCTGTATAACACAGCCGGCACCAGCCATAAGCTCAGGTTCTGAGCCTTCCCCATACACTGGCACCTGACATGCGATATGCATGTATGTCAAAAGCCAGGAGCCTAAAGGAGCCTAAAAAAACCCATTAACTTACTATGAGCCCTCTTTCACTCTATAAACTACTCCAGCATCCAGCTAATATGACAAACAACAGAAGAAATATTGGTTTACAGGTTGTAACTTTGCTTCATCTGCTCAACAAGCGATAATTTTAAGAATGTGAAAAAGAAAAGAGTTTTTATAAGAGACAGCAACCATATTAACTTGTCTAAAGGGAGTGGTTCACCCCTTTCCATTACAGGCCACATCAATATTAAGTTGAGAAACAAGGTTTCTCTCAAATACGTTGATTGGCAATTGTGCCTATGAGCGGCGCTATTACGGTTTGCTCTTCCCTATCGTGTGACCCCCGGGCTCTGTGACTTATGATGTCAGGTCAACTTCCAGTTGACCTGACACCACTGAGGCCATCCGCAGTCTCTCTGAGTGACTGGGCTGTGGGCGGCATTTCACTGCTCATCATAGCCAAGCGTCACAGCCCAACATCTCCCTGCTCTCTCCTTCACTGCAGAGTGCCGCAAGCAGAAGCAACGCTGGGCTGTGACGAGCGGTGAAACTCCACCCACAGTCCGGTGACTCAGGGAGACTGAGGCCGCCGCGGTGATGTCAGGTCAACTGGAAGTTGACCGGACATCAGAGGTCACGGAGCCCGGGGTCAAACGATGGGGGTGAGCGGACCGTGATAGCGCTCCTCACAGGCACTATTGACAACACAAGATATTTGAGAGAAGCCTTGTTTCTCAACGTTATATCGATGTGGCATGGATAACTAAGTAGTGAACCACCCCTTTAAGATGGTAGCACCTAGGTTTTTCTTATATTTTCTGAATAATAAGTATGAACAAATCGAAAAATATATTTCTTAATCAAAAGAAATCTGAAAATATTGTTTATTTATTTTTAAAGCATCAATAATTCCAATTAAATCATAATAGATGAAGATTAAATGATTAAATACATATTAAAGAAAGTGAAAAAAATTAGAAGAAATCTGAGACTTCGCTGCGCAATTACAGACAAATTCTTCCATCCTGAATAATAAATACGAAATAAATAAGAAATATCAAACCCTGAATGCAGCGATCAGATTCACAGATATGCCCTGAGAGAGGCGATTCTCATCACTGCTTTACTGGCCAGCAATTAAATAGTTAGGGCTTAGCAAAGTGACTGCAATGCAGTATTTTAGCTGACTTGTGCTCTGCAGTGAGACCTCTCGCTTGGTGAATGGTGCAATTGAAAGGCAATATATACTATTAATACATGTTGGCCATTTACGCACCCAGGGCGAACAATCGTCATCTATATATCTTAAAATAATTAGATTCTCTGTTCAGAAAGAGTGCAGTCAGCAGATGTGTGGCTGGGTATGAGCAGAATACCTGCAGTCAAGCACCAGGTGTTACCGGAGTCGGAGGTGTCGTAAAATACAGCTCGGGGCAGGGGGTTAAGATATAGCACGTCAGCATTGTGCAACCGCTATATACTGTATGTGCAGCCGCCATTATAAATAAGCCACATTGCTGCATCAATGTCACTGGGATAGACACTAAAGCACTAAACATTCCGACTGGAGAGCACCAAATACAACCAAAATATATGTGTATTCAATCTTTTATACAAGTAATAACAATTACCAGTATGTACATCATAAAAGTAAGTGCCAACATGCAGTGGCCCGAGTCTGTTAGTGACGTGGTGACAACGGTTGGACGTTTCGGTGCACGGGTTCTCACACATATACAGCAGCTTACCCCTTGTGGTCGTCAGGGTCCTTTTTCTTGAAGAGCACAGATCGGTCAGGGTGCAGACCAGAAATACGTCACCTAGCAAAACCGAAACGAGAAGTAACGTTTATTAATCAGGTTTTATGATTCTTAGGCTTTCATCTTAAAATCATTACTGTATATAAAGCAGGTACTTTTATCAAGATGATTATTTATATAAATGATTGAAGGGGGTTACATGGAAACAGGTTGAAAAAGACACAGGTTCATCAAGTTCATACATTTCTATGTGATAAAACCTTGAATTTGTACAGACCTAATATTGCTCACAGCTAAGAGTTTGCTACTAAAGGCCCTGTCACACACAGAGATAAATCTTTGGCAGATCTGTGGTTGCAGTGAAATCATGGACATATTGTTCCATTTGTACACAGCCACAAACCTGGCACTGATTGTCCACAATGTCACTGCAACCACAGATCTGCCACAGCTTTATCTCTATGTGTGACAGGGCCTTATTATGGACGCAGTGTAGATAACACCATTGGAGCTTCATCACCAAGACTTCAGGCTGCTGCCTCTTTGTCTACACTGAGGTGAAGTATCAGGATAGAAGAGAGACTTGTCCTACTGATGTGTTTAGCGCACTTAATGGGAACCTGTCATCAGAAGAGATGAGTGAACCTGAAGTCCGGTGTTCGGTATGAACTCAGACTTTTCCAAGAAAAAAAGTTTGGGTTCGGGTACTTTAGGAATACAAACCACTTGCACGAATATCACTGTGCTCAGGTACGCTCAGTGCTCAGCACAGTGTGAGCTGCTTGCAGTGTTTGAATGGCTCTCACTGGGGGTAACAATAGTGTGATCGGATGTAGTGTGCAGCAAACAAAAAAAACCAAATAGGCTGCCCACCCTTCCCTGGAAGTGATCTATTTATGGCTGGCTGCATGTGGGCGGAGACCCGAACAGCCAATCAGTGACTTCAAATGAAGTTCAGGTCAAGTCCAAAACAGAACTTTAAAAATTTCAGCTGGACAAGTAGAACCTAAACTTTCACAGGTCCACTAATCTCAAGTCACCAGGTTTTCACCATATCAAGTACAGCCACCACCAGTAAGCCCTTATATACAGTATTCTAGTATTCTAAAATGCTGCATATATATATATCCCCAAGCCAAGCTGTATAATGTAATAAATACCTTCTATTATACTCACCTATGGGGTAATCCAGTTTAATGAGCATCGGTGGTCATGATTCGGCGCCGTCCTCCTTCCCTGCTTCATTTGGATGACGCATCCTACGTCATCCACACAATCTCCACCATTGCTCTCTTGTGCATACGCACTTCTCCCTGCCCTGCCAAGAGCAGAGCAACGGACTGTAATGCACATGCAAAGGGAAAGGCCAAACAGTGGCGGCGCATGTGCACCACAATGCTTTGCAATGCCCTCGGCAGGGCAAAGTGAAGTGCACATGCGTAGAAGCCCAATGGAAGACATTATGTAGATGATGCAGGATGCATTATCCACACAAAGCAGGGAAAGAGCATGGCAATGGTAAGAAGACAGAAGGCACCGGATCAAGACCAGCAATGCCTATCGGAACTGACTACCCTGCTCAGGCTTGGGGATATATATACATTCAAGGATGCTGTATACAAGTGCTGGTGGTGGTCACAGTTTGAAAGGGAGAAACCTGGTGACAGGTTCCCTTTAAACTGGCTACAAAAGTAGCAAATGCTCAACTATGCACAACACACAACGCACAGCCACTAGACGCCATGACAGTCTGATCAGAATTAACTTAATCCAAGGACCTCATGTTCAGGTATTTAATTTTTGTCTGGCGGATTTAGATCAAAGTATGATTTCGGGATGTGCGATTCATGTCTTTTTCTTCCAAGGTCAACTATAAACAATGTAGGTCCCGCCAATTTACAACAAGTAGATATCTTCAAATGGTAACCAATGGAAACACTGAGAACATTTTTTAAATAAACGTGAAAAACCTGAAACAAACCAAAAAAAAGAAGAATTGTCCGGCACCACGAGCCCACACACCTAGCTCTACTTAATCCACACAGTCTTCGGCATTAGACTAAGCCAACTGCACTGCAAGGTCAAACCGGGGGTGCACAACCACAAAGAAATAAGCATGCAGAAATCCACAATGGAAGAAAAAAGTGGCACTTACCTGGTAAAAAAATCTACATTTATTAATCCACATATGGAAACACGGGGGGATGCAGGGCTAGTCAAGAACAATGGCAACCGTTTTGCACACGCTGGCGCTTCATCGGGTCCAGACAAAGCACATGCGTGCGTAAAACGGTCGCAGTCATCCTTGATGTCCCCACATCCCCCCCTGTTTTTCCATATGTGTATTAATAAATGAAGATTTTTTTTACCAGAATCTGATACATCTTTTCATAGTTAGAATGAAATGAAAGTGCAGATAGTAATCCCCGACACCCATCATCTTCGGAGGTTAAGTGAAAGAGGTTGTACACTGGAAATACAAATTCCCTTACAGGCGATTAATGGCTGCTTTTATTACCAAAAGTGATGATGGCCTGTTCTTGAAGGGTTTTCCAGGTGATTGAAATGGGTTGGCATTAGTTGTCCAATTAATGAGTACTAATTCAAATCACTGACCGAAAAATGGGATGTCACAATTTCAAGTCACAACGGAGAGCACTAGAGTGGGCATCGGGGATTCACACTGGTGAGCATTGCTTTATGTATTATTTTATACCAGCTTGTAGAGAATTTTATATTTACCGTGGACAAACCCTTGATATTTTTAATTTTTTCCGGGCTTTTTACCCTATTGGAGGAGCATCTATATCTACAAAAATGAAGTTTCCATCATATCACAGAATGGTGACAATTTAAGTTTTGGGTAATACTAGAAATTAGATGTTGATCCAGAGATTTATTCTATTAAATTTGAAAGGAGAATGAATTATTACTTCTAATATTGTGCCATTTGCATCCGCTTTATAGAGGCTTTTGCCTGCCTTTGGAGCAACATGGCAGGAATTAATGATCCTTGTCTTATTTTAACTTTATCAACCATGTAACTAGATAGGGCCGGCCTCACCACCGTCCAATCTGATACCATAGCTGGATACCATAGTGTCCATCATAAAGAACATTTCATTACAACTCGGTCAATAGATCATAAAAGGACACAAGTAGCAGTATCCAAAGAAACAAACCAAGAGAAAATAAAACCTTCAGGAACACAAAGTTACATTTTGTGGATGAAAGGAAACTCCTAAGAATCCCAACTACGAGCCTCAAAAGTAGAGTTCACACTGAGCCTTTACACAGCTAAATATCGGGATAAAACCAGTAAAGAAACTAAAATATCTCTCATCTGCCTTAGGGTTAAGTTAACCTGTTCATATTGGTATGTACAGAATGCTAAAAGAATGTCATTGATGGTCATACAAATCTAAGCAGGTGCCGAGAAGTAACCTTACATCAAAATATGCTTGCAGCAAAAATATGCATTGCTTCACTGACATGAGCAACAAAGTAACAAGAGCTAAATTAATATAAAAAAACAAAAATTGTTTAAAAGAACAGAGAGTCCTCAGTGGTTGATACCTTTTAATGGCTAACTGAAAAGATGGTAATAATTGCAAGCTTTCGAGACTACTCAGGTCTCTTCATCAGGCATGGTATAACACAAAATCTGAAGAGTCACATATTTATACACAACAGGACATAGAAAAGTGCAGTAAAAAAAAACAAAAAAAAAACAAGTTATATGAAACAGAACTATCTCTATGGCAGGGTGGCAAACTGTTGTGGCCATAAATACTGCTGCAGTTCAGTGTGAAGGTTTTATTGTCCTCTGATCAGGGTCTGGCCCTTATCAGTTAGCCATTAAAAGGTATCAACCACTGAGGACTCTCTGTTCTTTTAAACAATTTTTTTATCTCTACTGGCTAAGGGTACCTTCACACTTTAGCGATGCAGCAGCGATCCGACCAGCGATCTGACCTGGTCAGGATCGCTGCTGCATCGCTACATGGTCGCTGGTGAGCTGTCAAACAGGCAGATCTCACCAGTGAACAGCCCCCAGCCAGCAGCGACGTGCAAGCGACGCTGCGCTTGCACGGAGCCGGCGTCTGGAAGCTGCGGACACTGGTAACTAAGGTAAACATCGGGTATGGTTACCCGATGTTTACATTAGTTACCAGCGCACACCGCTTAGCTGTGTGTGCAGGGAGCAGGGACCCGCGCACACTGAGCGCTGGCTCCTTGCTCTCCTAGCTACAGTACACATCGGGTTAATTAACCCGATGTGTACAGCAGCTACATGTGCAGAGAGCCGGAGCCGGCAGCACAGGCAGCGTGAGAGCTGCGGAGGCTGGTAACTAAGGTAAATATCGGGTAACCACCTTGGTTACCCGATGTTTATCTTAGTTACCAGCCTCCGCAGCTGCCAGACGCCGGCTCCTGCTCGCTTCATTTGTCGCTCTCTCGCTGTCACACACAGCGATCTGTGTGTCACAGCGGGAGAGCGCCTTTGAAGAAAACGAACCAGGGCTGTGTGTAACGAGCAGCGATCTCGCAGCAGGGGCCAGATCGCTGCTCAGTGTCACACACAGCGAGATCGCTAATGAGGTCACTGCTGCGTCACAAAAAGCGTGACTCAGCAGCGATCTCGCTGTGTGTGAAGCACCCCTAACACGGTACAAAGATATATTTTACTTGTATAAAAAAACAAGTAATGTTGACTCTACGATAAATGGTCAGGATGCAAAAGGACAGTTCGTTGCCTGTCTATGTTGAGTGTTCAGGTTCTGGTTCAGCTACAAAAGGATCTCCAGTGGACCAAGCCTTTAAAGGGAACCTGTCAGGTCCTGTATACACCCCGAACCACGTGCAGTTCTGGGTGCATATTGCTAATCTCTGTCTAACCGTCCCTGTATACACTAGCATAGATAAAGAGATCTTTAGAAAAAGTATTTATAAAGATCCTTTATGATCTGCTAATGAGGCCAGTGACTAGTCGCAAGGGAGTTATTTCTCTTGGCTAGTTGGTCCCCTTAGCATGTAAGCACATCCCTGTGGGTGTGCTAACATGCTAATTAATGCGCAACAGACTGAAAAGACAAAAAGGCGCTAATAGGGTACTAACGTTACAAATGTTTATAGAATAAATATCAGATGTCTTCACCTGATAGAGTTGTGAAAATAGTCACAACTGCTATTGAAAGAGTGTAGGTTACGGCTGCAACAGGCACAGCGAGGAGTTAGCATCATTTCAAATAGAAGTGGACTCCCGCGCTGTTGTGAGAAGACGGTCAGCAGTAATGGTTAAACGTGATTTTATTACACGTTTCAGAGATCACATCTCCTTCTTCAGATAAATCACACATGTATATCCATGTATAGGAGCTGACTAGCCAAGGGAAATAATGCCCTTACTAATCGTGGGCCTCATTAACATATCATAAACGATCTTTAGAAATACTTTTTCTAAAGATCCCTTTATCTATGCTAGTGTATATAGGGACGGTTAGGCAGGGATTAGCAATATGCACCCAGAACTGCTCGCAGGTCTGGGCGCATATTGCACCTGACAGGTTCCCGTTAAGATAAATAATAGGACACAAATGTCCAGTAGAGGTCAACCCTACTCACAGCTGTCTTTGGACCCAATCACTTGCCCCAAGCGTCTACTTTTTATGGGTTGATGAACTTATTAATGGTTTGTCCCTCATGAAGATCTGTTCTGCGTGAATTGAGGGGTATTGGTATTGTATTGGTCTTTGGTTGATATTCTATCACTTTGTTGCTTTTATCTTATACCATCAATTCTTCAGTTTGCTGTTTTTTTTATTAATTAATTGTTTATTTTGGTTATTTACTTCACTTTGATTCCATAACCAGAAGAGTTTATTAGAGCGTAGCAAAAATAGGCTCATATTTTTCAGACCGCACTAAGATGCATCAAGATTTAGTGAAAAGAAATAATTAAAAAGGACTCCTTCCAACTAATAAATCTTCCCTGGTGATCTAAGGAAGTGGATCGATTAAAAGGAATTTAAAGGGAACCTGTCACCAGTTTTGGGGTCTATAAGCTGCGGTCACCACCAGTGGGCTCCTATATACAGCATTCTAACATGCTGTATATAAGAGCCCAGGCCGCTGTGTAGAACGTAAAAATCACTTTATAATACTCACCTAAACAGTCGCTGCGGTGGAGTTGTGTAATATGGGCGTCTTCGTTCTCCGATGCCGGCGCCTCCTCTTTCGGCCATCTTTGTCATCCTTCTTCTGAAGCCGGGGTGCATGACGCGTCCTACGTCATCCACACTCACCGGCATTGAGGTCCTGCACAGGTGCACTTTGATCTGTCCTAAGCAGGGCAGATCAAAGTATTGTAGTGCGCCTGAATGGGACCGGCGAGTGTATGACGTAGGATGCATCATGCACCCAGGCTTCAGAAGGAGGACGAAGATGGCCGAAAGAGGAGGCACCGGCACCGAAGACGCCCATATGACCCAACTCCACTGCAGCGACCGTTTAGGTGAGTATTATAAAGTGATTTTTATGTTCTACACAGCGACCTGGGCTCTTATACACAGCATGTTAGAATGCTGTATATAAGAGCCCACTGGTGGTGGCCGCAGCTTATAGGCCCCAAATCTGCTGACAGGTTCCCTTTAATAATCAGAAAATGACTAATTGTTTATATCAGGGTTTTTTGTTAAATGTATTATTGAAAAAAATGTTGATAATTTTTTTTATAATACTAAATAATAAAAAACAACAATACAGAAATCTTACATTTACAATTTTCACACTGTCTCATTTATATCAAAGACAGGATTATAATGAAAAGTAATGTCTATATAGTAGAAAACAAAAAAAAACTCTTTTTAATAATAACTTTTGTCACAGCTCACCTCCTCCCCCTACCTTCATTATGACATTTGCCCCAATTGGAGTACACTATTGTAATCCAGAAAAAAAATATGATGATCCAGCTTCCAGATAGATATTATAATGCTTCTATAGGAGCAAATATGGTCTAAGTTAGTGTACTGCTGCTAATGCTAATGTACCTGCTGAAAAGTACAGGAAGTATGAGTCAAATATTAGTGTGAAAATGGCAAGATATCTATTTTCTTCTTTTTTTTAATATAGATTGTGATATGACATGAAAAATACATAAATATTCAAAGTAAAAAAAATGACATAAAAGTTTAAAACCTGACTTAAAGGAGACCTGCCATTACCTTAAAGCAGCCTCATATTATTCCAGTTGGTTATATTATTTCATTTTTGTTGTTTGGGTTTTTTTTTAAATGGAGCCACATGGCTCAAGATATATTTACTTTTTTATTTAGTGCTATTTTTCCTGGTCTTTACCAATGGAAAGTAATAATGCAGAGCAACATATAAGTGAATAAATATTATTATTATTATTATTATTATTATTAACCTACAGACACACACACGGACACACACACACACACACACACACACACACACACACACACACACACACACACACAGAATCCTGTGATCTATGGCCTCTTATTAAGGATCATAAAAATTAATACTAGATTTTTCTGCAACAGTAAGGTGGATTTGAAAAAAAAAAAACTGAATAGTCAGGGGAACAGCAGGAAGAAAATAAGAGCATAAACTGGCCACTTTGGAACTGGTGACAGGTCTCATATAAATAAGTCATTTTCCGATGACACATTCCCTTTATTGCCATTAATGTTGTAGTGTCTCCCGCTCACATGAATTCTGAATGCTTCAGCGGCTGCTCTTCTGAATCCCTTGTAGTCGGAGAACCAGCAGGAGATTCTGCACTCAGTACAAGGGGAATGTCATCAGTCTGGTGGTGAGTATGCTTTTTTTTTTTCCCCAATGGGCCCATAATTTAGGAATTGTCCAGTATTGGATAACCCCTTTAAGAACTCTGAAGGCCATTTCTCTGTTATTCCTCATGGAGGTGTTTGGATAAATTAACAAAAGGGTGTAATTTAACCCCTAAATCACTGGCACTGGTTGCCTATCCGCTACAGAACCCAGTATAAACTTATCACTCTCACTCACAAAGCTGTCCACGGTTCCGCACCACCCTACATCTCCTCCCTCATCTCTATCTATCACCCCACCCGTGCCCTCCGCTCTGCTAATGACCTAAGACTGACATCCTCAATTCGAACCTCCCACTCCCGTGTTCAAGATTTCTCATGAACTGCGCCTATGCTCTGGAACACACTACCTAGAACAATCCAATTAATTCCCAACATCCACACCTTTAACACTAGAAGTCCCAGAGAGGGGTCATTTAACATTTCTACCATTGGAACCCTATGGAGCTCGAAATTTCTAGGACTTCTAGTGTTAGGTGCGCCCTAAAAATGCATTTCTTTAGACTAGCCTATCCCCTCACCTCCCTCATCTAATCTAGTCCAATTCTGCCCTTCATAAAAATTACTTCCAATTCTTGTCCCCTGTATCTTCTGGTTCCTTCCTCTCCTTGTGATTTTTTACACTCTGTACCTGTGTAAATTCTGGCAGGTGACTGCTCCATGCAGCTGGTTTTGAATCACCTATTAAATTGATGGCTGCACCATATATGACAAGCTTTTCTCCCCCCCATTCACTTTTTGTGCCTCCTCTATTTCCTCATAGACTGTAATCTTACTAGCAGGGCCCTCACTCCTCTTAGTATCTGAATTTTGTTATATTGTAATGTCTCATGTTGTCTGTACATGTCCCTTCTAAATTGTCAAGCGCTGCGGAATATGTTGGCGCTATAAAAATTAAAATTATAATAATAATAATAAAAAAGAAAAGGTCAAAAACCAAGAGAAAGGGAGAAGGGGGGCATCAGCTCACTAGCCTAAAATCAGATGGAGAAATTCATGTTCTGATGCACAGAAGCAAGGAGCCAGTTCTCCAGAGATGGAAATAATACAAAGAAAAAAGGAGGGTATCCAGCACCAAAATATATAAAAATATGAATCTATTGAAAAACCATCAAAATCCAAAAAAATAAGGAAAAAAACAATATAAGAAAACCTTACGCGTTTCAGACAATCATGTCCTTAATCATAGGTATGGGCAACACAATATAAAAAGCTGACCAAAAAAAGGATCTGAATTGGAGAGTTTCTGAGGAAGGAGAGGGATAGCAGAGGGAAATTAGATGGGATCAAATAGAGATAAAATGAGCAAAAAAAGCCATTCATTTAGAAAACAAAACTCTCCGCACTCTCATATCAACCTGCAGCTTCTAATACCAGAAGTCCTAACAACTGGATCCAGTATAATGTGTAAACCAAACAAAAAGGAGCCCCAGATGACTGGTACAAGTAAGGATGACAGAGGAAGGAGTGAGAACAGCACCGGCTTACTAAGGTAGACTGGTTCCAAGTGCCGTTCTCAATGCTTGCTCTGTCTTACTGCCCTTTCTCGATCCGGTCGGACGGCGATCCTTTCTTTTCTTTGTGTGGTCAATAAACTGTCAGAGTGTGTCGGAACACGGCAGATGGACAAATAAAATTCATTTGTCAGTGCTTTCAACCATTTCTGTGAGGAAGAACAGAGAAAGAACACAATGTAGCTTTCCAAAGGGGACTTTATACGCGACATCGCTAGCGCCCCCGTCGTTTGTGCATCACGGGCAAATCACTGCCTGTGGCGAACAATATCGCTAACAACCGTCACACATACTTACCTTCCTAGCGACGTCGCTGTGGGCGGCGAACAACCTCTTCGTTAAGGGGGAGGATTGTGTGGTGTCACAGCGACGTCACACAGCGGCCGATGAATAGAAGCGGAGGGGCGGAGACCAGCCGCATTAACGACACGCCCACCTCGTTGCCGGAGGATGCAGGTAAGCTGTTCGTCATTCCCAGGGTGTCACACATAGCGATGTGTGCTGCCTCAGGAACGACGAACAACCTACATCCACAACGACCAACGAGATTTTGAAAATGAACGACGTATCAACGATTAGGTGAGTATTTTTGATCGTTAACACTCGCTCGGAGCTGTTACACACAACAACGTCGCTAACGACGCAGGATGTGCGACACAAAATCCGTGACCCCAACGACATATCGTTAAATATGTCGTTGCGTGTAATGGGGCCTTTAGAAATGATTTCTTACTTTATGTAAAAAAGTAATAATTTAGTAAAACAGAAATAAGGAAGATCTGGTAATTAGCTTGGCTAAACCTGTACTATATAATTCCATAGATTTGTATCCAGATCAAACAGAGTGAATAGATTAGTACAGAATATTTATAGCCGCCCAACATATTTTCTGTTAGACTGGATTAGGTTATCTTTTGCGTGCCCATGATCTCCATTAAAACCTGATTCGGATGAGTCCACTAAACCCTGTGTCTGGGTTAGTATACCTCTGAAATAGTGTGTGTGTGTGTGTGTGTGTGTGTGTGTGTATATAGATATATATATATATATATATATATATATATATATATATATATATATATATACACTATGTTTTATCTGCTATATAAAGTATTAGGATGACGCCAGAGGGAACTGAGAAATGTTGGTCTCATTTTCAGCCACATTCTAAGAGATCTCTTTTACTCTGCAATATGAGCCACGACGCTTAAATCCTATCTGCACCTCATTATAAATAATTGAAGGCACCTACATACAGTATGAGTTACAGCCACTTATTGTGGCAGGTATACAGTTGGTCATGTATACCTTGACAATCTCATGTATGTTCTTGACAATCTCAAGTATCCCTTTTATCCACCTTACTGGACTTGAGCTTTTGGTTTACTATGAAAATGTATTTTCGGAAATATAACCTAAACCTCCGCTGTTGCGTGTCAGTTCTAACACTATCCCAGTTGGACATGAAAGGTGTGGTCTGGTGGCTTAGTGTTTAGAACTGTTGCTTTGCAGCGCTGGGGTCCTGGGTTCAAATTCCACCAAGGACAACATCTGTAAAGAGTTTGTATGTTCTCCCATTGTTTGCATGGGTTTCCTCTGGTTTCTTCCCATACTCCATAGACATAGTTACTTAGGTTGAAAAAAGACCTAGGTCCATCTAGTTCAACCTTCCTCCACCAGTTCTACATTTGGTCACTAAAGGCCGCTTTACACGATGCGATATCATTACCGATATCACTAGCGAGCGTACCCGCCCCCATCGTTTGTGCGACACGGGCAAATCGCTGCCAGTGACGCACAAAATCGCGCGGACCCGTCACACTACTTACCTGCTTAGCGACATCGCTGTGACCGGCGTATCGCCTCCTTTCTAAGGGGGCGGTTCGTTCGGCGTCACAGCGACGTCACTAAGCGGCCGCCCAATAGAAGCGGAGGGGCGGAGATGAGCGGGACGTAACATCCCGCCCACTTCCTTCCTTCCACATTGCAGGCAGCCGCAGGTAAGGAGAGGTTCCTCGTTCCTGCGGTGTCTCACGTAACGATGTGTGCTGCCGCAGGAACGACGAACAACATCGTACCTGCTGCAGCAACGATAATTGAGATTAGGGGGGGATGTCACCAATGAGCGATTTTGAAAGTTTTTGCAACGATTAAAAATTGCTCATAGGTGTCACACACAATGACATCGCTAAAGCGGCCGGATGTGCGTTACAAAATCCATGACCCCAACGAGATCGCTTTAGCGATGTCGTAGAGTGTAAAGCGGCCTTAAGTCATTTATAACCAACAATGTGGTGTGTACTGAGGAAATCATCCAGCCCTTTTTTAAAAGCTGTTATAGTAGCTGTTACATACTGATAGGGAATTTAGATTGTGAGCTCCAATGGGGACAGTGTTGCTAATTAATGGAAAGTGCTGTAGAATTAATGGTGCTATATAAGTAAATCATTATTATTATTATTATCATCATCACTAAAAGTGGGGGAGAAATCAATGGGGGGAACTGCACATGAAGGGATCTTTTTCTGATGATCTGTGAGAACTATTAGTTAGCTTTGTCAGTGATCCCTCTTTTGTTATAAATGGGCTGTGCAGACTACATTGTGAGACCTGCATACAGCCAAAGGTAAGGAGCTACTTATATTACTGTCCTAATATTCAAAGCATCACTCCAATGTTTTGGGGGTTTTTTCTCCATCACTGAAGTGATGCTTTTAATCTGGGGTCCCTGCCCCCAGTCTTGTACTCACTTTCTGGCAATTTCACCTTTTATCAGCACCACTCCAGTTAGTCTCTGACAGTAGTGACCTGCCAGCAGCTCCAACCTTTCATGGAGAGCCAGAGGAATGTAAGTCTATGAGAGCCTCTTTCTGGCTCTCATAGACTTACATTGAGCACTTGTGACATAACTTCTGACTTCCGGCCAGTTAGAAGTTGGAGAAGCGACGTTGATAAAAGGTGACAATGGCGGAGGGTAAACATAAGACTGGGGGCAGGGACCTTAGCTTAAAGCACCACTCCAGTGCTGAAAAAAACCCCCACTGGAGAGGTGTTTTAAACCTGGCTAGGGTCCAAGAGGTCAGACCTCACTGGACAGCGAGGTACGGCATATGGGGAGATGCTTTGCCATTCACAATCATACTGTTTGAAGAATTTTTTTGAAAAACATTGGGAATTATCTTCATTTATTTATTTCAACTGTTTCTAGCCATTATGTTCCCTCTGTGCTGGTGTTTTGCCAATATAACTAGAGCTTTCTGTTTCTGCATGAATCATGGAATAGATATTTTTATCAGTACTGTACAGGGAACAATTACAAATATATAAAAAATCATGAATCTGTTCTTAATTTCCAGTTTGTGCAACAACATTTATTAAAATCTAATTAGCGCCGTCTCTAGATATTAAGGATCCAGTAGTGAATTGTTCCGGATTCCACATAAGACTTTTTCTATTTCACATATTTTGTTAATATAAAAGAATTATTCAAAACTAATCAATATAAATGATGACTCAATATCTGCTCATTTATAGAAGAATAATGAGTCTACACAATGCACTTCTGGTAACTAAGTTTAACGTTGCTGCTTCAGCCGTATGTCCGGATGGGGAATAATTGGACGCTGGCAATTAACCGAAAGGCTAATAAAAATGAACTAGCAAAAAGAAGTTATTTCAGTCCTTGGCCAAACATTGTCTTTTTTTAACTACTGCTAATGGCTTAATTAATACTAGCTGATTATCTCTTTCCTGGAAAAAAAAGTATTCCGTTCAGATGGTTAAAGGTACCAATACACATAGGAATAAAGTCAGCCGGAACAGATAATTTGATGACTATCTATCTCGTTCAGATATTCAGTCTGATCTCATGCTTATTTTCTGATTATCTCTTAAGTAGTGATGGGCGGACTCGCAGATACCTAGGATTGGTGGGTTTTCTAAAAAAAAAAAAAAACACAAAAAAAACCTCCGGTTTGGGCCTAGAATTGATCTTGGATATCTGGTTGGATGCCGATCCCCATATAAGTCTATGGGGACCCGAATCAGGCGCTTACAAATGATGGTAGAAGGGGCAGAGGATTGGAGCAAGCACTTTATACTTACCGGTCTCAGTGCGGCTGTAACGCTACTTCCGGGGCCGCTAACTATCCTTCATGCATATGCACTGCTTCCCCCACCCAGCGACAGTCCCCACCTCTCTGATTGGTTGCAGTCAGACAGCTCCCCCACCCTGTGTGACAGCGTGTCTAACTGCTTTCAGTCAGAACTATATCAGAAAAACATCCAACAGCTTCAATAAGTGTGAACAGGCGACAACAAAAAAACCCAACATATCTACAAAAGCATATCCAGTGGCACTCAATAATATAAGGATACTTTGCCATTGCACTACTGCTGTAAGAATATTAGAAAGTAGCATATTAGAATTCTAAAAGGTTCCAGAATAATTTCATGGGAAGTGCCGGGTGAGCCGACAGATCCCTGTTACAACAGTCACTAAATCTGCAGATGTTGGTTTGATTCTTTTTACTATAGGATTTATACTTTATTTTAGAATATTCAATATTAAAGCTAATTTTTGTATACACTATTATGAGAGCCCTGATGAACCTGCATTATGCGAGTGATACAAGTGTCGATGCCTAATAAAATCAGCCCTACAGTATACTCTTTCCTTGTTTCACATATCTTGCTGTCAGTGGTGATATAAGGGTTAATAAGAATAAGAAGAACCAAGGGAAAAATTGTGAAAACATACCCTGCTGTAACTAAATAAAAGCATAGTGCATATAAACATAGGGTACTTAGTAAACACTGTTTTTGATCAAAAAAAGCATAAAGCTATCCCACCAACGACAAGGTGTACCCAGTTGGGATAATTTGGGTTAACAAGAATGACTGAACACACACAGCCAAACTATAGCCACCCACAGTGGCCAATAGCGGCACAATTTTGCAGGTAGATTGTGCAGCCATTGTCCTCTATAGGTGAGTGTGACTTGGCTACATGCATTTAAAGGGACACTGCCAGCACAGAATGACTGTTCAAAACACGTACAGGAATTCGGTGCACCATTGGTGTGGCCAAACATTTGAGGGCACCTTCCCAATTCCTTGTTTTTAATTTATCTTTGTTCTTCTCTGGCTCTATAAAGCCGAGCTATCAATCAAAGAAGAGGGAAGAGAAGAGATAGTTGGAAAACAGTTAGGTGGGAAGGTGCCCTTCAATGCTGTTTGGCCTCACCAAGGGTTCACCAAAAGCTTGTACTTGGTTTGAACAGTCATTCTGTGCTGACCGACACCCTTAAACTGCGCTATCTGGTTTTACGCTCATGACGTACAACTTACTTTCTTTGTACGGTAGTTGGTCTGTTTTAACTATTCTCCTCTTGCATTCTATTTCACACTATGGCTACCGAATGTTTGATGTTGCATTGAAATTGAAGCGCTTGTCCCTACTAACATATTATTGACCTTTCCTTAGGACAGGTTGTCAATATAAGACTGGTGGGGTCTGACATCCACCACCATAACTCCAGATACTCTGTAGTGGCTGTTCTCATATAATTATGCTCAGCCCCGAGGCATTTTTTTTTTTATTCATTCATTACGCTATAATGTATGTATCAAGGTTACTGTATATAAAGTCTTACTTGCCTGTACGGATTTTACCTTATTAGAAGCCAGCACCATAGTGGAATCACATTATTGTGATCTCATTGAGTAAATTATGTTTTGTTTCTTTTTTTATTTTGTGGGTGTGCACACTTTTTCTTTTTTTACTCTTTTTTTATGTGTTGATTTCTTTAGGTACCTAACAACATACTGTATAAATTGGACAGCTCCTTAGAAAAGGAGTTTCACAGTCCAAACTTCTTCTTAAAATCTATGTAGCTAAGCTTCTAAATTTAATGCTGGCACCAATTACCATCTCTGGATTTTGGTTCATTTGCATAGAATTACCCATAATTCCTATTACATTTCGTTAATCTCTTCCAAATTGAATCTCGGCTCAGCAGACATACTCTGAGCTGTGGCCTTTGTGTTAGGTAAGGTGCGATAAATGGAAAGGTCACAAAATCACACCGCAGAACCGTCCCACCTTAAGCCTACTTAACGAAGATTTTTAGTCATTAATGTTATCACATAACTTTCCTCATTTGAAGAGTTGATTCTATAAATATTGATATGCAGAAGTTCTGACCGAGAATGTGTTATCTTTTCCAGTGCCAAAACTGCCTGCTATGTATAGCAGAGAATATCCAATGCATATAGCTTCGGGCTTGTAGGAAATTAGGAATCCGACACTGCATTTAGGAATTTAACCAAAACAAAGAAATAGCTGTAATTTATCCCCTTATCCAGGGTTTACATGCCCAGTACTGTACGAACAGGCCTGCTGCGTCAAGGCTAAATATATTGGAATTATAATAATTAGTACCCTAGGGTGATAAATTTACCTTTCTCTACATCTCAAACTCCAGTGTTACCTGTCCATAGGTGTAGGTCTCTCAAGGTGTTTTAATATATTGGTGGACCCAAAGCAAAAATATTCCAAGTGGACCTTACCCTTACCTACAAATTTATACCTTAACAATCAGAGTTGTACCAATGCTTTGCTCCATGTTTATATGTTCCACAGAGTTATAGCGACAAATACACTCCCTACGCCCTTAAACCTACCCTTAGAATTTGCCACAAATGCCTTTTTCATAGCCTCAGACGCCCTTACCTATCCACAGTGCCAGGTTAGGCAGGTGCTGCTATGGTAGACTAAAGTAGGAAAAAGGATACCTTCATGTAGGGCCACTCACCATGATTTAGAAAAGACAATGGCCATCAATAGACATCAGTGAATCAATCTTATGCTAATCAAATTTGTTTGTTGTTGACCCCGACGAATTTGAACAATTTGCATATGACTTGGTTCAAATTACATAAAATGGCCTGCTTTACACATTGTCGAAAATTGCATTAGCCAGAGAAGGATCACATGGCATCGGCTAGCCTTCGTTATAATGCTCTGCCACTATCACATCACATGTTATGCACAGCCAATTAGAATATACTATCATAGCCTGTATAAAAGCATAAGCAGGAAATTCAGCAGCCATTTGGTACTGGATCTGTATAATGAAAGGACAGTTCATAGCCTAACCATAAAGATAGGTAGAGAAAGCAATAAAACACCTGTCGAGATGGTGTGTGACAACAAATAGGAAGATTTGTATGTGAGGAAAAGAGAGTAGCATCATATACTTTATACACGTTACTGATGGCTTTAGAATAGTTCTGAATCTGTCAATTTTGAATTTCAAAAACTTTGCTCATCTCTAATCATTAGTATATTTGATTTCTTTTAGCCCTATGGTTAAAGGGTTGTTCTCGTCTTCTTTTTTTCCAGGAGCACAGTGCCTTTGTCTTTTTTGCTATTATTGTATCTTCTATAACTGTTACTTGCTTGTATATAAAATAATGAATTGTAAAGCACTCCAGAATATGTTGCCGCTACAGAAATAAAGATTTATTATTATTATTATTAATAATAAATAATAATAATAATAACTGCTTGAATAACATTTTAGGCCAGCAACATCATCAGTCTACTGGTTTTAACTGTATGTGCCCCAATGCTTATATATAAGCAGCCTTGCTTCTATAGGATGGGAAGTGCAGTGGTGCTACTAAAGCTGGCCAGGATCTGGAGCAAATTGAAAGTGCTTACAAGCTAAGTAAGGAAGAGCTTGTAAGCACCGAGCATGTTTGGCCACTGCTGTAAAACCACAGTGGTGGCTGGTTCCAATTGCAACACACTGTAAAATGTAATCTTGAAATAACGGGAGAACAGGGGCAAATTATAATACAAAATAATTTGCCAATTTGCTTGTTTTTACAACCAATGCAAATATAGCCATCTAAGAAGATGGCAATAACACTTTGAAGTGGTCCCGAATATTCCACACAAATCCTATGTACTTATATGTGTATTATAAAGCAGTATGTGTTTTTTAAAAACTAGATTATGACAGATCAGTGGACACTTCCCTTTAGGGACTCAATTGATACTAACATCCATTAGTCTTGGCTTTGTTCCACAATAACCAGTTCTGCTATGACCGTTTTTTTATGAGTCTCATTAATTTGTGACACATTAAGGATGATAAAAATGAATGTTTATTTAATATCAGATGAGTTGGAGAGAAAATATTATAATGATCAAAAATGTAGTTATTTATACTAATAAAAATGGTCATCACCACCTATGCTCCATGTCCGTACCCAAACGATATGTCTGGAATGATATTTTTCTATCTAGTATTGGCTTACTGCTTGACCGCTATGTTTTTTTATCTGTCTGATTGACCTGCATAGGTTGAAGCCCATCAGCCGCCAGTGAAAGGCGCAGTGTTCATGTGACATAAACAGTGTCAAAAGATCGCCGGGGGTACAGGACTCGTAGTGGAGGAGCAAGGTATGTTTTTTCCTTTTTTTATTTAGCACACTGCAGACATTGAAAAGGGGTTGCCTCTGGTTTTCACTTCTCAATGCTTTGCACTTTGCCGTTAGGTCTCATTTTTAAAGTATAGCTAATTTATGCAGTAGCTGAAAACTATGCTGAAAAATACTTGTAAATGCGTTTAGGAAAGATTAGAGAAGTATTTACTCCTGCCAAACTGAGTTTGGCTCATAGCGGAAAAACAATGTAACCGAAGCAAAAATGCACAAACAGAATCCAAGTTCTTTTAGTATCAGTGGAACTATACAAAACCTGAGGGAGACCAACCAGATCAGAATTGGTCATGCACAGATTTATTAAAGGGTGTTGTTGACTACTAGTACAAGCCCTTCTAATTCAATTTCTTTCCCCCAGTTAAAATAAAAGACCCTGTACTCACCTCCTGTTCTAGCGCCACTCCAGCACTGTTGGTAATTGTGATTCGGGGCTCACATGACATTGTGGTGTAATATGAGACCCACGTCCAATCACCGCTGTCTTCTCTCTCCCCTCCTTTGGACCAAATGAGTTAATCAACAGGAAGTGATGCTACGGCTGACACTCACTTCCTGTTCATTGCTCATTTGGTCCAAAGGCGGGGAGAGAGAAATCGGAGGTGACTGGAACAGTGCCAAAACAGGCAGTGAGCACAGGAGTATGGGGTCTTTTATCTGGGGGAAACAAGTAGAATTAGACGGGGTTGTCCTAATAGTCCTGTCTACACTACTGAGTCCGACAAACAACCTATCATGTGCTACCTGGATCAGCACCGGCAGTTTGGTACTACCAGGTTGGATTTTGTACACACTTCAGAATCCAACAAGCAACCTGGCTTCTATTGAGGAGCTCTGTTCTTCCGGGCGTCGGTTGTTTTAATACCACTGCTTTAGGCACTTTAAGAGTTAATGCCTCCTGGAGCAGTGTGTGGCTTCTCAGAGAACCAGGTTGCTAATCCCCACCTTCAGCTGGTTTCCTCCTACTTAATTCTGGGGAGTTTTCTGTGTTATCGCCGAAGATAGCATCTGCTTAGTTGTTGCGATATCTCAGTGTCTGTGGCGTTCTTCCTTTTGGTGACCAGCGTCTTGTTGTTTGTGCTATATGAAAGTTCCTTGGTGTGACTTTCTCTTTCCCCTTTGGCTTATTCCCTCCGGTGTCTTTTTGTCTCTCCTCTGTGGATATTTGCTGTGCACATGAGTTTCAGTTTTACCCCCTTGTCTTTATCTTGAGGGAGGTTTATTACTTTGTGTCCAGCCCACCCCTGGTGGAGAGTGCTTGGGTATTAGGTCAGGGCCGGATATGAGACAGGGCCAGGTTAGAGGCCCAGACCTCTTTACCTTTAAGGGTACCTCCAGGGTGATGGTAAGCACAGCAGCCCCAGTCTTAGAGCCAGAATAGGTCTCCCTGTGTCCCCTAGTCACCTGTGACATGACCTCAGCCTCTTCCCCTCTACCTGAACATGATTCCTAAGCTCAGCATTGACCCCCTGCATCTTTAGCTTCCTTATAATACAGTAGCACTGCAGATATGACAAACCCGATTTACCTATTGATATTCATTGTGTCATCAAACCTGCAAATACCTTATGAAATCACACACCGTCTCGACTTTACTACTGCATGGTCCGTTTCTCCAGCGGCTGATGGCAAGGGTCTGGTGCATGGAATACGTTTTCCCACAAGTTATAAGCAGGGACCTATCAATTTTGTTACGACATCGTTTAACTTATCTTTGAGCGCCAGTAAAAATGTTCATCATGGCTGGACCTGTCATCTACTAAATACCTCCATAGAGTGGAATATCAGTAAGAGATTGAAGGTGAATGGCAGACCACAGACTAAATGTCCAAGATCTTGAAGAATGAAGCAGCCACTAGGACATCCTGTATGATGAGCCCACAGGGCTGTATGTCATTCTATATGAGGGTCAGTGCGCTAGTCCTGGAGCTTGTAGCTTATCCATTACAGGTTTCATAATCCTGCAAGTGTGAAACTGTCAGGCCACCCAACATCTGTCTAATGGGTTGGAAACAATTTTGCTGCTTCCCTTTACTTATATCTGCTTGCAGCTATACATTATATCTAGGAAGATGGCACTTGACCATGGAAATAATACTGCAATGACTTTCCTTTTGTGGAGCAGTGCCTTCTCTATATTATGGACAAGTGGTGTACATTTGTAAACAAGTAGTGGACAAGTAGTGTATATTTGCTGCCATTACAACCATTTTAGGCCATAAAACTGACAAAATGCTATAGTACCCCAAAGCAATTCTAAAGAAGCTCCTGTAAAGACCGTCTATTAAGGCATAAAGTTTAAAATATCAAGCACTGCATGGTTGTTACTGAAAAAGTCATCTGGGCGGTCAACAATACGGAGAAGTCATGCAGTCCGGTCCTTAACACGCCCCTTTGAGGCATTTGTTGTTTTTTTTACCTTGAGAAAGCACCAATCTGGCACCTAAACGAGTTGCAACTAAAAAAAACCTTATTTGAAGCTCCAATGCTCATTTCCCGCAGCGCGTCTTATGTGGTTATCTCTGTTCTGGTAACTAAACATCTGGAAGATACAGTGGTGTGAAAAAGTCTTTGCCCCCTTTCTGATTTCTTATTCTTTTGCATCTTTGTCACACTTAAATGCTTTGGATCACCAAACAAATTTAAAAATTAGACACAGATAAGACAATTAAACACAAAATGTATTTTATAAATGAAGGTTTTTATTATTAAGGGAAAAAGAAATCCAAACCTACAGGGTCCTGTGTGAAAAAGTGACTGCCCCCCCCATAACATAAATTAACTGTGATTTATCACATCTTTGGGAAACGGAGTTCAATTTCCCTAGCCATACCCAGGCCTGATTACTGCAACACCTGTTTTCAATCAAGAAATCACTTAACTAGTACCTGTCTGACAAAGTGAAGTAGACCAAAAGATCCTCAAAAGCTAGACCTCCTGCCCCTATTTAAAGAGATTTAGGAATAGATGAGAAACAAAGTAATTGAGATCTATCAGACTGGAAAAGGTTATAAAATCCATTTCTAAAGCTTTGGGACTGCAGCGAACCATAGTGAAAGCCATTATTCACAAATGGCAAAAAACATGGAACCGTGCTAAACCTTGCCAAGAGTGGCCGGCCGACCAAAATTACCCCAGGAGTGCAGCAACCACTCATTAAAGAGGTCATAAAAGACCCCACAACAGCATCCAAAGAACTGCAGGCCTCAGTTGCCTCAGTTAAGCTCACTGTTCATCACTCCACCATAAGCAAAAAGACTGGGTAAAATTGGCCTTCATGGCAGAGTTCCAAGACAAAAACCACTGCTGAACATAAAGGCTTGAATCAGTATTGCCAGAAAATATCTTCATGATCCCCAACACTTCAGAGAATACTATGTGGACTAATGAGACAAAAGTTGAACTGTTGGAAGGTATATGTCCTATTACATTTGGCGTAGAAGTAACAGAGCATTTCAGAAAAGGGTCATCATATAAACAGTAAAATATGGTGATGATATTGTGATGGTCTTGGACTGAAGGGCCTGGAAGACTTTCTGTTGTAAATGGAACCATGAATTCTGCGGCTACCAAAAAATCCTGAAGGAGAATGCTCGGCCATCTGTTCGTGACCTCAAGCTGAAGCGCACTTGGGTTATGCAGCAGGACAGTGATCCAAACACACCAGCAAGTCCACCTCTGAATGGTTTAAGAAACCAAAATTTGGACTTTGGAGTGGCCTAGTCAAAGTCCTGAGCTTTAATCTGATTGAGATTCTATTTCCGTTATAATGGAGCGGCATTCTGTGTGAACTACAGAGCACAGTGCTCACATTTTTACGGCAGCCCCAGAGAGAATGAATGACACGATGGTCAGGCTTGCTAAAAGGGATAAAGGTGCCCAATTCAGTCAATTGATGATGATGCCAGCGACTGGACCACAACCGATCTATAAGTTATCACCTGTCCTGTGGAAGGGTTGTAAGTAGTTATGAGCGAGCACTACCATGCTCAGGTGCTCAGTACTCGTAACTAGTGATGAGTAAGCAGTGCTATGCTCGGGTGCTCGTAACTAGTGATAAGTGAGCCCTACCATGCTTGGGTGCTTGGTACTCGTAACTAGTGATCAGCGAGCAATACAATGCTCAGGTGTTCGGTACTAGTAAAGAGCAGTCAGAACCTCAGATGAGTGCGACTCATGTACCGAGCATTATGGAAGTCAAAGGGGAACGCAAGCATTTTTGCGGAAGATCTTCTATTATACTCAGTACATATGTCTCACCCGTCTGAGCGTCCAACTGCTCTTAACGAGTACTGAGCACCTGAGCATGGTAGTGCCTGCTCATCACTCTTCACCTGATAAAGTGAATGCCCCCGTGAGCTCATAGAAAGTCATTTACCGTAAGTTAAAAAAAATAGAGCGAGGTAAGTAAATAAAATTAGAAAATAACCCAAGATGAACTGTTGTTTTATTTACCCTAGTTATTTTACTGTGTTCTGGTATATTTAAATATTCTATTCATATTATTCACTTCACCCCTTTGTGCCTTCCCAGTTTCCCACCATTCCTTCCCCTTCTCTTTCTTTGTTACAATGCAAATTATGTATAAGTTGGGTATTGTGTTACCTGGATCGCTTATTCTTCCTTATTTTACATTATTTGTTATTTGTATTTTGTGATACTTTTTATTTCCAAGAGACATTAAACGGAACCTGTCACCAGATTTGTCTCCTATAAGCTGAGGCCACCACCAGTGAGCCCTTATATACAGCATTCTAGAATACTGTATATTAGAGCCCAGGCCGCTCTGTATAATGTAAAAACAGCTTTTATTATACTCACCTGCGGGGCAGTCAGGTCCAATGGGCGTCACTGATCTCAATCCGGCGCCACCTCTCTTCCTTCCCAGCTCCATGTGGATGATGCGTTCAACATCATCCACACAGTGTCCTCCATTGTGCTCCTTCGCACACGCACTTCTCTCTGCCCTGCTGAGGGTAGAGCAAAGTACTGTAATGCACAGGTGCAGGGAAAGGTCAAAGACTACTAAAGCAGGGCAGAGCAAAGTGTGTGTACACAGGAGCACAATGGAGGCCTATACAGTTAGGTCCAGAAATATTTGGACAGTGACACAAGTTTTGTTATTTTAGCTGTTTGCAAAAACATGTTCAGAAATACAATTATATATATAATATGGGCTGAAAGTGCACACTCCCAGCTGCAATATGAGAGTTTTCACATCCAAATCGGAGAAAGGGTTTAGGAATCATAGCTCTGTAATGCATAGCCT
This sequence comes from Anomaloglossus baeobatrachus, assembly GCF_048569485.1. Classification (NCBI taxonomy): domain Eukaryota; kingdom Metazoa; phylum Chordata; class Amphibia; order Anura; family Aromobatidae; genus Anomaloglossus; species Anomaloglossus baeobatrachus. The sequence goes on from NC_134359.1 coordinate 106,547,943, forward strand.
CCTCTTTTTCAAGGGACCAAAAGTAATTGGACAAGGGACTCTAAGGGCTGCAATTAACTCTGAAGGAGTCTCCCTCGTTAACCTGTAATCAATGAAGTCGTTAAAAGGTCTGGGGTTGATTACAGGTGTGTGGTTTTGCATTTGGAAGCTGTTGCTGTGACCAGACAACATGCGGTCTAAGGAACTCTCAATTGAGGTGAAGCAGAACATCCTGAGGCTGAAAAAAAAGAAAAAATCCATCAGAGAGATAGCAGACATGCTTGGAGTAGCAAAATCAACAGTCGGGTACATTCTGAGAAAAAAGGAATCGACTGGTGAGCTTGGGAACTCAAAAAGGCCTGGGCGTCCACGGATGACAACAGTGGTGGATGATCGCCGCATACTTTCTTTGGTGAAGAAGAACCCGTTCACAACATCAACTGAAGTCCAGAACACTCTCAGTGAAGTAGGTGTATCTGTCTCTAAGTCAACAGTAAAGAGAAGACTCCATGAAAGTAAATACAAAGGGTTCACATCTAGATGCAAACCATTCATCAATTCCAAAAATAGACAGGCCAGAGTTAAATTTGCTGAAAAACACCTCATGAAGCCAGCTCAGTTCTGGAAAAGTATTCTATGGACAGATGAGACAAAGATCAACCTGTACCAGAATGATGGGAAGAAAAAAGTTTGGAGAAGAAAGGGAACGGCACATGATCCAAGGCACACCACATCCTCTGTAAAACATGGTGGAGGCAACGTGATGGCATGGGCATGCATGGCTTTCAATGGCACTGGGTCACTTGTGTTTATTGATGACATAACAGCAGACAAGAGTAGCCGGATGAATTCTGAAGTGTACCGGGATATACTTTCAGCCCAGATTCAGCCAAATGCCGCAAAGTTGATCGGACGGCGCTTCATAGTACAGATGGACAATGACCCCAAGCATACAGCCAAAGCTACCCAGGAGTTCATGAGTGCAAAAAAGTGGAACATTCTGCAATGGCCAAGTCAATCACCAGATCTTAACCCAATTGAGCATGCATTTCACTTGCTCAAATCCAGACTTAAGACGGAAAGACCCACAAACAAGCAAGACCTGAAGGCTGCGGCTGTAAAGGCCTAGCAAAGCATTAAGAAGGAGGAAACCCAGCGTTTGGTGATGTCCATGGGTTCCAGACTTAAGGCAGTGATTGCCTCCAAAGGATTCGCAACAAAATATTGAAAATAAAAATATTTTGTTTGGGTTTGGTTTATTTGTCCAATTACTTTTGACCTCCTAAAATGTGGAGTGTTTGTAAAGAAATGTGTACAATTCCTACAATTTCTATCAGATATTTTTGTTCAAACCTTCAAATTAAACGTTACAATCTGCACTTGAATTCTGTTGTAGAGGTTTCATTTCAAATCCAATGTGGTGGCATGCAGAGCCCAACTCGCGAAAATTTTGTCACTGTCCAAATATTTCTGGACCTAACTGTATGGATGACGTATGACACGTCATCCAAACGTAACTGGGAAGGGAGATGGTGATCGCAAGCAGGGAGCAGGAGCAAAACCGAAACCAGTGACGCACATCGGACCTGATCACCCCGCAGGTGAGTATAATAAAAGATGTTGTTTTTTACATTATACAGAGCGGCCTGCGTACTTGTATACCGTATTCTGGAATGCTGTATATAAGGGCTCACTGGTGGTAGCCACAGCTTATAGGGGACAAATCTGGTGGCAGGATCACTTTAGAAAAAAAAATAAAAAATAATAGAAATAAAATAGAAATAATAATTATTCCGTAGCTGTACTGTAACTTCAAATATACATAATGATATATTAAAATGCATGAACCAAACTAGGGAACACATTCTAAGGAGTACTTTGCACGTTGCGACATCGCTACTGCGATATCGTCGGGGTCAAATCGAAAGTGACGCACATCCGGCGCCGGTAACGACGTCGCAACGTGTAAAGCCTAGGAGAGAAGATGAACGAGTGTGAAACAGTCAAAAATCGCTGATCTGTGTCACGTCGTTCATTTTCATAATGTCGGTGCGTTCGCAGGTACGATGTTGTTTGTCGTTCCTGCAGCTCCACACATTGCTGTGTGTGAAGCCGCAGGAGCGACAAACATCTCCTTACCTGCGCCCGCCGTCCACCGGCAATGCGGAAGGGAGAAGGTGGGCGGAATGTTTATATCCCGCTCATCTCCGCCCCTCCGCTTCTATTGGCCGCCTGCCGTGTGACGTCGCTGTGACGCCGCACGACCCGCCCCCTTAGGAAGGAGGCGAGTCGCCGGCCAGAGCGACGTCGCAGGGCAGGTAAAGTGCGTGTGAAGCTGCCGTAGCGATAATGTTCGCTACAGCAGCTATCACAAAATATTGCATGTGCGACGGGGGCGGGTGCTATTACGCTCGGCATTACTAGCATCGGCTGGCGATGTTGCAGCGTGCAAAGTACCCCTTATACTTTATTTTATGCTAAATTTACAAATTAAAAAAAAAATAAACAACTCTACAATAATTAAAAAAACTTTGTTTTGAATCTTTTGTGCACAATAATATTTCTTTTACAAAATAGCCCTATGTATCACACAAAGTGCACAAAATTGGCATCGACAGCTTTTTTTTTTTATAAGATTTAAATGTCTGCAAAGGGACCAGAGCGTGTTCTTCTCCCTCCAACAACCTGTGTGACTCAGTAACTTATGCTCAATTAAAGTGCGCTACATGGGGTAGACTTTAATCACAAATTATATGTGACCTGTCACACTGATATTAATTTGGCAGCAATATTCCTTGTGTAAATGGGATTTAAAAGTTTCTTCTGAAAGTGACTTGGCATACAATTGCCCTGATGTGTCTTAGGACTAGTGATGAGCGATCACTACCATGCTCGGGTGCTCGGTACTCATAATGAGTAGGTCAGAGGCTCAAACGGGCTTGACTCGAATTCCGAGTATAATGGAAGTCAAGGGGGAACTCGAGCATTTTTTTGCAAGATCTTCTGCAAAAATGCACTAGTCTCCAGTTGACTTCCATTATACTCAGGTACTCGAGTCGAGCCCATCCGAGCATCCGATAACTTGTTACGAGTACCGAGCACCCGAGCATGGTAGTGCTCGCTCATCACTACTTAGGACGTACATTTGGTATATACAATTCTGAAATGATTGTTCATTATCTTATTTGTGTAAATATGAGTGGACAACTTATATTTTATTCTAGAATAAGCTGCAACATAACTTTCCACTTGTTACGCTTGCCGAGTATGATATGGCAAGGGGCGTTCAGACATATGCGCACCTGACACACAACAAAACATAACAAAGGAGACACCTGGGGACACAATAACAGCGAGGGGCCCTGGAACTAGTGAGAGGGCATGGTGGGACACCTTCTATCCTCACCTGCAGCTGTCCCTACTCTCCTAGCCAGTCTCTATACAGTCTCCACAACTGTCACCGAGCAGGAACTTGAGACCCTGAGTAGACCCTATAGATGCCCTGGCTAGTGAAAGACAGGTGAGGAACACGGGACCCCCACGACTGTACTAACAAGACACAAGGAAAGGTAAGACAAACAGGGGGGAAAAGCAACAAAAGCATAAAGCCTGAGAGCAGTAAACCTTCACTGCAGCACCTTCCACCAAGGCAGCCGGAGAACAAATGACTTTGTATCTTCAGCAAGCATTGCTGGGAAACACCTCTATTTAAACCTAAAGGGGTATAGCTACAAAGCAGTTGCAGCTGAAACACTCAGCTAGGAACTGCTGGACAACAAAACTGACATTAACTCTAGATGTACTGAAAGAAATGAAACCACATTTAAATGAAGAGTCCCAGATGTAAATGAGGGATGCCAACCCTGAATTCGTCACTAGTCTCCAAAAATAGAGAGACGACCGTGACACCACTATGATGAAACCTTCATGCATCCTTTACTTTACACTTGCCTTGGCAACTACCCCCAGCTTTCGACTGGGAAAAATAAAACATTTGCCCAAGGACAGGATATATATATAAAAAAATTACAAATTCAGTTACACTAACATACTGGGTCCCCCTGGATCCAGCGCTGGCCTTTTTATGATTTTAGCAAATAAAGGAAATGGTGATGTCATTGTTCCGCCAGCGGCTGGACCAATGAGGCTTATAAAGACTGGCTGCTGCGATCTGCAGCGGTCAAGTGACTTTAGCAGCTCGTCATTGAATGTATTCTGCTGATTAAAGCACCAAGACGTCCGCAGACAATCACAGCCTGCAGCAGTCCAGCGGCTAGTGGAATGGTGACATGTACACATAGAACTTTCCATATACTGACTCATAGCATAATAATGTATCTGTGGGCTGTGTGGGTCCTGGTGCATTTTTAATATTTATTATGCAGGTACAGTACAGCACCCTGGACAAAAGCCTTTCTATAGCTTCCATTAGACTAACATTTTATATTTTATGACGTTGTCAAAGACTTTCATTATTTGCTATTTTGGATATTTATTGCTTCCCAAATGAACAGTGCTACCGCACGGTCCAAATCCCTAGTGTTATATACAGTAGTAATAAATCCACAGATCTCATATTTCATATAAAACATATATTTCTCACAATATATGAAGCCTATGGGAAATAACAGACAGGCTTACAATATAGTTAAGGCATATTTAAGTACACCAATTAATATCCCGTCAGATAAAAGCACATAAATCACCTTTTATGAATGATCTAGTCAGTCGCTAACCACTGCACAAAGACCAGGGTATAAATATACATTAGCCCTGCCAGTTCAGATTTAGAATAGGCTAGACTCGAATAAAGAGTAGACCAGGACATAGAATATTAATGACTCTACCTAGAGTGAAATTGAAACCTAGTTACATTGTAAAAAGCCTGAAGTACAAGGGACGTGGTGGCAGCTAGAGCCTCCAAATTATCCATCTGCATTCTGAATTATATACTGGGCGAAAGGAGGGAGTATGTCGTCAAAAACTGACCAGTTGTTTATACCAGGTTTTTGTGTTAAAGGGAATCTGTCACCATTTTGACCTTTTTAAGCTGTTAAAATGGGCTTATAGGTTATAGAATGCTGGCAATAGTCATACCTTAAGGGCACTTTCACACTTGCGTTCAGCGGAGTCCGTCACTATGGAGAATAGCGCAGTCCGTTAACACACTGCGGTATTCTCCATAGACTTGTATGGACGACGCACTGTAACGCAAGTGTCAGCGTTGCATCCGCCGGACGACGCAGAGTCGTTATTTTGACGCTGCGTCGGGCGGAAGTAACGCAGCATGTAACGTTTTTTTGAGCAGCGGAATCCTTTGGATTTCACTGCGCATGCTCTCTGTGGCTCCCTCCACCCGTAACCAGGGTACACATCAGGTAACCAAGGAACCCTGGTTACGTGTGCCGGGAGCCCGACACTTCCCCGCTCGGCTCCGCCCCCTCCCGCACTCTGTATGTATACACACACAATCGCGCACACACACACAATCGCACACACACACACACAATCGCACACTCACCTGTCCCCCAGCGATGCAGTCCCCGCGGCACTGACGTCCTCAGCCATGGCCCCGCTTGCCTCCACCCACTTTGCACTCCGCCCCCCACTCCCGCCCCCTGCACACATTGTCGGCGACAGAACGATCAGCTGATCACCCGGCGGCCGGCTACTGTGAGTGATCAGCTGATCACTCGGCGGCCGGCTACTGTGAGTGATCAGCTGATCACCCGGCGGCTGGCTACTGTGAGTGATCAGCTGATCACCCGGCAGCCGGCTACTGTGAGTGATCAGCTGATCACCCGGCGGCCGGATACTGTGACTGATCAGCTGATCACCCGGCGGCCGGCTACTGTGAGTGATCAGCTGATCACCCAGCGGCCGGCTACTGTGAGTGATCAGCTGATCACCCAACGGCCGGCTACTGTGAGTGATCGGCTGATCACCCGGCGGCCGGCTACTGTGAGCGAACAGCTGATCGTTCACAATAGTCTGCCGACGGTAAAACTGTAAAAAAAAACAAAACGGATTGCGTTGTTTTGCAGCATCCGGTGTGCCACTATATGCAACACATCCGTTGCATCCGTCACACAACGCAATGCAACGGATACCGTTCAACGCAAGTGTGAAAGTAGCCTTAGGTCTCGTATTAGAAGCCTTGTTGTGGATAAGTTATCTTATCAGTTTATGTAAACAAGCTCTTCCAGGCTATGGAGCGGACACTGCCTGGAAGATAACTCCGCCTCCAAACATTATTTGAAATAGAAGGAGCATTACCAGTGTGAGACGTGACTGACACAGAACAGGAAACATTAAATTTGACTTCTTGCAAACACATTTTTTGCAGCTGAGCTCTGCTTTATTGTAACCCTGTTTGCCTGTGAGATGGAATAAGTAGAAAAAGTACTCCGGTACTCATAAATGTCCCAGTAAGAAAACCAATGAGAAAAAATTGCATTCAACTTTTGTTTTTATTCTGTGTGATAATTATGACAAAGTCCGAAAAACAAGTCTGACGTTTCGGCCCCTGGCCTGTATCAAAGTCAGACTATCAGATGGACCAACAGAGAAGGTAAGAAATGGGGATTGGTTCACAAAAGAGTATCAGTCGAGTCTGTAATAGGGTAGATAATACAAACAAATGAATGAGACGGTGACAGTAGAGTCATGTGACCTAATTAATCACAGCCTGCAATAGGTCAGTGAAGATATATGTTTAATCCAACGGGGAGGAGCCGGGGATTCTAATGCCTTAATGTTCAATGGGTACTGGTGCCCTAGATGTCTGGATAGGTAATCATCACATAGCAATAGTAATGGAAAATGTCTTATTATAAAGGTATGAACATATCCTGGAGTGTCATAATAGTTTACTATTGCCCTGACTTGAACCTGTGACTGTTCGATCTCTTATAATTATATAGTGCAGAACCACATCATTGTGGTATATAGTAAATGTCATGGTCTCCTATGAACACCAGCGACAACACCGACATGACAGGCATGGACAGGGTCTTCAGCACACCCCTGGCTATAATGGCAAACTATTGGCACATCATGATCACAACCATCATCTGCTGTCATTAATGCAGACTGAGCTCGCAGAAAAAGGGTCCTGGCGTTTGATGTAAAGCATGTCACATGTTGGGAAGGGGTTGTGCAGGTTTAGGATGAATGTCTTCAGTCACTCTGTGTGACTGCAGACTTTCACCCCAAGGCTGGATAACCCCTTTAATGATTCTTACTAATGGACTACTGATAGTTATGAGTAAGCACTAACATGCTTAAGTTCTCGGTACTTGAATCGAGCAGGTTGGATGCTTGGACGGCGTATAATGGAAACTCGAGCATTTTTCTGGAAGACGCTAACAGGAGGGCTGGAGAGGCAGGAAAATCTCTGAAATGGATTAAAAAAAGCATGAGTAAGACGCCTGAACTCGTCTTATACACCCAGGTCACTCGTAGGAACAATGAGTATTGTATGAATCAAGCCGCATACAAGGTTATCTTGGAAAAACAGTTGCTTTCTTCTGCTCAGGTAATGTTCCCCAACTCTGAGGACTGTTTTTTTTTCCAGCAGGACAATGTGCCATGACACAAGGTCTATCAATGTGTGAATGAAAGACCACCACATCAAAACCCTGTCATGGCCAGCCCAATCTCCAGACCTGAACCCTATTGAAAACCTCTGGAATGTAATCAAGAGGAAGATGGATAGTCACAAGCCATCAAATAAAGAAGAACTGCTTTAAATTTTTGCGCCAGGAGTGGCATAAGATCACCCAAAAGTAGTGTGAAAGACTGGTTGAAAGCGTGCCAAGACGCATGAAAGCTGGGATTAACAATCATGGTTATTCCACAAAATATTGATTTATGAACTCTTCCTGAGTTAAAACATTAGTATTGCTGTTTCTAAATGATTATGAACTTGTTTTCTTTGCATTATATGAGGTATGAAAGCAATGCATTTTTTTGTTATTTTGACCATTTCTCATTTTCAGAAAATAAATACAAAATTTATTGCTTGGAAATTCGGAAACATTGTCAGTAGTTTATAGAATAAAAGAACAATTTACATTTTACTCAAAAATATGAAGAGAAGAACTAGAAAAATTGAAAATTTGGAAGTGGTCTCTTAATTTTTGCCAGAGCTATATATAGATATATATATATATATATATATATATATATATATATATATATATATATATACATATATATATATATATGCACACGTTTTCCCAAGAGTGGCGTGAGACTGTGGAAGATTTGAGGGGTAGAGGTGGAGCCTGGGCAGAGTCTCAAGGGGGCCCCAAAATTTTGCCAGCATGGGGCCCTGAAATTCCTAGTGGCAGCCCTAGGCCTGCAGTGAGAGACAGAGGCCACTAATTGCTGTGCGAGCAGAGTCCACTCAGCTGCTTGTGAGTGGATATAAACGGCTGTCTGAGAGAGAAAACTACTGCAGATCTGAACCCGGAGGTGATTTTGATCTGAGGCCTTCTTATCAGTCTGTGACTTAAGCCCTGAGCAGAACTGTCCCTGGTGATTGTTGGTGCCATACAGAACTATTGCAAAGCCGGACACGGAATGGATATCCCTTTGCCCAGAGACCCCCTGAAGATAAATACACGTAACAGTGAGTCCTGAGCTCAGGCCTGGCCTATATCTTTTTGTTTTTGCGGACAAGTGTGCTGACTCAATAGTGGTTTGGTGCCAGACCAGGTCTAATATATACTATGCAGCAGCCATTGCTGCAGTACTGTTTGTGTATTCCTGCTAGCAAGTGGTAACCCCGGGGTACATTCCTGTGTTTCTTATAGGTGTGGGGGAAGGGCGGGGAATTAGAGATTCTGCTAAGACTGTTAATTGGAGTGCTGGTCCATGGACAGTTCCTTCATACACTCAGTGATTTATGTGGCGCCCCTGAAGCCATCAGGGCACTACAAGAAACTGCATCCTGTCAAAGATGCAGGGCCTACTCCCAGGGACCCAGTAGACCACTGCCGGTAACACCGAAACACATATATAATCCTTGGTTTTCCTTTCCCCAAGGACTGGTGACGGACTAGGGTTGGACCTAATGGATGGCCACCTAGGAGTGGAGGTGATCCAGTCCACTAGACGACAACCAGGGAGGAGGGCTCAGACAGTCAGTAAGTGGAAGTGAAAGGAGACGGACGTAATCGTACTGTCACGCTCCCCGGGTCCTCGGCTCCCCTTCCCGGGTCCCCTGCCCCGCTCCCCGGCTCACCTGCCACGCTCCCCGCGTCCCAGTCCCTTGTGCCCGTCCTTCCTGGGCTTCCTGGCCGCCGATCCCGGCGCCCGACGGCCTCCCAGGCCCTGCTCGGCTCCCCTGCGTCCTCCTCTCAGCCTCCTTCCCTGGCTTCTGGCACCCGGGCCGCGCGCACGCGCATTAGGGCGCGCGCGCGGTCACTGACCCTTTCTTAAAGGGCCAGCGCCCATTAACAGGAAATGAGGTTAGACAGGTACGGGGTATAAAGGGGGTTCTTGTCCAAGGGGGCGGGGCCTGATCTTCGTGTTCCCTGAGCTAGGAGTCAGGTCTCCTGGTGTTACTGTGCTCGTACTCACCTATCTCTCTTTGTAGAGCCGTGCCTGCTTCGCCACCCAGTCTGCCGTATCCTGAAACCCGAACGCTGTCCATCTGCCATCCTGACAGTCCGCACCACCTCGGATCCCTGCGGTGACCCGTCTTCTTGCTCCCAAGGTTCCGGACCCCGCCTGACATCATCTCGGCTTCCGAACCTGAGCTGCGTCACCCGGACTACCACCCGTAACTCCGTAGTCCCAGGGACTTCTCCGCTATACCTGTGTGCAAGGACTGCTCTGCTGTTTCTAGTGCTCCAGCTGCCGGACTCTTTGCTACCATCTAGGAGTTCGGTCCAGTGGATCCACCTCCTGGGCCTGCCCGTACACCTGGCCCTGACAGTAAGATCAGGCCATGGATCCCGCTGCAGCACTATTGGCCCTGCAAGAGGAACTCCAACGCCAGCGTGAAGTCCAGACCCGCATGCTGCAATTTATGACCTCCGTGGACACTCGCCTGTACACATTACAAGCATCAATGACGCCTGCAGCACCCAGGTCTCCCACTAGGCAATCCACGGCTCCCGCACCAGTGGCAGCCGCGTCGGATGCTTCCCGACTCCGTTTGGCGTCACCTCCTCGTTATGCTGGAGATCCCAAGACCTGCAGGGGCTTCATAAACCAATGCTCCCTTCACTTCACGCAGCTGCCCCATCTGTTCGCCTCCGACCAAGCCAAGGTCGCCTTTATAATGTCTCACCTGGAGGGCGAGGCACTGGCGTGGATGAACCCCTTGTGGGAGAAGGAGGACCCCATGACCAAGGATCTTCAAGAGTTCCTGCAGGCCTTTCGCAGTACCTTTGACGAGCCGGGACGCGCCTCTGCGTCTGCTTCATCACTTCTCCGCCTACGTCAAGGAACACTGACGGTGGGCCAATACGCCATCCGTTTCCGCACTTTGGCTTCTGAACTCGGGTGGAATAATGAGGCCCTGACAGCCGCCTTCTGGGAAGGACTGTCAAGTCGCATCAAAGATGAGTTGGCGGGTCGTGACATGCCCTCCACCCTAGATGCCCTGATTGCCCTAGCCACGCGAGTGGACATTCGTTTTCAGGAGCGCTCCAAAGAGCTGGTTCGTGAGCGACGTGCGGTACGGCACTCCTCTCCGCCACAGAAGTCCTCTGTGCCACAGTCATCTACAGCTGGGATTCCTGTCCACGAACCCATGCAGGTTGATCGAGTACGACAGTCTGACCAACGTCGAGCAGAGCGGCTCGCCAAGGGCCTCTGCTTTTACTGCGGAGGGGACACACATCTCCTACGCTCCTGTCCGGAAAGGCCGGGAAACTCCAAAGCCTAGGGTTGGTAGGAGAGGCCACCCTAGGTGCTGGGACTCTCTCCGACCCAGTTATGTGGACGGTACAAGTATCAACAGGAGAGACGCGCTTCACGGCTGAGGCATACCTCGACTCCGGAGCAGCAGGCAATTTTATCCAGCAGGCCACGGTGGACAAATACCAGCTGCCTGTTACTCTACTCGAGAAGCCCCTACTGATTGCCTCGGTGGATGGGAGACCCCTCTCTGATACCATCTCCTGGATCACGAAGCCGGTGGAACTGCGTATCGGTGCTCTGCACACCGAGAACATCGCTCTCTACGTCCTTCCACACATGTCCCACCAAGTCCTGCTGGGACTTCCTTGGTTGCGAACACACGAACCCTCAGTCAACTGGGGTACTGGCGAAATCACCCGTTGGGGCTCTGCCTGTCATGAGAGATGTCTAAAGTCTATACAACCAGTCCGACGACCTCCGGTTCCTGAGAACCTACCGGGTCTGCCCTCGGCCTATTGGTCCTTCACGGACGTTTTTGACAAGAAGGAGTCTGAGGTACTTCCGCCACACCGTCCCTACGATTGCGCCATCGACCTGCTCCCAGGAACAACACCACCTCGAGGACGGATATATCCGTTGTCTCCAGCCGAAACCAGGGCCATGTCCACCTACATCATGGAAAGCCTGGCAAAGGGATTCATCCGGAGATCCTCCTCTCCTGCGGGAGCAGGCTTCTTCTTCGTTAAGAAGAAAGAGGGTGACCTTCGCCCATGCATTGACTACCGGGGCTTGAATCAGATTACTATAAAAAACAAGTACCCCCTACCGCTCATCCCCGAACTGTTCGATCGGCTCAGAGGAGCCCGTGTGTTCACCAAACTGGATCTTCGGGGTGCCTACAACCTAGTTCGTATCCGCTCTGGGGACGAATGGAAGACCGCGTTTAATACTCGCGATGGGCACTATGAATACTGTGTGATGCCCTTCGGTCTGTGTAACGCTCCTGCCGTATTCCAAGAACTGGTGAACGACATTTTCCGGGACCTCCTCTACGTATGTGTAGTAGTTTATCTGGATGACATTCTTGTTTTCTCTCCGGACCTCCAGACCCACAGAGAGAACGTAAAGCTGGTTCTACAAAGACTGAGAGAGAATCGTCTCTACGCCAAATATGAGAAGTGCGTCTTTGAGCAGTCTTCTCTTCCTTTCCTGGGATACATCATCTCGGGGACTGGGCTGCAGATGGATCCCAAGAAGGTCTCCGCCATTCTCAACTGGCCTCCCCCTTCTGGACTGAAGGCAATCCAACGGTTCCTGGGATTTGCCAACTACTACCGCCAGTTTATTCCTCACTTCTCCGCCCTGACTGCTCCTCTCTCCGCTCTGACCAAAAAGGAGGCTAATCCAAAGGACTGGTCACCTGCGGCCGACGCCGCATTTTGCTCCCTGAAGCGAGCATTCGCCTCCTCTCCTGTACTCCACCGACCAGAGTTAAACCGCCAGTTCACCTTAGAGGTGGATGCTTCCTCCTCAGGAGCCGGAGCAGTGCTCATGCAAAAATCCTCCTCCGGGAAGATGGTGACTTGCGGTTTCTTCTCTAAAAGCTTCTCAGCACCTGAACGTAATTACACCATCGGTGACCGAGAGCTATTAGCGGTCAAACTGGCTCTGGAGGAGTGGCGCTACCTCCTGGAAGGAGCAGTGTACCCCGTGATTATCTACACGGACCACAAGAACCTGGAATACCTGCGGTCCGCTCAGCGACTGAACCCACGGCAAGCCAGGTGGTCCTTATTCTTTGCCAGGTTTGACTTCCAGCTTCATTTCCGACCCGCGGACAAGAATATACGCGCTGATGCCTTGTCTAGGTCTCTCATGCCCCTGGAGCAGGAGGAGGAGACTATCCAACCTATCATCTCTCCTAACAAGATTGTTCCGGTGGCTCCTGTCACTCTGGCCCAGATACCACCCGGGAAGACCTATGTCTCTGAGACCGACAGGGAAAAAGTGTTACACTGGGGTCATGCCTCGAAAACAGCCGGCCATGCAGGCCAGAAGAGAACATGGGGTGCGATTGTACGCCATTACTGGTGGCCATCCCTTCGCACGGACATTGCCGCCTTTGTCTCTGCCTGCCCCTCTTGTGCCAGGAACAAGACGCCCAAACACCTGCCCTATGGCCGTCTTCTGCCTCTGCCGATACCCTCAGTTCCATGGCAACACATAGCGATGGACTTTATTACGGACTTGCCAGTATCCTCCGGACACACAGTCATATGGGTCGTGGTGGATCGGTTCTCCAAAATGGCTCACTTCGTCCCTATGCCCGGACTGCCCTCTGCTCAGGAACTCGCGGAAGCCTATATACAACACATCTTTCGCTTACATGGCTTTCCTTCCCACATCGTGTCCGACAGAGGAACTCAGTTCACCTCCCGCTTCTGGAGGGCTCTCTGCAAACATCTGGGAGTGACTCTGGACTTTTCTTCCGCTTACCATCCTCAGTCTAATGGCCAAGTGGAGAGGGTCAATCAAATCTTGACATCCTTCTTACGTCACTATGTCAACGCCCATCACGACGACTGGTCCACGCTTCTGCCTTGGGCTGAGTTCTCCCATAACCACCACGTCAGTGAGTCGTCCTCCAAATCTCCCTTCCATGTCGTTTACGGACTACAGCCTTCCGTCCCGTTGCCTATATCCCCTTCTTCGGATGTCCCTGCTGCTGATACTGTAGCCCGTGACTTCGCTACCATTTGGGACTCTGTCAAGGCGTCCCTTGGGCGCGCTTCCCAGCGGATGAAGAAACACGCTGACAAAAGGCGTCTAGACCCTCCGTGTTTTTCTCCTGGTCTGGCTTGCTTCCCAGTACATCCGACTGAAGATTCCTTCCTACAAGCTGGGTCCTCGCTACATCGGGCCGTTTAAGGTCCTCAGCAAGATCAATGAGGTCTCCTACAAACTGAAGCTTCCGGCCACGATGAGAATACCCAACTCCTTCCACGTCTCTCTCCTCAAGCCGGTGTTCCTTGGTCCCTTCTCCGCTGCTGCCAGCCCGGCTCCTCCTCCTATTGCTGAGGACGACATCTACGCGGTAAGAGATATCGTGGCCATGAAGACTGTTCGTGGCCGGCAGTTCTTCCTGGTGGACTGGGAGGGGTATGGTCCTGAGGATAGATCCTGGGAACCCAGGGAGAATGTGGGCACTCCTCTGATCCGTGCCTTCATGTCTCGGTTGCGGGGAGGGGGGGCGTGGGGGGGGGGGGTACTGTCACGCTCCCCGGGTCCTCGGCTCCCCTTCCCGGGTCCCCTGCCCCGCTCCCCGGCTCACCTGCCACGCTCCCCGCGTCCCAGTCCCTTGTGCCCGTCCTTCCTGGGCTTCCTGGCCGCCGATCCCGGCGCCCGACGGCCTCCCAGGCCCTGCTCGGCTCCCCTGCGTCCTCCTCTCAGCCTCCTTCCCTGGCTTCTGGCACCCGGGCCGCGCGCACGCGCATTAGGGCGCGCGCGCGGTCACTGACCCTTTCTTAAAGGGCCAGCGCCCATTAACAGGAAATGAGGTTAGACAGGTACGGGGTATAAAGGGGGTTCTTGTCCAAGGGGGCGGGGCCTGATCTTCGTGTTCCCTGAGCTAGGAGTCAGGTCTCCTGGTGTTACTGTGCTCGTACTCACCTATCTCTCTTTGTAGAGCCGTGCCTGCTTCGCCACCCAGTCTGCCGTATCCTGAAACCCGAACGCTGTCCATCTGCCATCCTGACAGTCCGCACCACCTCGGATCCCTGCGGTGACCCGTCTTCTTGCTCCCAAGGTTCCGGACCCCGCCTGACATCATCTCGGCTTCCGAACCTGAGCTGCGTCACCCGGACTACCACCCGTAACTCCGTAGTCCCAGGGACTTCTCCGCTATACCTGTGTGCAAGGACTGCTCTGCTGTTTCTAGTGCTCCAGCTGCCGGACTCTTTGCTACCATCTAGGAGTTCGGTCCAGTGGATCCACCTCCTGGGCCTGCCCGTACACCTGGCCCTGACACGTACTGACGGGAGTGTGTAACAGTGACCTGAGGGCCCAGGTGTGTGGTTGCCGAAGGAGTACGGTGGAGTACTCTCGGAACCATAGCACCGATGGGGTACAGAGCCCTAGGTCAGGCAAACGCTCCAGGCAGACCTGATAAAATCTGCATGGTGAGGGGACCATCCAGGACCTCACCGACCTTAAAGTCTGGGTGTACCACCAGTGACGGGAGAGTCAGGGACCGGAATAGAACACCGACCCTACAGGGTTGAAAATGCCTGCCGTACGGACTGAGACTGAGAGACTATCAGGAGGGGACCCCCAGACGCTCCACGCCACGGGGACACACCAACCAGAGACAGGTGCAGGGGAAAGAAACCACCAGGTTACCACACCGGCACTGGGACTAAGGGAACCAGTGGTGAGGACCAGCCTTCTTCGGGTTACCAGCCATAACAACGCTGTGAGTAAAGAAACCAGTTACACTGCAATCCCTTGTATGGCCTACCTTCTTTCTGCGGCTAACTCCATCACCTATCCCCCTGGGGCCTGGCCCTACTTGCGGAGGGCCCAACATCCAGGCTGCCATTAACATCAGCCCCAGCGGTGATAGACTGTGTAGTGGCGGCTCCATCTACCTAGCCGCAACCCGCAAGTGGCGTCACAACAAAAACTTTATTATAATTCCCCCTTTCAAGCGACCCCCCAGGGTCACGGAACTGGGCACCGGCCACCACACCCGTGACATATACCAGCGATACACTGCCCAGGACAGAGTATCCCATAGCTCTGGGGCATGTCATTTACACCTTGTAGTGTTTCCAGAAGTTCCTTTCCAGGTAAACTGTTCCTGTTGGTTCCTGTCCTATTGGAGTGAGTCCTTAGCCCAGCACTCTGATCCCGGTTCAGTAATCGGGTGCCTGTACATTTCTTTGTGTTTCCATTTGCTGTACATCCTTGTTGCCTTTATCAGGTTATAAAAAGTTTGCGTTTAAACCTAGTCTGGTCTTGTTCCTCATTCGTGAGGAACACACACACACACACACACACACATATATACACTCCCTGACAGAAGGACAGAAGTTCTGTCGCTTATCCATGTTATGTAAATAAAAGCTTATAACCTGACTTTAAATTCATCCATTGGTTTTATAAATTACTCTATTGAAAGCTGAAACCCTCCCAAATTTCGTTTAGGTTATGAAAATAAAGTTGCTGCAAAGCTAAAATATTGATCATTTAATGAATACAGAGAGGTCAGATTTTGACAAGACAAAAGTTTTGTTGCCCACAGAAAGTAATGTGAAATTCAAACAAATAATTAACTTCTAATACATAGATATGTTGCATAACATTGGTGAATGAAGTTGTGGTGCTATTAGAGCCATATTTAATATTTTGTGTGACTTCCATGAGCTTGAAGGACTGCATCCATGCGGTTCAACAATGATTCATACAGTTTATTGATGAAGTCATCAGGAATAGCAAAGAATGCAGTATTACATGCCTCACAGAGTTTATCTAGATTCTTTGGTTTCATCTTCCAAGCTTCCTCTTTCATCCTACCCCAAACATGCTCATTGATCTTCATGTCTGTTGACTGGGCTGGCCAGTCCTTGAGCACCTTGAACTTTGTTGTAGAGATGGATGTATGAGATGGAGCACCATCCTGCTGCAGAATTTGACCCCTTTTATGATTGCAAATGTAAGAGGTAGCTAATACTTCTTGATATTTTAGGCTATTGATATAGCCTTCCACCTTGCAAATGTTTTGCACATCCCCATACTGAATGTAACCCCAGACCATGATCTTTACACCACCAAACTTAACTGTTTTCTGGGTGTATTTTGGATCCATACGGGCTTCAGTAGGTCTTCTGCTGTATTTGCGGCGGCTGTGGTGTAATTCAACTGAAGATTCATCAGAGAAATCCACCTTCTGCCACTTTTCCAGTGTCCATCTGTTTAGCAGGCTTTGGGACTTGGCAAATGCCACACGGTTTTTTAATTGCCTTTTGTTTAGTGCTGGCTTCTGGGCACTGATTCGACCATGGAGGCCATTTCGAGACAGAATCCTACAAACTGTTCTAGTTGATACAGGGGCTTGAGGTGACCAGTCCTGTTGGAGCTCTGCTACAGTGGAAGAGGGGTTGGCTTTGGATTTTCTAACCAACACACGTTCCTCCTGAGCAGTTGTCTTGTGGGTCTGCCAGACTTGGGCTTGTTAAAAACATCTCCAGTCTCTTCAAACCTTTTTTTAATTCTTTGTACTTGACGTTGAGACACATTAAAGGTGCCAGCCACCTCTGCAGTGGATCTGGTCTTCAGCCTCTTCATAATCAAGGCTTTGGTCGCAGGGTGGATTTTTGGCATGTTGCAGTTCAAATGAAGGTCGGGGTGCTGGGTTTCTTTTTATACACACCCACTAATTAACTGATCATTTAGTGAGCACAGGTGAGGAATGGATGTAAACTAGGATTGGGTGCATTATATGACAAGACGACAAAACTTTTGTCTTGCCAAAATCTGACCTGTATATATATTTTATCAATATTTTTTTCCATTTCGCAATTTCTATTCAAAATTAAAAATAAGACATCTTGCAATTTTGACACTAGCCACTGGGGCTTTTTTAGACTCTAATTTCCAGTTGTTTCAATAAATCCATATGCAGACCCTATCTTTTGCATGGAAGCAGCTAAGATCACTGTGATTATTCACTGTAACCTAAGAGGATCTATTGTGATTGGCAGATCATGTATTATCATCTGAGTACAGAGTTATAACCTGTCATTATAATCCTGTCTATGATGATAAAAAAAACTACTGTAAACTCTTCTGTGAGAAAAGGAAATATGAGACTAAAATAACCCCAGTGGCCAGTGTGAGAATTGCAAGATTACTAATTTTGTTTTTTAATAAAGATCATCATGATATGAAAAGAAAAAAAACAAAAAGATTGCCAAAAACATTTTAAAATGCAACACAAAACCCTGATATACCCAATAGATCATATTCAGATGACACTGTGCCTTTAAGCTCTTGAGAATGACTGATCTCTCAATCCCATTTCGTTTTCCCGCTGATATTACCATTGAAGACCCCTATACACATTAGATGGTAGGCGGATTTCCGATGAGTTTTATCCATTGTGTACAGGGCCTTTAAACACCAATTGTGATAAAATCTAAAGACTACATTTTAGTAGTAAAGCGTTATACAGATCAAGAGCTCATCTTCTTTTATGTACAAAGTGATGCCATTTTCCAGCTCATTTGATAAAATCCTCAGACAAAAAGCGAATCTTTGTAATGGTTCTGAGTATTTGGTGCAGTGTATATAAAAAGGACAAGTCTTCCCTCCGGTAGAATTCATACAGCGTGATCTGCACCATGTATTGTTACTGACCACACAGTGTGGATACTCTGCACTCAGCACTCTCTGAAAAAGCATTTTCCCCTAAAATAAAAATATACCATTAAGTAAAAGGTTAATTGTTCTCCTCCTTCAAGAAGTTCAACATTCTGTTGAGTGGTTTCTTGGTTACATTTAATTCTGGAAATTGCTTGGTTATACGGTAACTAATAGGTAAATTGTGCACCTGCAAAATCATATGAAATGGGGCTTGTCCAGCAGCTTATAGAGGCAAACACCATACGTCTACTTGTGGAGTCGTATATACTCCTTCGTATACCATTTTTAAAGACAATATCTGGAATATCTATTTGTAAAAAAAAAAAAATATATGTGCCATAAGGCTATGTGCACATGTTGCTTTTTTTATGCTTTTTTCCTTGCAGATTTTAATACTGCAAGTAAAAAGCATCCCAGTGAAGTCTATGAGACTCCTGACTTGCTGTGCACATACTCTCTTTTTTTCCTTGCAGATTTTGTTGCAAAAAAAAAAGAAACAGCGTGTCAATTGTTTCTGCTTTTTTTCTGCGTTTCTATAATCCACTGCAGAGCTTGATCACAACAGTGGATTACATCTTTCAGTGCTGCACTCGCAGCCCTGACAGATCGCCTCACACACCAGGCATACAGCATGGTGTGTGAGGCTCTCCGTAGCTCATAACCAAGGGTCATCATGGTGATGACCCAGGGTTGCCATGACAGTGATCGCGTCCCTGTGATTGCATTACAGGGACCCGATCGCCAGGGAGAGGTAAGCAATCCCTCTACCTAAAGGCTGCTTTACACGTAGCGACATCGCTAGCGATAGCACCCGCCCCCGTCGTTTGTGCGTCACGGGCAAATCGCTGCCCGTGCCGAACAATATCGCCGGTATGTGTCACACCAACTTACCTTCCTAACAACGTCGCTGTGGCCGGCGAACAACCTCTTTTTTAAGGGGGCGGTTCATGCGGCATCAGAGACGTCACACAGCAGGCCACCAATAGAAGCGGAGGGGCGGAGAGCAGCCGCATGAACGTCACTCGCATCTCGTTGCCGGAGGACGCAAGAACACTGTTGTTCGTTGTTCCCGGGGTGTCGCACGTAGCGATGTGTGCTGCCTCAGGAACGACGAACAACCTACGTTCCAAACGAGCAACGATATTTTGAAAATGAACGACGTGTCAACGATCAACGATTTGGTGAGTATTTTGGATCGTTAGCGTACGCTCGTAAGTGTCACACGCAACGACGTCGCTAACGAGGCCGGATGTGCATCACGAATTCCGTGACCCCAGCGACATCTCGTTAGCGATGTCGTTGCGTGTAATGGGGCCTTAACTATTGAATGCTGAAATCACATAAATCACAACACTTAGAGGTGACTCTGCAGTGACGTGGGCACCATTCCGGATAGTGACAGCTAGGTCCTGGCTGTAACATCAGCTGGAGATCCGGCGCCTGATAGCGGGGGTGCAGAACCTGAACCCCTGCGATTGTCATGACTATAAAATAAGCAGGAAAAAATTAACATTTTTTTCTGCTGCTTTTTTCCTGCCAAAACATGCTTTTTTGTGTGCAGAAAAGAAGCAAATAAATAAACAATGTGCGCACCTAGCCTAACACGAACAGGCAGGTATTTGCTAATTACATGACCACAATTGTACGCTACGCATGTTCCCAGCCAGAACCCGACTAGTGGGCAAGGCCTATCTCAATACAACTCAATACAAGTGTACTAAGCAAGGCTGCGCCCACTGGACGCACAAGCCTACTAGTCTGGCACGCTCACTCCATACACTTGTATAGAGCAAGGCCACACCCACTAGACGGGTTCTGGCCCAGAACATGCATAGCGCATAACTGTGGTCAGGTGATCGTCATTCCTGGCACAGAAACCGTCGAATTCTCGGAGAGCACAGTGCATGCGCTAGGAGGATTCATAAGTCTGCAGTCACATAGAGTGACACATAGAGTGACTGCAGACATCACTTTAGACTGGACAACTTTTTAAGGAGTAATCATTCCATAGAAACACAATTCTGTGGATACAGCATGTGAACCCAGAATGTGCCAGTAATAACTATATGAAATCAGTGGTACGCGGGGATGCATTGAAGGCCTCGTGCTAGGATGTAAGAACATAACTCCGTAATACTAATATTTCCCTGTATCATTATGTAAATTTGCTGTTGAGCAGATTGGACAAGTTGTGTGACAACCTTCTACTTTAACTGAATAATGGTGATAAGTGGACGTCATTTTTGAAATACCAATGAGAAAAGAATCAAGTATAACTAAAAGACACTCTTAAGTTTCTCATTGCTAATGTTTGACACTTCCTTCACTAACCCAATGTATCCTTCTTAATTAACCTATGAACATGGTATAAATAGAGTAGAATTCAGGGAGCAATGTAATAAAATTGTTGCTCAGTATGTGATAATCTGGCAGCTCTAAATACTGCCTCCACGAATAAGCATAGCATTAGCTACTCCTTCTTCAAAGTCTCAGGACTTGTGATTATGCAGGGGCCTAGGATTAAAGAGGACCAACCCCCAGGATTTTCATATATAAACTAAAGCCAGTGCTATACTGGCGCTATCATACTGATTCTATACATACCTTTAGTTGTGAGATCGGATGTATACTTTCTGAAATACAGGCAAGTAAAGTTTGTGAAGTACACTGTTAGTTGATGGGAGGTTCAACGGAATATCTAATAGGTGGGTCAGGTTTTGATAGCTATTTCTGACCCTGTCTGACTTCCTGTTCTTCCTCCCATGTCCTTCCTCCTCCTGTAATAATAGAGACAGGGGGAGGAAGGACACGCAGGCAAACGGGCAGGAATATCTAGCAAAATCCGACCCCATTATTAGATATTCTGTTGCACCTCCCATCAAATAACAGTGCATTGCACAAACTTTACTTGCCTATGACCCGCCCCGCTCTCAGCAGCCGAGCTGCTCGGATCCGGACCTTCTGTGGGTGGCTCGAGGGTCTCCGAACCCGGGGGTCTCGCGGTCACTTCGATCAAAAAGGGGTTGGTGGCAGTGGATGTAGGACGTATAGGTACGGGCTGAGCCGTGTTAAGTTCGTGACGCCACCCACGGCGTGGGGTGAGGTTGGACATCATCGCTGCAGTTACGGGGGCACCCGGGGGAGATGTTGTGCAGCAAGTTGTTAACCCCTCCGTGGGCAGGGATGGTGGCCCCGGGACCCATTGGGTTTTGGTGTAGGGAGATGGGCGACCGCAGGGTACTGGTGTACTCACTATTGAAGGAAACACACGAGTCTCTGGCAAACCAAGGTGATAGTGGTCGGCGCCCGCAGCCGGCTGCGTTCTGGTCCCCCACCCGGCTGGTGGTCTCTGTCTTTCTCCTGCACCTTTTTTAGAATGGTGAACTGTCTGTGCTTGCAACTTCAGGAGTCCGCTTCCGGCTGGATGGGGCCTAAGGAGCCCTTCTGCCCACATGCGCTGGCCCGTGGGATCTATGGGCCTTAGCGGTGACCTTCTTATCCCCCTCGGTGGGCTGTTGCCTTCTATCGGGACTTTGGGTGGGACAGGACCTCTAGTCCTGGCCTCAATCAGTTAATTAACCAGTTCCAGTAGCTTCTGGACCTAGCTTCAGTGTCTGAGTACCCCCCCTTTGTGCTCCGGTTTCAAAGTCGGTTCCCCGGGTCGGTACCGGCGGGCCACTACCCTGTCCCGGGCCACCTCGGTTCCACCGAGCCGTCTTCCTGACTCCTGCAGACGGAGACCGCCGTCTGCCTCCTAGCCAATGGCACCAGGGCTCCTACCCTGGCAGTTGTCAGTTTGCTTCAGGCCTGACACACAGGCCTGACTTCCACTCTCACTGAAATCTAAAACTCAACTCCACTCAACACTGTTTTCCCGCCCTGGGCTGTCTAGACTCCTCGGTGGGCGTCTTCCAACCGCCTGGTTCCACCCCCTGGGGTGTGTATCAGGCCCTGAGGGGGGTGACTAGGGTTTTATGTTCGGCTGATGTCACCTGTGAGGGAAAGGTGTTGTGCAGGGGCCTACAGTATTTATGACTACCTGGCCCAGGCGTCCCACCTATATTTCAGAAAGTATACATTCAATCTCACAACTAAAGGTATGTTTAGAATCAGCATGATATCGACAGTATAGCACTGGCTTTAGTTTATATAGGAAAATCCTGGTGGTTGATCCTCTTTAAGACCTTTGAGTAGCTGCTAGCCGGTGGAGCAGGCTGGCAGGGAATGTCAACAAGGTTAGAACTAGAATATAGGGATTAGGAGCAAAAACATCAGGCACAAGAATAGTTAGAAAATGAGTTGAGGTATTTAAAAGGTATCATCACCAGCACAACAGGAGCAGAAAACAATGAGGCGGACCAGGTAAAGCAGTATTTATAACTGGCAATGGAAGACAGAGAGTCAGGAGCTTGTATAGTGAACAGACCCGCCTAGCGCTGACAGCAGGGAGTAAATGCAAAACCAAGGATAGGAATTAACCCCCCCAACTCCCTGCCTGAACGATAGCACAAATTCCAGAAAATTAAGCAGGGCCGCCAAGTTGTTTCCCGCATAAGAAGCGGAAACAGAGGGAGCAGGTACCGACATGGGTGTTACAAATATTATATCTACATATTACTTCATGTTCAGATTTTTCCTATTTCCGAGGAGAGAGTAAGGTGTTACATCTTATCTGCTGTTAAGTCCTTCAGGCAAGAAGTCCCAAATGAAGCATCCATAATTCTATTCACCTTACCGACTACTTGCACTTCCTTTGCCATCTGTACACAATAACTGATTGCAGTAAAGGGATGTTGCCTACCGGCGGTCCAGTGATGATCTTATGAGTACATTCTGTTACAATTTAGGCTAGGTTCACACTTCCGTTGTTTTAAATCCGTCAGGTCCGTCAGCAATGGATCAGTCGTTTTTAAGTTGTCAACTGATGCAACGGATGTGTTTTTCACAGGATTCCTTTCACAGGAATCCTGTGAAAAAACTGATCCATTGCGTCCGTTGCATCCGCTGTGCGTCCGTTTTTTGACGGATCAGTCATGATCCGTTTGTGTTTGGGACAGCCCAGTGGGTGTGCCAAAGCTGCTGGGCATGCTCAGTAGAGCATGACGGAATCCAGAGCAGGATTCCGTCGTAAGACGGATTACGACGGAATCCAGCACCATAGACATACATTACAAGCGTGACGGACTGCGGCGGATTCCTGCGCAGTGCGTCAATTTTGACGGCCAGAAAAACGTTACATTCTGCGTTGCTCCCCGCCCAGCGGTCAGTCAAAAAACGACTGACCGCCACGCAGCGGATGCAACGCAAGGTAATTAATCGCAATCTGCCACTAATGCAAGTCTATGGGACACAACGGAATCCACTAAACGGATAGCGTTGTTTACCAGAGCGGCGGATTGTGACTGATACATTTTAGCGGAAATGTGAACTTAGCCTTACAGAAGAACTAAGACTTGCCATAAATACATATTTTTCCCCTACTGAACATGCCTCTGGTCTCCTTAATCTGGTGTTTTTGTTTTTTGTCCCTGAGCCCCTGCATTTCGGAGGTATGGCCTGCTCTTCCACTTATGTAAATCTGATGTTTTTAGCCAAGAGGGTGTGGTCCTCAACTCTTCTCTGTAGGTGTTTTTGTGAGGACCACCCCAGTTGGCTAAAAATGCTTGATTTAAATACAGGGAAGAGAGGGCAATATTTTAGGAATAGAGAGGCACAGGAACAAAAAGTCAACAGCGGCAGATTAAAGACAATGCCGGCATTAACACAAGGTAAAAAAAATTACACATTTGTACAAAGTGACAGGTACTCTTTAAGCTGCATGAATTCAACTTGTGTTTTATGTGAACAGTACTATATTATTACAGATAAGGGTAAGTAAATAGCTGAAATCAAAGTTCAAACTAAACCAAACTATCAAGGTTCATATTTAAAGGGGTTGTTCCCTACTTTTACATTGATGGCCTAACATTAGGATAGGTCAGAAATGATTGATCGGCTGGGCTCCAACACCCCGCACTGTTGCCGATCAGCTGTTCTCGGTCCCGCCGGCGGCAACAGGTGGCCGGAAATGCTCAGTTCTGGAGCTGCTCCATCTTCTGATAGTGGCCGCGGCCGGATACTGCACATCTGCCTCCCATCCAGATCAATAGGAGGTGGATGTGCAGTACCCAACCGCGGCCACTATCAGAAGACGGAGCAGCTCCGAAACTGAGCATTTCTAAATGTCTACTGCCACCGCCGGGACTGAAAATAGCTGATCAGCGGTGATGCCGGGTGTCAGACTTCGGCCGATCAGACATTGATGACCTATCCTAAGGTCCTATCCTATCAATATAAAAGTAATGGACAAATCCTTTAAGTTCTGACGCAAAATAGCTTCAGAAAAGAGGGTACCGGCAAAAAATAATTAAGGGTGCTCTGTTTCAAAGAAAAACTTATTTTAAAATGTTGTTAAAATGTCTCTATATGTTTATATATATGTCCATTAAAGTGGATCTACTAGCCTAATATGCAAATACAGCAAGCAATCAATCACTGACCTAAGCGGTGAGATTAATGGGTGAGGAGGAGAGGAATGATAGAGCAGTGTATTTTATGAAAAGACTTAAACTATGCATTAGGTGTTTTGTCAACACTTCCAGTAGCCAAACAGCTCTACATACATGACATGGTAGAAATGAGTAAATAATTTGAATTCTACTTTAATATTACAAAAATTATAATTTGCCAACATGCAGATTTTTTTGTGCACTTCAGTTCTGCATGGATTCAGCAGAAGCAAAGAAGACAGCAAAAAGTAAAAAAAAAGTGTAAAAAAATGACATACTATACCATCACCTCTTCAGCTCCTCCACTCCTCACATCACCTGTCCAGTCCTCGAGGCATCTTCCTATCACCACCATGAGCACTGAAATCCCCGTTAACCCTAGGCCAGGATTTCCAGCTCTGATGAGGCATGGAACAGTGCAAAAGCCCGCAAGATCCCTGTGGTCATATCATGACATTGTCATTGTGGTCTTGTGCGCGCTTGCACAGAACCGTCAAGCGCCTCATCAGAGCGGGAAGTTCCGGGTTAGCATGAGGTGGCCTAGGAATTCAGTGCTCACGTCACTGATAAGCAGATGCGATGAGCATTGGACAAATGATTATGAGAACTGGAGGGGCCAGAGAGGTTTTTCTAATTTTTTTACACGTTATATTTTTTAAGCTCTGGAATCTGGAGCAACCCCAGCACACAACAAGGAACATTCAATTCACAAAGAGTAACTTCTCTGCAAATTGAATTTTGGGGGAAAATCCAGACAAATATGATTTTTGCCTGATCTGCTCATCTCTACTACTAGGAGTAGATATATTCTGCCATTACAACATACAGATCTACTTTAATACTGACAACTTTGGAGACTATCCTATCAAAACTCCAGCCATCCTTAAATAGGTTG
Organism: Anomaloglossus baeobatrachus; assembly: GCF_048569485.1. Classification (NCBI taxonomy): domain Eukaryota; kingdom Metazoa; phylum Chordata; class Amphibia; order Anura; family Aromobatidae; genus Anomaloglossus; species Anomaloglossus baeobatrachus. The sequence goes on from NC_134359.1 coordinate 106,573,665, forward strand.
TCCACTACTTTTACATTGATGGCCTATCCTTAGGATAGGTCATCAAGGATTGATCAGCCGAGATCTGAAAAACGGCACCCCCACCAATGAGCTGTTCCTGGTGTCGGCGGCAGCAGGCAGCCAGAAATGCTCAGTTCTAGAGCTGCTGTCAACTGATAGTGGCCACGGCCGGATAATGCACATTCACCTCTCTTTCAACTCAACAGGAGGTGGATGTGCAGTATACGGCCGCGGCCACTATCAGAGGACGGAGCAGCGGAGGAGCGCCAGAACTGAGCATTTCCGGCTGCCTGCTGCCACTGGCACTGAAAACATCTGATTGGCGGGGGTGCTGGATGTCAGACCCCGACTGATCAGACATTGATGACCTATCCTAAGGGGCACTTTGCACACTACGACATCGCAGGTGCGATGTCGGTGGGGTCAAATCTAAAGTGACGCACATCCGGCATCGCAGTCGATATCGTAGTGTGTAAATCCTTTATGATACGATTAACGAGCGCAAAAGCGTCGTAATCGTATCATTGGTGTAGCCTCGGTCATTTCCATGAATTTGGAAATACCGATGTTATGATGTTGTTCCTCGTTCCTGCGGCAGCACACATCGCTATGTATGAAGCCGCAGGAGCGAGGAACATCTCCTACCTGCGTCCTGAGGCTCACGCCGGCAATGCGGAAGAAGGAGGTGGGCGGGATGTTTACGTCCCGCTCATCTCCGCCCCTCCGCTTCTATTGGCCGCCTGCCGTGTGACGTCGCTATGACGCTGCACGACCTGCCCCCTTAATAAGGAGGCGGGTCGCCGGCCAGAGCTATGTCGCAGGGCAGGTGAGTGCATGTGAAGCTGCCGTTGCGATAATGTTCGCTATAGCAGCTATCTCCATGATATCGCAGCTGCGACGGGGGCGGGGACTATCGCGCTCGGCATCGCAAGCATCGGCTTGCGATATCGTAGTGTGCAAAGTTCCCCTAAGTATACACAATCAGTGTTAAAGTAGTGGACAACCCCTTCAATTGTTTTGTCTACAATAGGAGACCAGAAATGCCAATCTCCTCCACTTTAATAAGACTCATGTCTCTCAACCACGTAACAGACAGAAAGTAAGGAATCGAGATGAAATTAAATTCTGCATTTTCTGCAAGATTTCTACAGAATTTCTTAATCCAGAAAATTCTACAGACTAGAAAATATTGTGTCTACTTTATCATTGGCTTTTATATGACACCTGAGCTTCATTGCACCCGCTATAGTTATATAATGAGAACAGAAATTATTTTTAAGACCCAAAAGGCAGTAATGACTGAAATTTGCTTTTTTTCAGTATGAAAAAAACCACATTAAATGCATTATACATGGTCTGTGTGATGTATTAGGTAGACACATGTAATAGATAAAAAGAATCTCATAAAACATAAGTAACATTGTAATATTATATTAATACTGCTCCAGGTAGCCATGTACATCCGGTCCTGGCAGTGAACACTTTGTCAGACATTAGTCTTTTGATTTCAATGGATTTCCATTGTTACACAAAGCTGATATTTCTGTGACTCTCCAGTCAACCCAGCAGGTTTGACATAAGAGAAACACAAAAGAAAACAAGAGAAAGAAAAAATTAATTGGTGAGTAACTGAAGCAAAACAATAGGAGGGAAGAAGAACTAACACTGCAAAATAAACAACAGTAGACAACAGAATATTTTATAAGGCATTGTATAAATACAATGTAAGTAGGGGTGAGCGACACAATGGTGAGGAGTGAGAGACAGAAAAGTGGGTGTGAGTAAAAAAAAATAAAGCCCCCTCCTGGGGCTCCAAACCAGCAGTGATATTGGCATTTATGAAAAGTTTACAACTGTTGGCACTTAAGATGTTAGAGTACAAAACAGGAATGTACATAGTAGACATTAAAAATGGCATTTTCTCAATATTATATGATGCACTGAACAGCATAAGGCCTCTGCCACACTCACGTGAATTTCACGCACGTGCCGAGAGACACGTATTTTCCCTGCGTGTTGTGTGCAGGTAAGTACGTGTCTCTGGTACGTGCGTGACACGTGTGTTCTACGTGTGCTATCCGCGATAGCACACGTAGAATCAGTAATTATTATACTCACCTGGTCCTTCCTGATGTCCGGGCTGCTGTCCGTGGTGCTGATCCTCGGTCTCCAGCCCTCCCGTCTCCCCGCTGCTGCTGCTGCCAGGCAGTGAAGTGAATATTCTATGAGAATAATGAGCGGCGGTCGGCAGCAAGAGGCAGCAGCGGCAGAGACAGGAGGGCTGGAGAAGGTGAGTTAATGTTTTTTTTTTTTTTCACTGACATGTGTGTTTTCTCCGGCGCGTGTCACACGGGACCGCATCCACACTACACCCGTGTGGTGCGGGTGCGGGCCGTGTAACACCCGTGCTGCCGGCGAAAAACCGGACATGTCAGCGCTTTGAAAATCGCACACACGTACAAACGCACACGGACACACGTTCCGTGTGGTTTTACGTGTGTGTGCCAGCTACAATAGGGTAGCATTGGTTAAAGTGTCTCCGTGCCGCCGGTACGTGTAAAAAATGACAAACACGTGCCGGCAGCACGGATGTGTGGCGCAGGCCTAAGACTGTGATACTAGTCACTACTTATGGATAGTACAAAGAAAAGCCAGGAGTAGTCAGGAAAGCCGGGGTCTGGTAACAAGAGGACACGTGTGGACACAAGGAGTACACAGAAGTATAGTCAGGTCACGATCCGAGGGTCAGAATTCCAGGAAGGCACGTAATGGATTAAGGGAGAAAACTAAGACGTGGTCACATAACGGTCCGAGGTCAAAAGCCAGGAGGTCACAACAGGAACTGGGAGCGGGCAGAGAGAAGTCAAACAACAGTCTGGGGTGGGGAAACAAAAGATCAGAGCACAGGCAGGAACACAGGCCAACAGCACAACAACAGAACCAGAATGTACGACTGGCAAGTTTCTGGGAGAGCATGCTCACTAAATAAGCAGAGCAATTACACAGAAGATGGAACACCTGAGCAATCAGCACCTCCCAGATCAGCATGGAAGCCTGCAGTGTCAATCAACCTGCCAGCCAGTAGCCTAGGAAAACACAGCTGAGCATCTACTAGAGTGCAAGATGCTCTGCACAAAGGAATCGTGACAAAGACCAGAGAGAAGATGCTCGTACAAGTGAATGGTCAATGAACTATCATAAGGTGTAAAGGAGATGGAACAATAATGAAATCTTATTTTAAGTCAAAATATAATGAGGGGGAGGGTTTTCCGCTACTATAGGTAATTGACACCTGTTTTATGGGGTTATTTGCTTTTTCACGATCAAAACAAGAGGGGTTGTCATTTGGATTTGATGGTGTAGCGTTTTCTTCAACCTTGTCAACTATTCTTTATCAAGGAAAATTAAAATTCTTTTCAGACGCGGTTTTGTGCTTGGATGACAGCGATACAGAACGGTTCTTTACTTCTTACTAACTGCTAGTGTTGGATATAATTAACACGTCATCTGCTTTCTATTCCACAGTGAATATATTCACTCAGACACTTGTGGTTGTGTTAAAATTGCCACTAAGAGGTGCCAACTGCAGACTCAAGAAATCTGATGTAAATTATCACTGGATGCAAGGTTCAGAATGGCACCATCCGATTCTAGGGACCGCTAGAAGAATTACAGTTTTGTTAAAGAGGTGGTTCACTATTCAGCATTAGTGGCCACATCCCTGTAAAACTGATAGGGAAGGCTTTTGTCAAACATCTCCGTCAGCCAATTCTACCTCTGAGTGGCGCAATTGTGGTCTGCTCATCCCCATGAAGTGACCCCTGGGCTCCGTGACCTCTGAGATCCGGTGATGTCAAGTCAACTTCCAGTTGACCTGACAGCACCGTGGCCGGTCCCAGTCTCCCTGAGTGACTGGGCTGTGGGCGGTGTTTCACCGCTCGCCACAGCCCAGTGTCACAGGCTAGCATCTCGCGTGCTCTCTCCTTCACTGCAGAGCGCCGCAAGCAGGAGAGATGCTGGGCTGTGACGAGCGGTGAAACGTTGCCTACAGCCCAGTCACTTAGGAAGTCTGAGGCTGGCCGCAGTGATGTCAGGTCACCTGGAGGCTGAGGTGACATCACTGGCTCTCAGAGGTCATGGAGCCCGGGGATCACGTGATCGGGATGAGCGGACCGCAATAGCGCCGCTCAGAGGCAGAATTGGCTGAACAAGGTATTTAGAATAAGCCTTCTCTATCAGTCCTACAGGGATGTGGCCATTACTGCATAGTAGCGAACTACCTCTTTAAGTAGAAGAAGAACGTATAGTTTTGGTGGTCAAATACCATTATAAACAAGTATTATTCTAGACAGATTATAGCAGAAGTCATTCTTGTTTCAAAGCCACATTTCTCACTCTGTTTGCCTAGTAGCTATCACATTAATATAAGCACTTGGGTGTATACATTCTTGAGCTTTCTACATGTGCCTTGAGTTATGCACTCCATCATAAGAGTACAAAAGCTTCCAAAAAGCTGAAATAGAAGCTCATGTGGTGTGTCCTCTTATCGTTACTTCTTCCAAGAGACACCAACCCTACAGCTTATTGTTTCTGATTCAGTTATGAAGACAAATACAATTTATTGTTTCCTGTAAGGAGCCATATTGGGTTGGGCAGAGACTGCTTTCTTCATCAATGGGACCACTGCCAGCAAATCCAAAAACATGTCCACTCCCATTACTGCTTTATCACAATATCTGTAATCCTGGGAACCTATAAAAACATTTTCATACAAGCCAATGAATTATAAAATTAGCTGTCATATTTTAGGTTTAATCAACCTTTAATAGCTTAGCTCTGCCTTACAAGAAAGGAATAGTTGGCAACTATTTAAAGGGAATCTGTCACCAGGTTTTTTCCACCTAATCTTAAAACAGCATGATGAAGAAAAACAGACCCCGATTACAGTGATGTGTCACTTATTGGGCTGCTTAGTGTAGTTTTGATAAAATCACTGTTTAATCAGCAGTAGATTATCATTAGAGGACTACTTGGCGTGCTGCAGGTAGTCCAGTATATACATGAGCTCTGTATAACTGCTAGATCTGCAGCAGGGAAAACATTGATTTTATTAAAATTACAGCACACAGCTCAGTAAGTGACACATCGCTGGAATCAGGGTCTCTGTCTCTACATTATGTTGCTCTCAGATGGGGTAGTAAAAACCTGGTGACAGATTCCCATTAAGATAGATGAGTACATTTAAGGGTGCTTTACACGCTGCAACATCACTAACGATATATCGTCGGGGTCACGTCGTTAGTGACGCACATCCGGCACCGTTAGCGACTTCGCAGCGTGTGACACCAAGGAGCGACAATCAACAAGCGCAAAAACGTCAAAAATCGTTGCTCGTTGACACGTCGCTCCTTTTCAAAATATCGTTCCTGCTGCAGGTACGATGTTGTTCGTCGTTCCTGCGTCAGCACACATCACTATGTGTGACACCGCAGGAACGACGAACATTTCCTTACCTGCCTCCACCGGCAATGAGGAAGGAAGGAGGTGGGCGGGATGTTCCGGCCGCTCATCTCCGCCCCTCCTCTGCTATTGGATGGTTGCCGTGTGACATCGCTGTGATGCTGCATGAACCGCCCCCTTAGAAAGGAGGCAAATCGCCGGCCAGAGCGACGTCGCAGGGAAGGTAAGTCCGTGTGACAGGTGTTAGCGATGTTGTGCGCCACGGCAGCGATTTGCCTGTGACGCACAACCGACGAGGGCGGGTATGCTCGCTAGCGATATTGGTACCGATATCGCAGCGTGTAAAGTACCCTTTAGCCAACTAACCTGGTGGTAAAACACATTTTTAGAAGAAAGACATTTGGGTCAAAAACCTCTTGCCTGGCCCAAGCAGTCCTACTAATTTTCACTGAACAACAGCAAAACCACTGAAACAGGTGTATACAAAGGGGATTCTGGTTTGTATTTATATCCTAAATTTTGTCATGAGGCTCTTAAAGGGAATCTGTCAACATGTTTTTGCTACCTCAACTGAGAGCAGCATAATGTAGAGATATAGACCCTGATTCCAGCGATGTGTCACTTACTGAGCTGCCTGCTGCAGTCTTGATAAAATCACAGTTTTATCTTCTACATATCTACCAGTTCTCGGAATGCTGAACTCTGTATAACCCCATCCACATCACCAATGGACAAATTTCTAGGCCGAAAGCTGCTGATCAGCACTGTGGCTGTATATATATAAATAAGTAACTGGTGAGGGTGGGGTTATACAGAGCTCATAAATATGGAGGACTACCATGGCAGCAGGTTTACTAGCCCACTAGCGATAATTTCCTGCAGATAAAACAGTGATTTTATCCAAACTAAAGGTGGCACTAGAGACCCTGCTCACTCTCTGTAAAGAGGTCTTTTTCCATGTTTAGGTCGCCAGGGAGTATTGCACGGCCTACCAGACATTTTAAAACTAGAGAGTCTTTATAAATAGTAAGTGGAATTGTTAGTTTTAGCATGACTATAGAAAAATCTCCCAAATTAATATTTTTCCACCCTGAAAGGGAATCTGTGAGCAAGTTTTTACTATGCAATCTGGGGGCAGCATCAGGTAGGAGCTGATGTTTCAATATAATGAGCGTTTTATCAGCAGGAGATTATGGGTATGTGTACATGTTAAGTATTTGGTGCAGACATTTCTGCAGCTCTTGGCAGGAAAAACACATTTTTTCTGTACTTCTGACATGCATTTTTTGCACAGATTTTTCCCCACTCGATAGTATTGGTGAAATCTGCTTCAAAATGCTTAAAGATTTGAGATGCTGCAGATTTCAATCTGCACCAAATCTGCAGCGAGAAAATAAGTAAAATGTGCATGAGACTTCAGGATTGTCACTTACTTTACTGGCATCAGTTTCAGGTTTTATGATAAAATAAAATTGTGCAGAAAAATAAAAAAACAAGAAAAAAGCAACAAAATGCGATGTGTGCACAGGTCCTATCACTGCACGCGTGCATCCTAGTCCAACCACGCCCCCATCACTGATTAACACTTCAGTGTCTATATTCAGAAAGCTGCTAATCAGGGGTATGAGCAGGGTTAGCTTTCTGAGCTCTGCTACCTGCTTTATCTAAAAATTCTGATTGTCTCAACACTGTGTGCACAGGCCCCATCACTGCCGAACTAGCTGCCCATGTGCAGTCCAACCATGCCGCCATCACTGATTATCAGTATAGTGTCTATATACTGAAAGGTGCTAATCAGGGGTGTGGGCGGAGTTAGCTTTCTGAGCTCTGCTGCATGCTTTATCTGAAAAATCTGATTGTCTCACAACTGTGTGCACAGGCCCTATCACTGCCGAACTAGCTGCCCACATGCATCCTAGTCCAACCACGCCGCCATCACTGATTACCGGTTCAGTGTCTATATACAGAAAGCTGCTAATCCGGGGTGTGGGCAGGGCTAGCTTTCTGAGCTTTGCTGCATGCTTTATCTGAAAAATCTGATCGTCTCACAACTGGGGGCACAGGCCCTATCACTGTCAGACTTGCTGCCCACATGCATCCTAGTCCAACCACGCCGCCATCACTGATTATCAGTTTAGTGTCTACTTACAGAAAGCTGCTAATCAGAGGTGTGGGCGGAGTTAGCTTTCTGAGCTTTGCTACATACTATATCTAAAAACTCTGATTGTATCATAACTACTGCAGCCAGTAATCTAAGTGATACATCGTTGGATTCAGGATCTCTTTTCCTATATTATGTTGCTCTCAGATGAGGTATCAAAAACCTGCTGACAGATTCCCTTTACAGTAAACCTAACAACGGCACTCTGTTAAATATGACCAACTTCCAGCTGTCAGAGCATAACCGTTCATCAATGATTATCTAAATGACTGCCATAAACTTGACTGCACATGTAACAATTGCTACAAGGGAAGATAAACCGCATGTAACAATCGCTGATTGACAATATAAGAAGCTGATTGGAATTGGTTTTCATGTAACAATAATCATCGTTCATTCAATCATCCATCCCCCCGCAATTTCATTACAGTCGTCAGCGAGGGGAGGCGCTGCCTACCAGTGATCAGTGTATGCACGCGTAAAACATGCGACTACAAACAAGCGTTTTCTCATTTGTCGTTGATGGCTGGGCAGGTATACATCGCCTCGTGCACCAGGAACTATAATTACATCCATTCTGATAACATAATTATCACCTTCACATAGAGATATAGACACTTTGTGGCTGTGAGTCGTCACATCCGGATCAGTCGAATTTTGAACATTTGAAATAATTATTATTATTATTTATTATTATAGCGCATTTATTCCATGGCGCTTTACAAGTGAAAAGGGTATACATAAAATAACAAGTACAACAATCATTAACAATACAAAACAGACAAGAATAATTGTTTCTTGTACGGTAAATGCTAGAAATCCGTTTACAATATGTCATTAATATTGTATATATAACCAGATTCATCCGAGATTGAAGTATGGATCCATGAGCGGTATTGTCATTCACAGCGTGCTTCAGAATAAAGCAGCTTCTCACATCCCGCCATGATCTGATAGATGGTGCGTTTATCATCCTAAGTAATATTACTATATTCCATTATGACTGTGCAGGACACAGCAATGGACGGGGTAAACCTACACAGACAGCATCCAATGCATTATTTATTATTCTGTACATTGATATGTAAACGTATGTAAAAAAATGCAAAATGAGTAGCGGGTCACGACAAACCCATGACTACAGGTACTACCAAATGACTTAAAGCGCTAGCACCCAATATACCAGCACTATATACTATAGTATAAGCCAATATACTAGCACTCCATATACAAAACCATGTATAGATATATACAAAGCATTAATAACGTCATCCGCGGCAGATTGGGGATGGTCATATAAAATATTAATTGAGCTTTAATAACCAAAGAAATGGGCATATTTTGCATATAAAGATAGCTGATGGGGACACGGGCCTAGCGTGAGCTGCTGATTCTGCACCTTCACTAATCCTGCAATACATAGATGATGCAGCGAAAAAAAAAAATCGCCCACAATGGTGACAGCGCAGTTATCAATTACAACTGGATATGTATTAGTTAACCCCGTGACAACTAGCGAGATACAAAATGCAAAAAACAGCGCAGGATCTTACATTTGACTCCCCCACCCCCTCGCCGTATCCCCCCCCACTCGATGCTGAACGCGTTAATGCATATGGCTGCAGTATAAACAGTCATTACATTTTTACAAGGTTTTTAAAAGGCCTTGAAGCTGCAAAGCAGCTAATAGATTCCTGCAGAAATAAGTTCCTGGCGGCATGGGCTGCCTGTTTGGTACACAATCACAATAGCATTTTGCACACTAGAAAGATACTTAAGCGCTGGAATAAATACCTCTTTATCCGGATGGTGAAGCAGAATTGAGAGGCAGGAACAAAAGGATGAATCAGGCAGGAACTGGAGGAATAAAACAGAGGGGACAAGAGGACGAGATGTTAGTCTTTTTTTTTCTTATTTTTTTTTTTCATATAAAGCTCTGGGAAGATGCCCTCCTGGAGCTAAGCGGAGCTCTATAACCGGCAACGATGTGGATATAACAACACACCTTCTGTACCCTGGCACTGCAGCATAATGCTCTTTGTTTTAATTCAGCTGATGCTTAGGAAAAAGGTACTGGCAGAACTGGTTAATAGCCCAATGTGAAGCACAGCGGCGGCTACGATCCACTTTCTGCACTCCCTCCCCTCCTCTCCACCAGCTCTGTGCCCAGGACTGTGTCAGCCACCAGCCTGTCTCTATGAAGCCTGCAGTGGTACCGAGAGAGGGGGTGAGGGAGGGCGGAAAAGAGGAGGGGGTGGGGGAGAAAAGGAGAAGCAGTGGAGGAAAGAGAGGAGAAAACCCCCCTCTATTCCTGAAGAGGAGGAGGGATGTACGAACAAGAGAGAAAAGGGGTGAATGATGGGTAAATGAGCAGGTGTTAAGATGGAAGGAAACAAAGAATAGGAAATGCATAAAAAAAACAACCAAGGTAGTCGGAGGAAAAAAAAGACACTAAAGGGTAATCGATGATGAGGAGATAAAATGATGACAGAAATCGAGGAACAGGAAGAAGCTCGCCGCTAGATCTGGAATGTTCTAGAAGGAAGAGCAGACAAGAGGCGCGTCATCGCTCACTTTCACTGTGAAGCTGCCCTGGTGTCTACATGGAGCCGCTTGTCACAAGACTCCAGCGTCAACTACCTGACAAGCATTTTAATTGCATCAAGCCGGTCATGCAGTCTCAGGCGCACGGGGTCTTGGTGCCTCATCTCCTGATCAGGAGTCAGAAGACAAAGCGCTCCACCACATACCCCTGAACCAGGCTAGAATAGACGGGGCACAGCTACTCTGTGAAGCCTGTCACCTAGGATCAGCTTCTGACACTACTGATCATCACTTAGCCATGAGCTGGAAAGCCATCAATTGACCTGAGGACCACTGATGATTATTCAGATGTGACACTGCTGGAAAGTTGGCAACTCTTAAAGGCTTTCAGTACCATGGCATCTTCTGTGGATGTATACAGCCCCTGGTAGCAACACTTATTACTGATATACTACTACAGAACTAGACACAATTCTGTAGATTGTACGTTCTAGACAGACACGCCAGGAGATTGTATAATGGTATAAATTAGCAAGACATTAAGAATTCCTGGAGACATTTAATAGGTAAGCAACGGAGGCAATGTTTGAAGGTACATTGGCTACTTGAATCCTAGTCCAGGTCTGCATATATTACTATCACACTGAAGAAATAGAAAGAAAACACTTTAAGATATCTTTTCTTCTTTGTCATCAATGATAATCACATCCTTGGCCTGATGTAACTTCCAATGTAACAAAAAGAAGATAGTTGCACTCTGTAGTGCTAAAACATGTGGAACAATGAACATGGGAATATAGACATGCATTACTGCTCTGAAAAACATGCAAATATTGAGATACTTAGCACACAAAAATGGCCAGTTTTATGTGAGCCCAACAGCCAACGTCAAGGCGACCTCTTTATGTTAAGTCCTTATCAAACTAACGCCTCTCTTTACAATTTATAGGTGGACAGGAACATGCATATGGAGAATTAAAATAGCCTAAAGGCCGCTTTACACGCTACGACATCGCTCCAGCAATCTCGTTGAGGTCATGGAATTTGTGACGCACATCCGACCGCTTTAGCGATGTCGTTGCATGTGACACCTATGAGCGATTTTGAATCGTTGCAAAAATGTTCAAAATCGCTCATCAGTGACATGGAGGTCCATTCCCAATTATCGTTGCAGCTGCAGGTATGATGTTGTTCGTCGTTCCTGCAGCAGCACACATCGCTATGTGTTACGCCGCAGGAACGAGGAACATCTCCTTACCTGCGGCAGCCCGCAATGAGGAAGGAAGGAGGTGGGCGGGGTGTTACGTCCCGCTCAACTCCGCCACTCCGCTTCTATTGGCCGGTCGCTTAGTGACGTCGCTGTGACGCCAAACGAACCGCCCCTTTAGGAAGGAGGCGATTCGCCGATAACAGTGACGTCGCAGGGAAGGTATTGATAAGTAGTGTGATAGGTCCGTGCGATTTTGTACCCCACGGGCAGAGATTTGCCCATGTCGCACAAACGATGGGGGCGGGTGCGCACGCTAGCGATATCGGTCACGATATCGCAGCGTGTAAAGCGGCCTTAAGACTGAAGAGCAGGAGTGCTCAATTAGAAGGTATGATCCTGTAATCTTTCTTTCATAACTTCTAATGAGCACATTTTACTGTATCTAATGAATAATCCCCAACTACAATCTGTACATACGGCGCTTCCCCCAAAATACGACAGTGTCTTATATTTTTTTGGGATCCAGAAGACCCACTAGCGCTTATTTTTGGTGAAACATGGTACATACTAAAATATAGTCAATATAGTGGGATAATATAAAATCTCTTTAAGTACTATTACTTTACTAAAAAATGACAATTATTTAGTGACAGTACGGCATTCATAATATGGTTATGATTGCCTTTTTTACCAGGAGGTTATGACTTGATTCTGATCACTACCTAGAATAGGTGAATTGCACACATGCAGACTTTATTTTCTTCCATTCTAAAAATAAAACTGAAAGCAGAGGGACCGTAAATAAATCAACAGGACCCCTCTGCTTACGTTTGATACAGGATTGCTAATGTATCTGTTCCACTTTTCGGCTATTAACAGAACAGACAAATGAAACAAATAAAAGGGCTTGTGAACATTGGTAGTATTGGGGACAATGGATATTGCTAATCTGGTTTGACTTAAAGGGAATCTGTCACCACTTTGACCTTTTTAAATTATTAATCTGGGCATACAGGTTATAGAACGTTGAAAGAAGTCATACCTGTATGCCTCACATCAAAAGCCTTGTTATGGAAAAATCATCTTTATCACTTTATGTAAATGAGTTCTTCCAGGTTATGGGGCAGATGCTGCTTGAAAGATAACTCCTCCTTTAGAGATTATTTTAAATAAAAGGGGCGTTACCAGTCTGAGATAAGTAACTGACACAGAACAGGAAAAATAAAATTTGACTTCTTGCAAACACATTTTTTGCAGCACTTTGAGCTCTGCTTCATTACAGCAATGTTGTAACAGTGTCTCCCTATGAGATGGAAGCTGGGAGGCACATGCAGAAGTCTCAGTAAGTGTACACTGACACGAGCGTGAAAATCGGACAAGTGCAATGCGAGAAAATCTCGCATTGCAATCTGACTAATGTTAGGCAATGAGGGCGAGCAGTTGGGCAGCTTTTATCGCATCCAGATTCTGGATGCGAAAAAAGTGGCAGCATGCTGCGATTTTCTGCTACAGCCGTATCTCTCGCACCCATTTAAGTGAATGGATACAAGAGATACATCGGACTGCACTTGGATGTTATCCCAGTGCAGTGCGATATACGCACAGGCTGACAATGGAGGAGATGGGAGGAATAACCCCCCCCTCTCCTCCGCAGCCCCCCGCACCCAGCTTCACAGCTGTGACCCGATCACAAGATCGGCTTACAGTCGCATGACACTTGGCTCACACTCACAGCAGAGCCTGAGCCGGGGGTCATTAGCATATCGCATCCGATGCTCTCGCATCAGATGCCATACACTAGTGTGAGTCCAGCCTTATAATCACATACAGCTCTGCAGTGAGAGCAGAAAGCGGCCATCACACTAGGAATGCCCTTTTATTTAAAATAATTTCTGGAGGCGGAGTTATTGTCCAGGCAGCATCCACCCCATAGCCTGGAAGAGGTCATTTACATAAAGTAATAAAAGATGATTTTTTTTTCACAAGGCATCTGATATGAGGCATAAAGGTATGATTTTTTTCAGCATTCTATAACCTGTATGCCCATATAAATAGTAAAAGAAGGTCAATGTGGTGGTGACAGATTCCCTTTAATATTTTAATAATCATGAATGCCAGATATAACTTCATCATTCATGTCCACATGGGTTCACAACTATTTATTGCTTCCCATGTTTTAAGTATGGATACAATTTCTACCCAGTGTTGCGTTCCCAATGTCTTGTTCTCCATTCCTGGTATTCTGAAAGCAATTCTCAGAATCTAATTTCAAGCTGTGCTCAGAGATGAAGTTGTAAGAGTTTGCTGAAGTGAAGTAGACAATCAGCAATGATTATATTGTGCGTCATTTATGGTTTTAACATGTTTGCTCAGAGTAGTTACATACAGGGATTAGTCAAAATAACAATAGCACCTAATAATATATGAATATCTAGTATACAAGTACCTGAGAGAAGCCCGATATTTGCCTTCAAACAGCCTTCTTTTAAATACAGTTATATGTAACGTATCAAGAGCAATAAGAAAATATGTAGGGGACATTGCATTAGGGAAGAGATGAAAAAACGTGGTGCCTCAGGTATTAGGCTTGATTTTTGGTATATTTAGTCCTCTGAATCAGATTGTCATTCATTTTTTTGCAGCAGCTTGACTTTTGGAGATAATGTACAATTGTCCACACAGGAATTTGTTTTCTTTTTCCTCAACAGGGTATTACTGTATTTTTTGGATTATAAGGCACACTTTTCCTCCCAAAAATTTGGAAGGAAATGAGGGGTGCGTCTTATAATCTGAAGGTGATGGGAGGGGTTGCAGGAGGCAGGGGCAATGCTGCGCGTGTTGTGCGCGGGCTGTGCTTTGGAAGCTGTGCTGTTGCTTGCGCTGTGCTGCGGCTGGGGCCATTCTGAAAATGTTGGCGGTGCAAGTTTCAAATAATGGGGCCCGGAGTCGGTGTGTGCGCAGATGGAGCTCGTGGCTCAAGATCTCATTTGCGCACGCGCTGCCTCTGGCCCTTTGATCTCTCAGCAGCGGACTTAAGGAAAATGGCGCCTGGAGTTGGTGCGTGAACAGATGAGATCTCAGCTGTCATTAAGCCGATAGCCCAATGACACGCCGACTCCGGGAACACACACAGACAGTTTCTGGATGTTCCCTGCCTCACAGCACCCACAGCGAGCATCTGGGACACCTGCCGCACTGCCCTGCTCCACCACTGCCCCTACCTCCTATGACCCCGCTCCACCACCACTGCCGCCCGCCCACCGTAATAAGACACCACAAGATTATAAAGCGGACCCATTTTTTTTCCTCTACATTTGGGGTGCATCTTATAAAACGAAAATTACAGTAATTATAGAATCAAAGATGGTCTGTAAGGTATGGGACAAATACTTAAATACTTATTAAATGCTATGCACATTTAAATAAGCATTAAGGTATTAGTCAAAAACATAACTGACCATCTGTGAGTCTTCACTAACTTCAACTGCATCTGCAGAAAATTTCCAGCGCTGATCATGGATAAGTTAAAGAAGTATAGTTTTGACTGTTCTCAAAGCAAAGGATTTATGAAAGAGCCACATTTCAAAGATTCATTCAATGATACTGAGGCAGATGCATGGTCTTCTTTCATTATGGTTGTACAGACTTTTCTTGGGAACTATATAGCTGATAATTACACTGAACTACGGTAGTAGAAAGAATGCTATCTTCTTTTAGTCAATGTGGCTATACTATGAGTAGCAAGGTGCATTATCTCCACAGCCACTTGGATAGCTTCCCAGAAAACCTTGGTGGCCAAAGTGAAGAGCAGGGTAAATGATTCCACCAGATTTAAGAACTATCGAAGAAAGCTACCAAGGACACTTGGATACCCACATGATGGCGGATTAGTGCTGGTCTATTCACAGTAATTGACCAATTCACCACAAAAAATCTTTAAAGTGCCACTTTTGCAAGATATCTCAGTAAATAAACAGTGTATCAATGACAACTTTATTGCATGTTTAATTCTTATTCTGTGATGTAAGTTCTTCATAAATAAAATAAATCTACATGTACAAATTTGTTTTAACAACAAAGAAGGCAAAAATAATAATGTTTAGTAGACATCAGTCCTAGCGTTCGATCGGTCGTATGCATATATACATAAGGTATATCACATCTCATTAACTAGTCCTCATGGAAAAAAAAGAAGAGGAGATATAAAATCAGCGCCAAAAACTGACCTAAACACACGTTAAATATCTCAGACACCAATTTTCTAGTTGCCTAGTCTTATAGATAGATGTAAGACTTTTACCAAATATGTGGCAAGTAGTATCCAAAAAAAAGGCATTCAGTGGACACCATCTGCAAAGAGTTTGTATTTTCTCCCGGTGTTTGCTTGGGTTTCCTCCGGGTTCTCCAATTTCCTCCCACGCTCTACAGACATACTGATAGGGAATGTACATTATGAGCTCCAGTGGGAATAGTGATGATGATGTCTGTAAAGAGCTTTGAGAATACATTGGACTACTTGAAAAGTAGAACCCAAAGTGCAAGACTCCAACAGGAGCACAGAAAATATTCAAGTCTTCTAAGATCAAGTAGAATACAGCAAATGTGTTCAATGCCAATTATGATATAAATATCAAAAAGCAAATAAGAGGCTAAAACATAATTTTTAATAAAAGTATGTAAAAGACCTAATAAATGATTGTTTATGAGCTGGTATGTAGGACCTATGCCCCTCTGTAGGACAATATCACCTGATGAGTCTATATTGACGAAACACGTCGGGATGCTATTAGGGAGAGTACATAGGGTTAATATTATAGCTAGCTGTGGTCTGCCCTTGTTAGAGCGGAAGTCTGGGGTAACAGTTGAGGATATCTCCCATCAGGACTGGGTTAGTGACGCCATGGCAACTTTAGGACTCCTAGGAGAGACTGATTTACCCAGCGGACCACCTAATTGGTGAGACCATTCCAATCTTTTCTATATCAATTGTACTATCAATGCTTTATGTACATTTGAACTGTTGACCGCTGTCAACAATCTATATTATTTATATATTTTGTGTTTTTCTATTAAGTTTATGTATATAGGACCGCTGTCCGGATAACACGTGGAAACACAATCTGTATATATTTTTCTTTTTTGTTTGTTTCTTTAGTTTGTTATATTTGTGGAATCCCTGAGGGGCTCTCTCTTGTGTGGCGTGGGCTACACCTTATATCCTGATAGCAGTCGGGGATGCTTTTGGTTACATTGGCCTAAGTATTAGGTCTTTTACATACTTTTTTTTAAAGTTATGTTTTAGCCTCTTATTTGCTTTTTGATATATTCTAAGATCAAACAGGAAATAAAGGCATTTGCTATAATGAACTGCATACTTTTCTTCTTAGTTATTGCATACTATTCTATGGAAAGAGAATATACTACCTACTGTAGTTCACAGACTTGCCAACTTTGCATACATGTGATTGCAATTACCTGAGTACACAATGAACGAATATAAAACTAAAGAAACAAAGCAAAATTAATATATTTCTTTAAATTTGATTTGCTGCAGCATTTAGGTGACTGATGGAGGGTACATCACTATTGCCCGCAAGATCGGGCAGGACCACTAGAGTAGGGGGTCACTGGAGTGCCATTGGAAGGGTTATATCTTTATAATATTCCATGCTTCTATGCAACTTTTCTAAAATCAAGGAAACCCTTTACCAATCTGGATCAATGATCAAATGGAGTTAGATTATTATGAGAGTGTTGCAGTCAGGTTCACTTTCTCCGGAAGACTTGGTGCACTCCAGGCATCTCTGGGAGCAGAAGGTTTAGTTATAAACTGCGCATACCCTCACCATCTGTGAAAAAGGAGCTAATGTTCTGTGTGTAATGAGGGAAAATGTTACCGAAGAATGAACACATCACTGCAAAATCACAGCACACAGTTTGGAAAGAGTTGGATAAGGAAAATCGCTAAAGAGATCACTAATGAGATCGTTGCTGCGTCACTGTTTTTTTTTTTTGTGACGCAGCAGCGATCTCGTTATGTGTGACACCTACCAGCGATCAGGCCCCTGCTGTGAGGTCGCCGGTCGTTGCTGAATGGTTGGGACCATTTTCTTCAAAGGCGATGTCCTGCTGGGCATTGCTATGTTTGACACTGTGTGACAGGGTCCCAATGACAGCAGAGATCGTTATACAGGTCGCTACTGCAACCTGTATCGTTACTGAGTCATTGGTAAGGTCTGACTGTGTGACATCTCACCAGCGACTTACCAGCGATCCTTATCAGGTCGCATCGTTTTCGGGATCGCTGGTAAGTCGCTAAATGTGACGGGGCTTTAAGGTACAAGTGTTATAGAGTTCAATCGATGAGATGACCCTGATGGTATCACAGAAGAAAGCAAATAAGAATTACAGTAAGTCTTTTCAATTCTGGCAGTTGGAGCAACATCCGTACAAAGGCTGGAGCAGCGGTACCAGCAATTATCAATTTGAGGTGTTTAACATTTTGTGCTACATTCAGATCACATCTGTATCCCATCTGTGGCTCCATCTGAGGTTTCCCCTAAATGCCCAAAATCCCTCAGAAAAGGTTCATATATTGGCTTCTTATTACATCATTGATGTCAATGGTTCCAATGGATCCTGTTGTTTTAGCCTGGAATAGGGGCACAGACATGATGGGAACCCAACCTTATGGCATATACGAGGGGCGATCCAAAAGTAATGATAATCGGTTATTTCTATTGCACACAGAAATTAAAATAAAATGTTTTCTTCTCTCTTAGGTACCCACTAGTCCAGGAAAAAAAAAATCACTTAAATAGGCCACGATTCCCGGGAGCTACATTCATTTGAATATGAACTGCCGAGGAGTGAACATCAAAATGGAAAAAAACGAGCTCAGAGCTGTCATCAATACCTCTGCTTGAAAAAAAATGACTACCAAAGACATACACAGCGACTTGGTGGAAACATTGGGGGACTGTTCTCCATATTCCACAGTTGCACGCTGGGCCAAGGAATTGAAGCTGGGACGAACATCGACGGAAGATGAACATCGTGAAGGACGCCCATCCACGTCCCTCAATGAAGAAAACGTGAAAAAAGTTGAAGAAGTTGTATTGGCAGATCGAAGAGTGACTATCAGGCATGTAGCTGAGGTCACAGGATCTCATATGGCAGTATTCAAAGAATCCTTGCAAAAGAATTGCATATGAGAAAGGTCTCCGCGCGTTGGGTGCCAAAAATGTTAACCGACGAGCAAAAGAAGAAACGAGTTGACATTTCAATAGCAAATCTCGAAAAGTTCAAGCAGACAAGATTTTTTTGTCACTTTTTTTGACCATGGACGAGACCTGGATCCACCACTTTGATCACGAAACTAAACAACAATCGATGACATGGAAACGAGCCGACGAACCGACGCCGAAGAAATTCAAAGTGTCAAGCTCAGCAGAGAAGGTTATGGCGTCCGTTTTTTGGGAAGCTGAAGGAATTATTATGGTGGACTATTTGGAGAAGGGAGCCACTATTACGGGCTCCTACTACGCAGAACAAATAAGAAGATTGCGGGAGGCTATCAAGGAGAAAAGGCGCGGCAAACTGCGGGCTGGAGTGCTGTTTCACCAAGATAACGCACCGGCTCACAAAGCTGCAGTTGCCATGGCAAGCATTCAAGAAGCGGGCTTTGAACTGGTGGAACACCCCCCCTATTCGCCAGATCTAGCCCCCAGTGACTTCTTTCTCTTTCCTTGCCTCAAGGAACACCTCCGGGGAAAGAAATTTGATGACAATAGTGACGTGATAACCGTTGTTGGGGATTTTTTTGAGGGTCAAGATCAAGAATTTTTTTCGAAGGGAATTCTAAGTTTAGAAAAGAGATGGACTAAATGTATAGACTTGTTAGGAGACTATGTAGAAAAATATTTTTTTTTTTTTTAATATATTCATTGTGTTTATTATTGATTATCATTACTTTTGGATCGCCCCTCATATATAGCCATATATTAAACACAAAGTGACCCTATGCAGCAGACAAATGTCAACATTTTTCACATAATGCAATGTAGTGTACTATATGAGCACAGCACACTAGTGTCCATTAGCAGTGCTCGATGCCCTCACAGCTATACCTCTTTATAAAGTTCTTCATCTTCTTGTAGGGTAGAGGAACACGGCTGTTAGAGCCTGGTAGTATCTCTGAGACGCACTGAGAGACGTCTACGGTCTTCTTCTGCCACTCGTCTACGCTCAGAACTGATTGCAGATAGGCATTCTATCCAAAACCAACTATCCTCCTTCCCTTCATATAGACATTTACTTTTTGGAAATGTAAACCTTTTCTGCTGTCCACAATTGTAACACAATATAACAAAATTTACTTAATCCCTTAGAGGCAATACAATAAGTAAAATGGCAAAACCTGTAACAAAATCCAGACTAATTAAATTCTAGAATGTTTAATTGAATTAAGTGGTGTCTCCCTTGAGAACGGATAATCTGGCAGAAAAGGTAAGGATGCTTTTACAGAAAGTTTGCTAATATACTTGCATTAGCAAATATTCTCCATTTTGGAAATGCATTGCTCATGCTGCAGCAGGACTGTTAAATTACTTTGAATGGTCCAAAACATGGAACATGTGGGAATAAAAGAAGAGAAGTGCAACATGCAATAAATTGTTTAAAAAAATAGGATTAATATTTTTTTTCATTAAAAAAATAGGCTCCATAGACTTTTTACTAAGTCCATCTCAATTGAGAGCAGTGCTCTTGTGCCTTCATTTCAGTGATGGATGGTAATCTCAGCTTCCACTGATCAATACTTCTGCCAAGTAATTATCACATTTTAAAGTATCACACCGCTGGAGTGGTGCTTTATTTCTAAGTTCCATGACCTTAGTCTTATACTTACCTGCTGCCGTCTTCATCTTCTATCCCGACAGCTATCTGTCTTCTTCAGGTTGTGACTTGCTGGCTGCTCCAGTGTTTCAGTTGGAGGTCAGTCTTCAATAAAAGTCTATAGAAGCCTCATTCTGGCACTCATAGACTTGCATTGGGAGCTTGTGACATAACTTCTGACTTCCAGCCAGTCAGGAGTTGCAGTCACAAGATGGTGAGCAGTGTCCGTAAAAGCTGAAAATACCGGATGATGGGTATATGACGGGACAGGAATCTTAGAGTTACCGTACACTTTAAACCAATACTCAAGGAAGGGTGGGGAACCTACTGGTCTGTTACTTATGGTTATTTTCCAAGTTAAAGGGGTAATGCAGTGGCAACACTTGCAATGGTGATGTCACATGGAGTTTTGCACAAAACACACAGACTGTCATGGTGGCGTCAGGCTCTGTTCACATTACAGATTCTGACACTCTGCCCAATGGTTTCTCTGGTGTCTCTGATCAACAGAGACAGACCCAGGCGTCAAAATGTTGTGTGCTCATAGACAGGCTAGCAAGAGTTAACCTGTGCTAGACTGCTCGTTATGCTTCTTTGATCACATGTTATAAGGAAGCCAATCACATCTGCCCCTATCATTTTTATGGTGGAAGAAATCTACCCACGCCAACTACAGTTTATGCTGTGTTGGTCTGTGAGTTGTGGTATCCCAGACTTGCATTTCTGCTTGGTGTTTTTGTGCCCCACCTGCGTGGTGTTTTTGTACCCTACCTTTACGGGTATCCCTGAGAATAGGGATAGCATAGGACCCCCTAGCCTGAGGGTTAGCTATGGAGTCCCGGTTTCCCACTATCCCCATAGTCCCCGTGATTGGTGATAACAATGATGCAACACTGACTTTCATTCATTATCAAGAAAAAAAATAGCTACCACCATTTAAAATATAATACCTAATACTCCATAATGACATAATGTTGGCTACAGTTATTCCAATTTGAAAAAATAAACACTTTTTTGCAATTTGCTAATTATAAAGTATTTTCTGTCTGCAGAGTTTGCATTTTCCAATCCACGTATTATGATGCCTCTTTTGTCTTTAGATTAATTAGATAAGATTAATGTCCTTTAGTGAGATGATTAATGTCCTTTAGTGAGATGCTCTCATGCAATACACACAATGGAGGTGGTCACCAGTAGTAACTGGTGATAATTGGCACAGTGGAACAGTTTATAACACAAGAAGGACATAGCAAAATGGTACTGTACATGGAGAAGAAAGCAGACAAGTCAAAAACAAGGCAGGCACAAGGGAAAGCGGTTTTATACTACTTGCTAAAACTAATTGTTTAAGTCGAATTAGACTATAAAAGGGTATTCAAATATAATTATGGCATACAGGATATGCAATAAAAGAATAGTAGATGTGGATCTCATCAATGGGAGCTGCATCTATTACGAGAACGGGTCCTATCCGTGGAGTGGTCAGAATTTTTAGTAGTGTAGGCCACAGTCATTAGAGCGTGGTAGCCCCGCGGCCCCAGTAGTGGAGGCCAGTCAGGCTGTAGCATAGCGTAGGTAAGTGTACTGTTGATGTTCTGTACTGTTTCCACTTTGTTTTGGGATTGTTGAGGTGTCGGCTGTGATCCACCTCAGCTAAGCAGTTTACTTGTTTATTCCCTCTGCAATTCCTCATACACCCTTCTGCTGCCTCACAGGATTGCGTGTCCCTGCCTGTAAATAAACCCTGTTTATCTGTAGTCTCATCTTGTGCTGTAACTTACTCTGCACTGCGGTGGTCCCTGGGCCATCGCATCAGTGGCTCAAGTCAGGGACCCTTTCTCAAGATAGACGTGGGTCCCGTTGGCATAAAAATATCATAAATGTATATACAATAAGTGAATACTCCTTTAAGCAGAAAGATACTGTTGTTTTCCCATGGTGGCGAATCTAGGACATTGTAGTCAATGAACAGAAAATAAAAGAAGTCATCAATAGACTAAAATGGAAGACTCAATGAGAACAATAGGTCGTTATTTAGGGTCAGGTTTTCTCTACATTCATCTTTCTAAACACAGGTGTCGATAAGAACATTCATGAACTGGATCTTCCTTTTGTCCTAATAAGAATGAAACTTTTCAGCCGTGATACCTTCAATGCCGGAGTGTTGGGCTCCCGCTCCCCTCCCTGCCATGCTCGGCTCCCTCTGTGAAACACCCACACATCATTTCAGCATGGACCGTCAGTCTGAGGTTTTTCAGGGTTTTATTTTGACTAGGTTTCAATTTTTAACTATGTATTTCCCCTGTCTACAGGCATGAATGCAGAAAAGTGTTAACCACAATAAAAATATTAGAGAAACTTTCATCCCGCTCAGTGCAACCCACACAGAGGATTTAATCGCTCCAAATAAATCTCTATTGCTAGCGCTATGATCAAAGATATAGCTGTGATGGTGATTTTTTTTACAATCCCAGCTTCTAGCAATCTACAAAAATGTTGTTATATAATCTTCTTTCAAGTCTGGCCTATTACTGAGCGGAGCGGCTGCAGCCAAACCATCTTCAGATCGTTTCTCCATCTACCGCTCTTCCGATAGCATCTTTTCCTATGTTACTAATTAGACTATGCAGTCTGTATAACTGTGTTTTCATGTAATTTACATACATTCAATTTGGCTCTAGAAAATGTGTTCATCCTCCATCCATCAATCAATCATATCTCCCACATGAGTTTATTTTTATTTATTACAAGTCTATATAATTAATGTCTTTACTATGTTACAAACTGATGAACTTACTCATTTAACTTTGGATTATTTTACTTAACTAGGTAATCTTAGTTTATGTTTTCAGGAACACAATTCTCCCCAGAAATCCCAAAAAGATCCAGCAAACCTCCAATCCAAGATTCTTAATACTTCACTTTTGTTAATACTATAACATGTCCATCATATACAGTAGCAAAAACAACCCTACGCGTTTCAGCAGGAAACCATTGCCATAACTATTGCTTCCTGCCGAAACGCATAGGACTGTTATTGCTACTATACATGATAGAGATTTTATACTATTAATAAAGTGAAGTTTTAAGAATCTAGGATTGGAGGTTTGTTGGATCTTTTTTGGTACTTGTTGGGAGCAGCTCTGGCTGATCCGTGCACCTTTCCTGGGTCGAGGATTTCTTACTTCCCTAATTAGTGAGTTGACTCGCCCGTCTTTTTCATTGACTTCTCCCTAGACTCCCAACTCCCTGCTTGCCAATGCCGAGGGATAGTTGGGTTCTGAAAATTGACTGTTCAGCTGAGCCATAGGTCCAAATTGTGCTCCCTCCATTGCTGCAAAGCGAACAAGCTTTGCCTCTCCAACATCGAAAAAGAGAAAACCAGCACTGAAGATCGTCGGATCCAGCCACATGGCCGGATTGCTGATTGCAGAGGTGGCTGCTAACCTAGGCAATGAGCAAGAAATTATAATATTAACATTCTCTCTTTCCTTGAGAACAAAGAACATTTTTAAGACTTGTAATAAGAAGGAAATCAAGGTCACTTGTTAGTATGAGCACTTTGCAATTTTACCAAATTGTTGATTCATGATTGTAAGATCTCCTTGAAGGAGTATCTACATTTTTTACTTTTAAATATTGATTAGCTTTTGCAAAGTTATACATATTTTATAATATACTTCATTAACTTAATTTGCCTCTTTCGTTCTCAAACGCTATGAAGCACCCTGTTTTAACTGCCTAATTCCAACTTTCTAAAAATCTGCTTTTAACAGCTGTTCAGAAAGAATCCATACTGTATTGACAAACATTTTTAGGGAATTTTCCTGTCTGAGGACTGGGAAGGGGAGTAGAGAGGCTCACAAAGAGTAAAGGCCTCGTTACACGCAACGACGTATCTAACGATATATTGCCGGGGTCACGGATTCCATGACGCACATCCGGCGTCATTAGCGACGTCGTTGTGTGTAACAGCTCCGAGCGAGTGTTAGCGATCAAAAATACTCACCATATCGTTGATCGTTGAAACGTCGTTCATTTTCATAAAATCGTTGCTGTTGCAGGACACCGTACCTGCGACCACCCACAATGAGGAAGGAAGGAGGTGGGCGGGATGTTACGCCCGCTCATCTCCGCCCCTCTGCATCTATTGGTCGGCTGCTTAGTGATGTCGCTGTGACGCCGCACGAACCGCCCCCTTAGGAAGGAGGCGGTTCGCCAGAGACAGTGACGTCGCTAGGCAGGTAAGTATGTGTGACGGCTCCTAATGATATTGTGCGCCATGGACAGCAATTTGCCTGTGACCCATAAACGACGGGGGCGGGTGCTTTCACCAGTGATATCGCTAGCAATATCGCTGCGTGTAAAGCCCCCTTAAGTCCCAAACAGAGATTGCTTATAAATAAGAGTATGGATTCTTGCTGAACACCTGGTGAACGCAGATTCTTATGGACCTTGCAACATAGTGGGAGAGAAGAGGCAAAATAAGCTACTGAAGTGCATTATTGTGCAAAAATGAAAGAAAATGAAAGCTTTCTAAAGCAGAAGTGTTAATAGTTTACTTTTTTTTATCAATTATTAAAATGCAAAGTCAATGAACATAAGAGAAATCTAAATTAAATCAATATTTGGTGTCACTGCTCTTTGCCTTTAAAACAAAATCATTTATTTTAGGTAAACTTCAAAAAAATCAGGAATTTTGTAGAATTATAGTCAGGTGTTATGCGGAAACAATTATACCAAACTGGAGATAATGATCATATTTTTTTCATATATATGGTAAATTGAAGCACAGTCA
Organism: Anomaloglossus baeobatrachus; assembly: GCF_048569485.1. NCBI lineage: Eukaryota > Metazoa > Chordata > Amphibia > Anura > Aromobatidae > Anomaloglossus > Anomaloglossus baeobatrachus. The sequence goes on from NC_134359.1 coordinate 106,598,733, forward strand.
TTAAAGGTGTTGTCTACTACTTGGACAACCCCTTCTCAATTCTGTTGATTGTCCAAGTATTGGACAAACCCTTTAACTGAAACAGAAAAATGGGGCTTAATACTAGGGAAGGCACAGAAAAACTCAACTACAAAGGTGAAATTTGATAAGGTTCATGTCACAGGTCATACACAAAGGCAAAATTGAGGACAGCAACATCACACAAGGTAGTTATACTGCATCAGGAAGGTGTCTCCCAGGTAAAGATTTCAAAACAGACTGGGGATTCAAGATGTGCTGTTCAATCTCTTTTAAATAAGCAACAATAAATGGGCAACATTGAGGACTGCAGACAAAGCTTTCTGCCAAAGAAACAGTGCAGCAGATACAAGACATGTCTGCTTAATTCCATTCGAAATTGGAAGATGTCCAGCACAGCCATCAGCTCAGAACTGGCAGCAACCAGTGGATCCCAGCTATACCAATCTAATTTTCAGATACAGCTATCCAGAAGTGGTCTTTATGGAAGAATTGCAGCCAAAAAACAAACCTCTGAAACAAGGCCAAGTGAGTCAACTATACGAGAAAACACAAGAGCTACTGGGATGCAGAAAAATGGGAACAAATGTCCTGGACTCATGCTTGTAAGAGGGGACCAGGCTCACTCCTCCATGAGTGAAGCTGGGTTTACACACTGCAACATCTCAAACGACATCGCTGTAACGTCACCGGTTTTGTGACGCAATAGCGATGTTGTTTGCGATGTTGCAGTGTGTGAATCCTATCAGCGACCCGGCCCCTGCTGTGAAGTTGTAATCGTTACAAATCGTTCAGGACCATTCCTAGGTCCTTTGTTTCCCGCTGTGCAGCATGAAGTTTCAGTGTGTGAAGCCTTTTCAGCGACTTTGTTAGCAACTTCCCTTTCAAAAGGCTGCTTATCAACGTCCCCAACAACCAGCTAGGTTGCTCTGCAGGTCCGGATCACTGTTGAGTTGTTGGCCAGGTTTGCCTGTTTGAACGCTCACCAGAGACTTAGCAGAGACTTAGGGAGGTCGCTATTGCATCACCAAACCGGTGACGTTACAGCGATGTCCTTTGCGATGTTGCAGCGTGTAAACCCAGCTTAAAGGTTCTGGTTAGTAGCTCAGTTCTGCTATTACACAATACAGTCTGTCTGTGTTTGTTCTGATGTTTTTACATATTGAGATAACAGGGACTGTGAAAGTCATGATTAGGAGAACTGCTCTGGAAACCACTAATGCTGAGTTCCAGGGGATTGTGATTCTTCATGACTGATAAGAGTCCTGTCAGGAGCTGAGATGTAGAGGTGAGAGAAGAGCAGCTAACTGCTGTATAGAACTGAATGAACTGGAGTATGTTGACTTGGATATTTAGAGTTCACTCATCTTCTGGAATTTTACTGCACATACACTTGCCCAGGCACTAGTGGCCAGACTGCATGGAAACAAGCTGTACATTATGTAAGATAAAAGCTCTCATTGCAGGAGAATAACAGCTGATAGAAAAAGGAAGGCATCTGCAAACTTCCTTAATTTCATGCTTTCAAACGAAATCAATTTAATAACATGAGAACATACAGTACATTTAAATGGAATCATACTTTAAGAGGAATACTCATTACTGTCCCAGGATTGGAGGCAGTGGTTGGTTTTTGGACTTGGGCTCTATGAGATGTTGGCTCCTGTATACATGACAAAGTAAGTGTACTTACTATTTGTAGGGGGATATAGCCCTTAGTCGACATGTAAAAAGCCACATAGACTCTAATGGGTATACAGTGGGTAACGTATTCAGACCCCTTTAAATTTGTCACTCTTTGTTTCATTGTAGCCATTTGGGAAATTCAAAAAAGTTCATTTTTCTCTCATTAATGTACACTCTGCACCCCATCTTGACAGAAAAAAAACAGAAATGTAAAATTTTTTGCAAATTTGTTAAACAAGAAAAACTGACATAACATGGTCATAAGTATTCAGACTCTTTGCTCAGTATTGAGTAGAAGCTCCTTTTGAGCTAGTACAGCCATGAGTCTTCTTGGGATTGATGCAACAAGTTTTTTACACCTGGATTTGGGGATCCTCTGCCATTCTTCCTTGCAGATCCTCTCCAGTTCTGTCAGGTTGGATGGTGAACGTTGGTGGACAGCCATTTTCAGGTCTCTCCAATGATGCTCAATTGGGTTTAGGTCAGCGCTCTGTCTGGGCCAGTCAACAATGGTCACAGAGTTGTTCTGAAGCCACTCCTTTGTTATTTTAGCTGTTTGTGTATGGTCATTGTCTTCTTGGAAGGTGAACCTTTGGCCAAGTCTGAGGTCCAGAGCACTCTGGAAGAGGTTTTCTTCCAGGATATATCTGTACTTGGCCACATTCATATTTCCTTCAATTGCAACCAGTCGTCCTCTCTCTGCAGATGAAAAACACACCCATACCGTGATGCCGCCACCACCATGTTTCACTGTTGGGATTGTATTGGGCAGGTGATGAGCAGTGCCTGGTTTTCTCCACACATACCACTTAGAATTATCACAAAAATGTTCTATCTTCGTCTCATCAGACCAGAGAATCTTATTTCTTATAGTCTGGGAGACCTTCATGTGTTTATTTGCAAACTCCATTCGGGCTTTCGTATGTCTTGCACTGAGGAAAGACTGCCATCAGGCCACTCTGCCATAAAGGCCATACTGGTGGAGGCCTGCAGTGATAGTTGACTTTGTGGAACTTTTTGCAACTTTCTCCCATCTCCCTACTGCATCTCTTGAGCTCAGCCACAGTGATCTTGGAGTTCTTCTTTACCTTTCTCACCAAGGCTTTTCTCCCACGATTTCTCAGTTTGGTGGGAAGGCCAGGTCTAGGAAGAGTTCTGGTGGTCCTAAACATCTTCCATTTAATGATTATGGAGGCCACTGTACTCTTAGGAACCTTGAGTACTGCAGAAATTCTTTTGTAACCTTGGCCAGATCTGTGCTTTCCCACAATTCTGTCTCTGAGCTCTTTGGGCAGTTCCTTTGACCTCATGATTCTCATTTGGTCTGACATGCACTGTGAGCTGTGAGGTCTTATATAGACAGGTGTGCGCCTTTCCAAATCAAGTCCTATCAGTTTACTTAATCACAGCTGGACTCTAATGAAGGAGAAGAACCATCTCAAAGAGGATCAAAAGGAAATGGACAGCATGTGACTTAAATATGAGTGTGAGCAAAGGGTCTGAATACTTATGACCATGTGATATTTCAGTTTTTTTTGTTTAATAAATTTGCAAAAATTTCTACATTTTAGGTTTTTTTCTGTCAAGATGGGGTATAGAGTACATTAATTAGAAAAAAATGAACTTTTTTTGAATTTACCAAATGGCTGCAATAAAACAAAGAGTGAAAAATTGAAAGGGGCATGAATACTTGCCCCACTGTATGTTCTGTCTGTAAAAAACTTAGATATGTGACCCACAGGGATCTGCATAGGGATTAACCAACCGGTGATTTTCCTTTTTTGCATTTATAGTTGGGTCTATATATTTGCGTTTTGAAACCTTTTTGGAAATAAGAGTATGGAGCCTATTACAAATGCATTTCTGCTCCCAAATTACCGCCACAAGTTTTGGCCGACTGAGAATAGGGATCAGTGATGCTGCCAGTACAGGTCATTAGACCCTTCCTTGGGACAGGATCCTGCATGAATAATATGGGAACAGAAAACATTTGCATTTTCTTCCTGGTAAAAATTGACCTAAGAGAGGAAATACTGGAAATCATTTAATAGAAAAGATCAATTATATTTAGTAAGTAATTGAATTATGTGTCAGTATTTCATTGTTTTTTTCATAGTGCATAGTTTTATTGGGTATACTTAGAATATAACATGCAGCTAACATATGCCAGGTAACAGGGTGTGTATGTACTTAGCATTACACAACAGCTGGAGAGTCACAGCTATTCATGCCCTGTTTAATGATTAATCGTAAGAATAGGGTCATAGGAATGTAAAACCTGAAGATTTGAAAAGTTGCTGCCTGCTATCTATTGTAATCACAACAAATGCTATTCTATACAAAAAAAAATGACATGATGATAATGTACCACTAAGGGCCAACTCCACCCAAAACCGTGGAGACTTCCAAACATCCAGACTGGAAAATATTACATTGTTTGTCTTTACCACTCCTACCTAACCGTGGAGATGATCCATCAATTTATCATTATCTTCCCTCTTGGTGTAAACCCAGTTTCTAGTTTACAGCACATTTATCATTTATTGATGGTACATTTGTTTATTCTATTATAAAATTAAATATCTGACGGTACATATCGTATTTCTTTGGTTTATAAGACGCATCGGATTATAAGACGCACCCCAAATTTAGAGAAAAGAAAGGTCGAAAAAAAATGGGGTCTGTCTTATAATCCAGTGGTGTCTTACCTGAGGGGGGGTGGCAGCAGTGGTGGATGGAGCTATCGACTCAATGACAATCTGAGATCTCATCTGTACACGTGCCACCTCCGGGTGCCATTTTTCTTAAGTATGCTGCTGGAAGCTCAATGGGACAGAGGCAGTGCATGCACAGATGAAATCTTGAGCAGAGAGCTCCATCTGAGCACGCACCGACTCCAGGTGCCATTATTTGAAGCCCTCACTGCTCACAGCACAGCAGCTCTAGCACAGCAACCACAGCAACGCAATGCCCGCAGCCCCAGCAGAGCCGCCGCAGCACAGCACCGCAGCCCCAGCACAGCCGTCACAGCCCCAGCACAGCCGTCACAGCCCCAGCACAGCCGTCGCAGCCCCAGCACAGCTGCCACAGCACAGCGCCTGCAGCATTGCCCCTGCCTCCTGCTACCCCTATCCACCACCTCCCGGTAAGCTACATTCAGATTATAAGATGCACCCCTCATTTTCCTCCCAAACGTTTGGGAGGAAAAGTGCATCTCATAATCCAAAAAATACGGTATATAAATATATACAGGCAGCCTGTTCATAACCTCATTATCTGAACTCTTCTCCTGTGAAGCCCTGCTGATGTGATGGATTTTGTATCGGGATTAGCATTGTCTTGCTGAAATATATAAGATCTTTCCTGAATTACATTTTATCTGGATGGGAGCATATATTGTCCTAAACCTCTACATAATGCTCAGCATTGATAGTGCCTTTGTAGATATGTAAGCCCCTCAAGTAATTGGCACCAATTTAACCCCATACCACCATAGATGCAGGAACTATGCTGGATGGTCCTTCTTTTGTTGAGTTGCCGGATTTGGTGTCCATGGTTTCCATATTGAAATTCAACTTTTGATTTATTGGATTTAGGCTTTTCATTCAGTCTTATTGGAAAAGATATATAAAATACAGCAGCTACCCATGCAATCTGCCTTTGCAAACATTCGTGAAAGAATGGGTTGTTCTAATCATCTCACTGAATTTGCATGTGGTCCTGTATTATGATGCCACCATTGTAATAAGGGAGTTTATGAAATTTCCTCCGTACTAAAAATGTTATAGTCATCTCTGAGTGGTATTATTGCAACGTGGAAGCGTTTAGGAACCACATCAACTCTTCCATATAATGGAGAGTCGGGTCGTTGACTGATGAGTTGCAAAAATTTTGCTGATTCAGTAACTGCAAAGCTTCAAACCACTGCTAGCATTAATAGCAATACAAAAACTGTGCTCCGGGACCTTCTTGGGATAAGTAGAAATGGCCGATCAGTTACATACAAGCCTTACATCATCCAGCACGATGCTAAGCGACAGATGTAGTAATGTTAAGCACCTCACCATTGATCTTGGGAGCAGTGAAAGCATGTTGTGCAGAGTGAAAAATCACACTTCTCTATCTGGCAGACTGGGTTTGACAAAACCAGCTGTGCCAACTGAAAAGTTTGGTGGAAGTGGATTATTCCTATGGGGTTATTTTTCAAACGTTGGGTTAAATGCCTTAGTTGCAGTGAAGGGAAAACTTAATGATTTATCATATCAAGACCATTTGAACAATAATTTGCGGTCCTCCACCTTCTGTTTGAGGATGCCCCACAGATGCTCAATTGAGTTTAGGTCTGGAGACATGCCTGGCCAGTCCAGCACCTTTATGTTCAGTTTCTTTAGTAATGCCGTTGTTGTCTTGGAGGTGTGTTTGGAATCATTATCATGTTGGAATACTGCACTGCAGCCCAGTTTCTGAAGGAAGGTGATCATGCTCTGCTTCAGTATGCACCATATATTGTCGGCATTCATGGTTCTCTCAATGAAATGTAGTTCTCCACAGCTGGCAGCACTCATACAGCCACAAACCATGACATTGTCAACACCATGCATTACTGTAGGCAAAATACACTTGAGCTTGGACTCCTCACCTGGTTGCTGTTACACATGCCTGACACCATCTGAACCAAATAAGTTTATCTTGGTCTCATCAGACTATAGGATGTGGTTCCAGTAATAGATGTCCTTAGTCTGCTTGTCTTCAGCAAACTGTTTGCGGAGTTTTTTGCACACCATCTTTAGAAGAAGCTTCCTCCTGGGACGACAGCCATGCAGACCAATTTGATGCAGTGTGCAGCATATCGTCTGAGCACTGACAGGCTGACCCCTACACCTTTAACCTTTGCAGCAATGCTGGCAGCACTTGTACATTACAGTATTTTGAAAAGACAACCTCTAGATATGACGCTGAGTACGTGCACTTCACTTGTTTGGTCGACCATGGCGAGGCCTGTTCTAAGTGTACCTGTCTTGTTAAACCACTGTATGGTCTTTGCCATTGTGCTGCAGCTCAGTTTCAGGGTAATGGCAATTTTCTTATCGCCTAGGCCATCTTTATGTTCTTCAAGTTTTTGCAATCATACATTATTACAGGGGTAAAGTTATAGGGTGAGCAGGGGAGACCCAAAGATCCATACACTGTGTGCAGAATTATTAGGCAAATGAGTATTTTGATCACATGATACTTTTTATACATGTTGTCCTACTCCAAGCTGTATAGGCTTGAGAGCCAACTACCAATTAAGTAAATCAGGTGATGTGCATCTCTTTAATGATGGGTGTGGTGTAATGACATCAACACCCTATATAAGGTGTGCTTAATTATTAGGCAACTTCCTTTCCTTTGGCAAAATGGGTCAGAAGAGAGATTTGACGGGCTCTGAAAAGTCCAAAATTGTGAGATGTCTTGCAGAGGGATGCAGCAGTCTTGAAATTGCCAAAGTTTTGAAGCATGATCACCGAACAATCAAGTGTTTCATGGCAAATAGCCAACAGGGTTGCAAGAAACGTGTTGGGCAAAAAAGGCGCAAAATAACTGCCCATGAATTGAGGAAAATCAAGCATGAAGCTGCCAAGATGCCATTTGCCACCAGTTTGGCCATATTTCAGAGCTGCAACGTTACTGGAGTACCAAAAAGCACAAGGTGTGCCATACTCAGGGACATGGCCAAGGTAAGAAAGGCTGAAAAACGACCACCTTTGAACAAGAAACATAAAATAAAACGTCAAGACTGGGCCAAGAAATATCTTAAGACTGATTTTTCAAAGGTTTTATGGACTGATGAAATGAGAGTGACTCTTGATGGGCCAGATGGATGGGCCAGAGGCTGGATCAGTAAAGGGCAGAGAGCTCCACTCCGACTCAGATGCCAGCAAGGTGGAGGTGGGGTACTGATATGGGATGGTATCATCAAAGATGAACTTGTGGGACCTTTTCGTATTGAGGATGGAGTGAAGCTCAACTCCTAGACCTACTGCCAGTTTCTGGAAGACAAATTCTTCAAGCAGTGGTACAAGAAGAAGTCGGTATCATTCAAGAAAAACATGATTTTCATGCAGGATAATGCTCCATCACATGCATCCAACTACTCAACAGTGTGGCTGGCCAGTAAAGGTCTAACAGATGGAAAAAATAATGACATGGCCTCCTTGTTCACCTGATCTGAACCCCATAGAGAACCTGTGGTCCCTCATAAAATGTAAGATCTACAGGGAGGGAAAAAAGTACACCTCTCGGAACAATGTCTGGGAGGCTGTGGTGGCTGCTGCACGCAATGTTGATCGTAAACAGATCAAGCAACTGACAGAATCTATGGATGGTAGGCTGTTGAGTGTCATCATGTCATCATAAAGAAAGGTGGCTATATTGCTTGCTAATTTTTGGGGGTTTTGTTTTTGCCTGTCAGAAATGTTTATTTCTAAATTTTGTGCAGTTATATTGGTTTACCTGGTGAAAATAAACAAGTGAGATGGGAATATATTTGGTTTTTATTAAGTTGCCTAATAATTCTGCACAGTAATAATTACCTGCACAAACAGATATCCTCCTAAGATAGCCAAATCTAAAAAAAACCACTCCAACTTCCAAAAATATTAAGCTTTGATATTTATGAGTCTTTTGGGTTGATTGAGAACATAGTCGTTGATCAATAATAAAAATATCCTCTAAAATACAACTTGCCTAATAGTTCTGCACACAGTGTATGGCACACCAGATTACACTTTTATTAAAAGCACTTGGTAGATAGGGGACCAGGTTACAGACTTTTCACTGGGGCCCAGGTTTGAGTTTCCCACCTCTGACACTAATATAATTTTTAGATAGAGGCTCAAGAACAAGAAATGACTGTGTATTTTTGAAAAATTAATGTATACTATTGTAACGGGGGCAGGGGGCGCCTCAGGGGGTGTAGTCGGGTCCCCTCGCCTTGTGGGCCGCAGGCTGAACCCCGGCCCGGCCGTTACTTGCAAAACAGGTGTGTTGTTGGGGCAGAGTGTGGATGCATGGGGCCCATTCATGACAGCGTTCTTTCTGTGCTCTCCAGCTCCTTCTTCACTTTCAGGAAAGAGACAGTTGCAGGCAGCAGATAAACCAAACACCGATTTATTAAACAAAGCTTCCATCTTTTTGTTTGCAGCAGGTTTACTTTAGTACGTTACAAGTTACAGGTCCTTTTCTACAAAAACGGTTTCCTTTTTCTCTACGGGCACTTTCCTTTGCCTGCAGGGGACATACGTTAACCCCCTAGTAGCTGCGCTCTAACCCGGATTTACTGTAGGGCAGATCCAGCACACACTACCGGCTCTGGATAAGTTCTCACCTCTCCACTTCTTTGTCAGGGCACTAACCTTCGCCTGCAGGGGCCACTTGTTATCCCCCTGATAGCTGCACTCCACTCTAGTACACACCACCGGCTCCGGACTAGTCCCAACTCTTCCACCGTTTCTCATGGGTTTCCTCTGCTTTCTAGCCAAGAGTACTCACTCAGGTTGACTGCCTTGTCTCACTCCCACACTCTGCCCCGTCACCTCAGACCGAGCTTGCTCGCCTCTCACATCTCACTGCACACTGGACTCTGCATTCAGAACCCTTCCTTCCCCACCTAGGCTGCCCTGCCCCTTCCTTCCCTGCCACTGTTACCAGGGGAACTACTGCTCTACACTGGCACCTAGTGGGGAAACAGTTTGACAGGTAACATTTTACCATCAACATTTACAATTTGCCACCATACTACTGTGGCGTCTTCAGGGGGGAAAAACCGCTCCTTCACTACCAGGGGTCCGACTACCCCTTACACTATTACAACACTGGGGTGATATGATGTTGTTACAAATTATATCCCAAGTCCAGCAACACTGTGGATTGATAAATGGAATCTGTAGGTCTACATTAGCTCTGTAATAAGCAGACGGAATTATGCAGCATAGGGTTTCCTATAGATTCCTACATAACAGTGTAAAATCATACAGTAATTACTGTATCTTTCCCACAGAACAAAGACGATTGTTTCCAGCGTAGAGCTAGTGACCAACTGCAGGTTAATAATTCACTAATTGAGCGGTCAGCTTGTTTTTCCAGCCTACAGCATAGTAACCTCTGTTAGATCCTGCATTGTCCCTGGAGGTTTTCTTATTCACCTTCTGCTGAGTCGACTTTGGAAATATTTTTTTTTCAAGTTTTAATTAAATGTAATAACTCCCTAAAGCTCATAAGCAATCAGTGGCTACAGTCTGACACACTTTATTGTGGTAAAAATGCTGCTCAGTTTACAAGCCAAAAAGGATCCGATATTATGTATCTATTACTACATATTACTATGCAATGAAGTACATCATTCATTAATGTCCCAATATTTTACGGTATGTAACATCAGCTTATTCTGCAGCACTGTGCATAAAATAAAAAAAGGACCAAACTGTAACTTACAGAAAAGGTGTTAATATTTACACTAATCTTCCCTAGTGGTGAGCTGGACCTTGTATTAATTAGTATTGATGGGCATTGATTGTCCGTACAAGACACCTAGTGTATGTGCATGGACCCTGAACACAGACTTCTCAGAGAAGTCGGTGTTACTGTTCAGGTTTGGCCACCCGAATAAAAATAAAGAATAAAAAGAAAGAAAAACGGGGATTAAAGCACGATAATTATACTTATAAAGTTTACGCACAGCTGCCACACTGTTTCCAGGTCAGCTCGTTAAATCTCATGAATATTCACTGCATTCCCCGCCCACCCTCTGAGAGTGTCTGAGACTGGTTGCAGTCACATTGCCAGCGTCTATGATTGGTTGTCCTCACGCTAGCTGTCTGGGTCCCTGAAGTGGAGTGTAAAAATAAATAAATAATTGGAAAATATGGCGTAGGGTCACCTGTATTTTGATACCCAACACAGAAAGAGCTGACAGTTGGAAGCACAAGGGAGCCAAAGCGGCTTTTTTAAAATTAGTTAAATAAATAGTTTTAAAAAATGGTGAGCGGTCGCGCCCCCCAATTTTGATACCCAGCCAAGTTGAAACAGACACTAGGGGGCTGGCATCCTCAGACTGTGGAAGCCATGGTTATGGGGCCCTCCCCAGCCTTAAAATAGCAGCCCACAGCCACCCCAGAATTCCTGCATGTATTAGATATGCCAATCCTGCCGCTTACCTGGTTCTTCCCGATTGCCCTGGAGCAGTGGCAATCAGGATAATATAACAGGTTAATAACAGCTGTGATTTGTCAAAAAAATCTCACAGCTATCATCAAGCCCAAGGTAAATAATAAGGAGGTGTCTTACACTAATTGTGTAAGTAAAAAGAAATAAAGACAAAACACAGAAAAAAATCCTTTATTAAAAAAAACAAACAAACACACTCTTTCTCCAATTTATTAACTCCCAAAACACCACTGCAGGTCCAACATAATCCACACTATGACGTACCATGACGATCCCAGCTCTGCTAGCTCCTTAGGTTGCAGTGCACAGTCACATTAGAAGATTTGACCGATCACTGCAGCGTCTGGGACACACTGATAGAGCTGCATGTCACAGTTCCACCTCCCGTCCACATGGCTAGGGGGTGGAGCCTTCTCCCGAGCCTCACTTCCGGCGCTTGGATGCTTTAAAAACTGACATCTCCAGTAAACCAGTGGTGGCTATAAGCTTAGCGCTGCTTTGCCTGTGATTGCTGGTCCTGTAAGTGCTATCCTGATCAGTCTGTGCCTGTGCCCCCGTGCCCTGTCTGTGTTCTGTCCCCTAGTCATTCCCACATTCCTCTGTCCCCTCTCCTACCTCCCCACTTGGTTGCTTTCTCTGCTACTGACCTCGGCCTGACCTCGACTCCGCTTCTGCTTTTTCCTCCGGTACTCCTTCTGCCCGTACTGTGTTTGACCCAGCCTGCCTGACCATTTCTCGCTCGCCCCACAGCTCTGCTCTCCAGCTGTGCTGTGAGGCAGTGTACGAGCACACACTGTGTATCTTCTTCCTGGTTCTTGTTGCTCTGTGTAGTGTCTTCTGCTGCAGAGCTCCGGCTGCCCCGGGTGGCAGCTTGACACTGCAGCTGTGAGTGGTGACATCAGTGACTTCACCTGAGGTCACAGCTGGTGGTTCCAACGGTACCTCAGCGGTGACCTCAGGTGAACTAATTGAACTCAAATTCAATAATCCAGCACTGAGTTCTACGGTATTTGATTATCGGATTAGTGACTTCAATGATGCCCAGTTACCTGATAAACCAGCAGCATTTAAGTCAATAATCCGGTAATAACGCGCACGCCGTGGGAATCCCAGCTATAACCTCAGGTGAACGCATTGAACTCAATGGCAGATTACCAGATTAGGCTATGTGTGCACATTGAGTATTTAGTAGAAGACATTACTGCACCAAATCTGCATCTCCTGGCAAACAACTGCACCAAAAAACTCAGTGCGTTTTTTATGCGTTTTAGTGTGGTCAGCGGGATCCTCACTCTCTCTCATCTTCCTCCCTTTTTTGAGCAATTACAAGCATTCCAGTATTGAGATTTGCATGCATTTTTTGGCTGCAAATCAAATTATTTTAGAATACATGATGAAGTTCAAAAGTACTGATGAGTGAGCACTACCATGCTCGGTATTCGTAACAAGCAGTTGGATGCTCGGATGTGTACGACTCATGTTCTGAGTATAATGGAAGTCAATGGAGAAGATCTTGTGGAAAAATGCTTGAGTCCCTCATTGACTTCCATTATGCTCGGTACATCAGTTGAGCACGTCCAAGCGTCCAACTGCTTGTTACAAATACCGTGCACCCAAACATAGTAGTGCTCACTCATCACTATTCAAAAGATCTACTAATCTCTAATGGAGACACTTCACATTAAGTGATGCTGAATTGAGTCTGATTTGAGGATGAACATTACCCTTGTATGCAGGGAATAATAAGGAACACAACAGTAGAACCACCATTGCCATTTTTCTGTGCGACCAGAGTGACTAACTAATCTACAAAATGTACAAACGTTTCCCCTCTACAACTGGAGACGACTATAAAGTGGTTGACTTAAGAGTGCTCAGTTACCCCTGTTAGGCTGCTGATGTTTAAAGTGTTGGCGATTACTCGGATAACTACTTCTCAATGCCTATGTCCCCGTCCCCCCCCAATAACACCTATACTCCCCTCCGGTGTTGGCGCCATTCTAGCAATGTCGGCACTTTCTCTTCCGAGATCGCATCATTGTTATGACACACGATCCCTGTGGCTAATCAGTGCTGGTTTTACTCCCATCTTCAAACAAATCGGACACATCCAGAGGAAGTTAGAACTGGCTGCTCTATCTCCTCCTCTAGATGTCAATCACGTCTGAAGGACAGGAGAGCAAAACGGCATTGGTACCAGAGATGACTATAAATTTTGTTATTTTACTTTCGCAAACAGGGATTGAGAAGGGGTTGTCCGAGTCATGGACAACGCCTTTTATAAAGAGATCCCTGGAAAACAAGTAAACATGGTTTGGCAATCTTTTTCTACTGGAAAGACACACCAATTCAGTTTCCCAAGGATAGATTATAGGGAGGGGATAGCTTTCTGGACAAGATATAGGAATTTGAAAAGTTTATTAGTATCTTCAATACAAGGCAAATGAGACAAAAAAAAATAAATACCGTAGCGTTCATGGTCAGCTGCTGTGGACTACACACCATAGCATAATGTTTAATGATGATTATTCGTAGTGAATGATGGTAAATTGCCCACAGCAAGCTGTGGTAGTCGGTAGACACCCCTGAGATACCAGATAGTAAGGGGTACTTTACACGCTGCAATATCGTTACCGATATCGCTAGCGAGCGTACCCGCCCCCGTCAGTTGTGCGTCACGGGCAAATCGCTGCCCGTGTCGCACAACCTCGCTTACACCTGTCACACGCACTTACCTGCCTAGCGACGTCGCTGTTGCTGGCGAACCGGAAGCCGTCCAATAGCAGAGGAGGGGCAGAGATGAGCGGCTGGAACATGCCGCCAACCTCCTTCTTTCCTCATTGCCGGTGGACGGCAGGTAGGGAGATGATCGTCGCTCCTGCGGTGTCACAGATAGCGATGTGTGATGCCGCAGGAACAAGGAACAACATCGCTACTCACCAGACAACAATATTTGGTGTTTGGACGACCTCTCCAACACCAACGATTTTTACCACTTTTGAGATCGTTGTAGGTCGCTTGTACATGTCACACACTGCGATGTCGCTAATGACGCCGGATGTGCGTCACAAACACCGTGACCCCGACGATAAATCATTAGCGATGTCGCAGCGTGTAAAGTACCCCTAATATATTTGGGGTACTTTCCAATGTAGTACATTTTTTAACTGGGTTTTCTGAACTGAATTAATTCATCCCCTACTGAATCTACTGCGCATGCGCCGGTGAGTCAGCTCTACTTCCATTATCGGTGCGCTGTTAGGCTAAGTTCACACAGGGCATCTTTTTCTGCATTTTTGAGGTCACAAAGATGCACCAAAATGCATGTATTTCTTTCTCCCAGTCTATTTGATTTCAATTTTGCTGTCCACACTAGGCATCTTTAGTTGGCTGCATTTTTCAAGATGCAGCCAAGATGCAACATGTCAATTGTTTTTGCGTTTTTCAGCCCTCCAGTCAATAGATTTGGGTAAAATGCGGTAAAAAAAACGTGGTAAAAACGCATTGCGTTTTTGGTGCATTTTTAGATGCACTCAAGATGCATTCAAGATGCACTGACAAAAAAAGATGCCGCGTGTGAACATACCCTTAAGAGTTGTCCTCTCAACCTCCTCCCTGCAAGCTCAGCCAGGTATGTGTGTGTCCGAATGCCTGCCCCCCCCCACCCCCCTGCACGATTCAATACTGGGTGAATTAATTCAGGCTGAAGAACACTACTGTGCATGTGCGGGATTTGCCAGATGTGATGTTGTGACTATGATGCTTAGAGGAGGAGAAAGGAAAGATAATGAAGCGGGGAGGCAGGCATATCTTCCCGATAACCAAACACCCAGTAGACAAAGCACTACGCACAGTAGCCTGGTAGGCTAATTTGCATATGGCAAGCTAAAGTTATATTTCTGGAACAAAGCATCTACTATGAGGCATACAGGTAACACTACTTTCTACATCCTATTACCTGCATGCCCATAGTAATAGCTTAAAATGGTCAAAGGGGATGACAGATTCTCTTTAAACAAGATAAACAGGATGGGATTCTAACCGAATTGGTCCAGCTGTCAATTCAGATATAAGTTTTAGGATAAAAATTATAGATGTGCACACAAGGATGTTCTGTAATAACGTCTGTAAGAAAATGGTGATCTAGTCGATTAATTAACATCAAATAACTCACGCAATGAGAAAAGTGTTTCTGAGCTCATTGAAATTGATGATATAAAAGAAGATAATTAGTCAACTAGAAGATAAAATTCACCCTGGGTAGTCATAGCAGCCTATCTCTCCCTTGTTATTTCTTCTTGTCATATTTTGAAGATTATTTTTGTGACTTACATTTAATAAAATTATTTCCAATATTATTGACTGCCTTTGCAGAGTTATATTCCTCTGCTTTGACAATATATGTTTGGGTTATACACTTCTCTGCACAGTGTCTCGGAAGCTGTGGCTGGAGCTGCCAAAAAGTTGATAGTTAAGAAGGTTGTCCACTACTCGTACATTGATGCCCTATCTTTAGGATATGTCATCAATATCTGATCGGTTGGGGGACGACATCACGCACCCCCGCCAATTAGCTGTACTTGGAGCCATTGGTAGCAGCTTGTAGCTGGCGTTGCTCAGTTCCAGAGCTGCCCCATCTTCTGATAAAGGCCATGGCTGGATACTGAACATCCACCTCCTATTGAATTGATTTGACTGGGAGGCAGATATGCAATACCCAGCCACGGCCACTACCAGTTGACAGGGCAGCTCCAGAACTGAGCATTTCCAGCCACATACTGCCGCCACTAGCACCGAGAACACGCTGATCAGCGAGGGTGCAGGGTGTCGGATCTCAGTCGATCAGACATTGATGACCTATTCTAAGGATAGACCATCAATGTAAGAGTAGTGGACAACCTCCTTAACAATCAATTCTAAGGATAGCCATCAATGTAAGAGTAGTGGACAACCTCCTTAACAATCAATTCTAAGGATAGCCATCAATGTAAGAGTAGTGGACAACCTCTTTAACAGATTAAGAAACTGACAGATTCTATGAATAGAAGGCTTATGAATGTTATTAAAAAGAAGGTCGGCTATATTGGTCACTCATATATTTTTTTAAAGGCTGGAAAAAAAATGTTTTGCACATTTTGAGTTGTTGGTTATTATTCTCACTTTAATCGATGAAAATAAACAATAGAGAATGGAAAATTTATGTTTCGGATTTAGATGCATAATAATCTGTCCACTAATAGTTGTCCAATAATTTTACACACATACCGGTAGATAATCTCCTAAGAAATTCAAAAGTTCAGTTTTACTTCCTTAAATATTTAGTTTTCAGGTCTATTAGCTTTTTGAATTGACCAAGACTGTGGTTGTTGAATAACAAAATTATCAAAAATACAATATGCCTCATAATTGTGCACACAAAGTATGTATTAAAAAACACATCATGAATCAAAAAGATACCAAAAATCATTTCATGCATCTGAGAAGAAGTACAGAAGCAGCAGACTACTAAATTCACACACTAATGGGATCAACTAATTGTGCTGATCCAATAATTTAATGGCATCATGGAAGGGTGAACAACTGAAGGACAAGGTTTAAAATGGAATAACAAACTCATGCTTCTACTTATTGTAAATGGCGTTATCAAAAAACAAATATCAAAGTATGTGCTTCTACCGTGTGATATATGTTAATTAATTAACTAAGTCAGTAATGGTTGTTTCCAAATAAGCACATACAGGGCAATATTTGCCTTCAGAGAATTCTATGTAGACCATCCAATGACAGGTTCCTTTATTGCAAATAACTTTTACTAATAATGATAAAATCCCCTTTAATTGTTTTTTTCTGTCTAGGGATAGGGGGGATCCTTGGTTGGCTCAACGATGAAACTAAAACATCCTTAATTTGCCGCCACTGATGATAGTAACTATGGATGCTATGCAATTTAGTAGAAAAATGATGATGGGACATAAACGAATACTATTAGAAATGAGCCAACAAAACATATAAAAGACCATTCAACGGTGAGAATAAAGGAAGAGCCCGGACTGCTGACCCGAAGGGGCTTAAGGGAGGGCTACATGACTAGGAGGGATGCCAGGCCATAGGGTTAACAAGGGGTTAATGGAGAAAGTCAGTTTGGGCGCGAAATTTGGGGGTGGTGCTAAGGGGCAGTTAGGATCAGGGGTCAGTTTGATTGGTCAGGGGGTGGTGACTATAGGGGGTAGTATATAGGGCAGGTCAGAGGGGGGGTGGGTCATTCCTACCTGGACGGTGACTGGAATCGTTCCCGCCCGCCCGCCCTAATTGTGGATTCGACATCGATGAAGACAAGAAGGAAGATCGTATTTGTCGCAGCGGCGGAAAGGAGGGGGGTGTCTGAAGGTGGGGGTTTGCACAGAGGAGAGGACGGAACCCAGTGCCGGAGCGGGTTACCTCTAGCGGTGCAATTGTTTGGTAAACGGGTCCTTGCTGGGTTGAGTCTCAGCGGGACATAGTGGGGGCAACATCTGGCTTGGGCTCTCGAGTCGGTGTGTTGCGGCTGAGGGTCAGGAGACAGGCTGATGTTGCAAAGAACATTTTGGTTAACCTTCAGGTACCCCCCCCTTCCTTTTCGGGTTCTTCAATGAAGAGTTGTATTGTTACATGGCTGATGTTTATGTTATGAATAAATGGGGCTGCTGTGGCCTTTATATTCCAACGTCACACAGTGTTTGTGTTTATTTTAGATAAGAACCCCAGGGGGGTAGGGGGGTTGTTGGGGAAGGTCAAAGGCCTTCAGTCAGACATTCCGGAGTCATGGATTACCGTGTGAACTCCACGATTGGAAGATTGTAGCAAAACAATCAGAGCAGAAAAGTCAATCAAATCGCAATACCACTCAAAAACAGTATTCTTGCAAAATGTTTGTAAAAAATAGTGGTGCAAAGTAAGCTGACCAATAGGATGTGCAAAGTTAGAGAAAAGCTCTGATTCTTCAAAGCAATTTTGCCATAATTCTGGGGCAAATCGCTTTAAAAAGTTGAAAATTTTTGCAAAACTTGGGAGATGTGGCATTATCAAACTAGTTTCTGACAGCTCACCCCATTGGGGCACCACGCCACAGGTCATCTAATTCATGAAGAGCTATGGCATTCCTCATGAAGGAGTACACCACTCGTCAGATGCTCCCGATTCATTAATTCTGACTGTTTCATTAATCTTGATGACTCAGGGACAAAGAGTCTACAGATACAGCAAGTTTACAATCTACCGTGAGTAAAGGCCGCTTTACACGGGATGATTTATCGTCCGTTCGCATGTGCGATCGTACCCGCCCCCATTGTTTGTGCGTTACGAGCAATTTGTTGCTCGTGTCGCACAAAGTCGGTACCCCCGTCACACGTACTTACCTCCTGAATGATCTTGCTGTGGGCGGCAACATCCTCTTCCTGAAGGGGGAGGGACATTCGGTGTCACAGCAACGTCACACAGCAGCCGCCCAATAGAAGCGGAGGGGCGGAGATGAGCGGGACGTACACATCCTGCCCACCTCCTTCCTTCCGCATTACCGGCGGCCGCAGGTAAGCTGCAGTTCATCGTTCCCGGGGTGTCACACGGAGCAATGTGTGCTACCCCGGGTACGATGAACAACCGGCGCGCAGAAGGACGATCGATTTTTTGAAAATGAGCGACGTGTCAACGAGCAACAATAAGGTGAGTATTTTTGCTCGTTCACAGTCGCTCGTAGCTGTCACACGCTACGATATGTCAAACGATGCCGGATGTGCGTCACTAACGACGTGACCCTGACGACATATCGTTAGATATATCGTAGCGTGTAACAGGCCCTTTACAGTGATTAATCTGTCATATTTGAAAGGGAATCTGTCAGCAAGTTTTTGCTACCTCATCTGAGAGCAGCATGATTTAGGCAAAGAAATTCTGATTCCAACGATGTATCACTTAGATAACTGGGTATAGCGCTTCTGACAAAGAGTTTTTAAATATAACAATGCAGCAGAGCTGCAAAACATACCGCCGCCCACACCAAGCTCTTTAAGTACAATGTCATTAGGCAGTGAGTTACTAAGCACAAGAGAGGGACAACATGGCATGAGCCTGCTAGTTACAGTAATGATAATGTCCTAGTGATAAAACACTCACTTTAAAGAGATGGTTCACTACTCTTCAATAGTGGCCATATTTCTATAAAACTGATGGGGAAGGCTTTTACTAAATATTTTCTTCAGCCAATTCTGCCTATGAGTGGCACTATTGCAGTCCGCTCATCCCCATGAAGTGAGCCCCCAAGCTCCGTGACCTCCGAGATCCTGTGATGTCACGTTAACTTCCAGTTGACCCAACATCACCGAGGCCGGCCCCAGCCTTTCTTAGTGACTGGGCCGTGGGTGGAGTCTCTCTACTCGTCACAGATCAGCATCTCTCCTGCTTGCTGTGCTCTGCAACGAAGGAGAACACACTCGCGAGATGCTGGGCTGTGAAGCTGGGCTGTGATGAGCGTTGAAATGCTGCCCACAACCCAGTCACTCTGGAATATTCGGGTTGGGCTCAGTGATGTCAGGTCAACTTGAAGTTGATGTAACATCACCGGATCTCAGAGGTCATGGAGCCCGGGGGTCACTTCATGGGGATGAGCGGACTGCAATAGCGCCACTCATAGGCAGAATTGGCTGAACAAGGTATTTGACAAAAGCCTTCCCCATCAGTTATACAGAGCTGTGGCCACTATTGCAGAGTAATGAACAACCCCTTTATGTAAACAACAGCACAGAAGGTGGCATGTGACACATCACTGAATTCTGTCTTTGAACCCTTACCTCATGCTGTCCTCAAATTACATAGCAAAAACCTGCTGACATATTCCCTTTAAGACTTTCTAGTCTAAGTTTACACCAAAAATGTGCAAATCTGCCACAATGTTAATTGTTTTTTTCATATCTTCAAATTCAATTGTCCTTTTATTATATCATACAATTATCATAAATGGAAAATGTCAACATTTGTCACATACACTAAGTTTGTGTGTCATTGCTCCAGTATATTTTATACCAACTATAAAGGAAACTGCAAAGCAAATCATACTGGTCAAAGGGGAGTATTATGAAGAAGGCCGAGGGTAAAGTGGAGCAGATGCTGCTCTGTCTGTGTGACACTGTGGCTGAGCTGATGAAAAGCTCACAATTATATTAATTGATGTCACATGGCCGGGTGCACAGTCATGCTAAAGAGGCAGATGGCTGTGTATTAGCATTTAAATGAGCTTGGGCAGCTTCTCTAATGTAGGGAAGAAAGCAGGGACCTGAGATGGTCCGTCCAGGTCTGCTCTCCATGAGCACCCATATCAGACAGCTGAAATCTAACGCTGCCTGGCATGGGAGGACGGCTAATGTGACACGGCCTGCAAGCTCTATGGACAATCAACTAGGCGATGTTATGCTGCTTAGTCATGGGCAAATCCTCCAATTCCAGCATTAGATATGACCGTGTTATTGGTAAATTAATTATACAATGTTCTGGATAGTAAGGCTTTATGAACACGGTTATATTATAGTTCAATGCGAGTTCACTGCTGTATAGCGCTGCAATATGGCACCCACAGAAGTCTATGATATCTTTATATAGCGCCAAATCTATGGTTCCATACTGTATCTCCATTTGGTTTTAATGCCATATTCTCCCAAAATGTATTGTGCCACCACTTCGCTATATAGAACAGACTTACCGCCATATTAGACAGGCCGACCGCAGCTGTTAAACAGCCTCAAATCTGCTACATGACCAAATAATATGTGCTGCCGAGAACAATTATTTTAAAGCCTGCATAATAATCATATCTTCTGACAAACAAGCTTTTTGCTCGTTCATTTAGACATTGCCGACCGGTCTAAATGAGCTTTTACACTTAATGGGAGCCTGTCATGTGCACTATGCATCCAGAACCACGAGCAGTTCTGGGTGTATACTGCTAATCCCTGCCTAACTGTCCCTGTGTCTAATAGCATAGATAAAGAGATCTTTAGAAAACGTATTTCAAAAGATCCTTTATGGTATGCTAATGAGGCCAGGGACTAGTCGCAAGGGCGTTAGTTCCCTTGGCTAATCAGCTCCCTTAGCATGTAAACACGCCACTGTGGGCGTGCTAACATGTTAATTAATATGCAGTGTCAGAGGATGGTTGCGCTCATCTCTCTACTGCCCCTGCGCCAGACGCTGGATTTAGCTCAGTCCGCATGATCTATGGACTTTCGGTTATGAGCACTATTAAGCCGAGTGTACAACTACTGACTTCAAACTGTTATAGTGCGCATGACCGGAAGTCCTGGATCACGTGCACTGGGCCGAAATCCAGCGTCAGGTGCAGTGGCAGCAGAGAAGTGAGAGCGACCGCCCTTTGATGCTGCGCATTAATTGGCATGTTAGCACGCCCACAGAGATGTGCTTACATGCTAAGGGGGCCGACTAGCCAAGGGAACTTCAACTTCCTATATAGCCAGGTCCCTTGCTTCCCATACATAGCAGGTTTCAGCCGCACATAGAGGTAACATTTGGTTAGGTACCCATGCACACAAGCAGGTTTTAACCGCATATAGAGGTAACATTTTGTTAGGGACCCCATAAATAAGAGATTACCGTGAAGTGGTTATGGGGCAGTAATGAATTGATCAATACATTAGCTAAATATCTCTTTTTTTCAAAATAATCCTCAGCAGTTATGCAATATCCCCAAAAAAATTTTTTTTCCCATTTTTCATATGGCTAGTTGTATTTTTCATTCTTTATGTATCATAAAGCAGTTATGCTTATTCATATTACTCTGAATTTGGTGTGCAGCTTTCACTTCATATAGCCAAGGGAACTAACGGCCTTGTGAATAGTCCATGCGCTCATTAGCATATCATAAAGGATCTTTAGAAATAATTTTTGTAAAGATCCCTTTATCTATGCTACTATAGCCTGGGACTGCTAGGGAGGGATTAGCAATATGCACCCAGAACTACTCTTTGTTCTGGGTGTATACAGGACCTGACAGGTTCCCTTCAAAGTAAAGTTAGCAGAATTTTGCTATGTAATCTGAGGACAACATAGGATAAGGGTTAAAACACAAGAGTTCAGAGATGTGTCTCTTATCAAGCTCCAAGCTGTTGTTTAATTGTAATGATTGTTTTAGCATTAGGACCTTATCATTGCTTGAAATAAATCACCTACACTAGCATAGTTACATAGTTACTTAGGTTGAAAAAGACCTAGATCCATCTAGTTCAACCTTCCATGAGAGTTACTGCGACCTCACCCCTTCTGTGATTAGCAGCTCATTATCAATAGATAATGTACATAGAGAGCCTTGTGTGGGCAGGGTTAGCCTTCTTAGCTCTGCTTCATACTACATCTAAGGACGAATATTGTGCCACAACTCCTGCACCCAGTAAACTATGTGATATGTGATATATTGCTGGAATCAGGGTGTCTGTCTCTACATTATGCTGCTCTCAAATGAGGTAACAAAAACTTGGTCACAGATTCCCTTTAAAACATTTGTCTCAACATTGATCTTCAAGTGTGCACTACTTTATTAGGGGCGGTGCTTACCTAATTGATTGACAGTTCAGACCGGTGTTATTGTTGTGTTGCTGGCCTGATCTCTAATGCTGCAGGCAGAATCAGCTTTGTCTATGGAGCACCGGAGGAGCTGGCCACTTTTTGAAGGTAATGGCACTAATGAAAATAGCTTGTAAGGGCTTATTTCATTGCCTAGGAGACCAGCCACCATTGATAGACTCCAGAGATGGCCGTTAATCTACGCAATGAATAAACAATAAGATTAAAAAGCCTTCCATTCTAGAGGAGAGAATTGAAATGTTCTTTGTTTTTTTCAAGTATGTTGCAATTTTACCATTTATGAATATAAAAATAGCCCTCTTTTTATTATTGCTGGTATAGAGCACTTTTCCAATCAATTCTCATCCAATTATTTTTAATGGATTCCAAGTGTTCTCCTGAAGAGCTATGATTTATATAGAATTTTTTAACCTCTGTCCTCATGGAAGCGTTCTTAACCTTAGCTACCTCTAAAGTTCGGACAATTTTTGGCAAATGCTGGTAATGTAGAGCATAGTAAAATATGTGGTGCTTTAGAAGTCACTTAAGGGGGCTTTGCACGCTACGATATCATTAATGATTTATCATCGGGGTCACGTTGTTAGTGACGCACATCCGGCTTCAACAATGGTATCGCAGCGTGTGACACCAGCGACCTTAAGCGACCTCAAAAATGGTGAAAATCGTTCACCATGGAGAGGTCGTCCCAAAACCAAAAATCGGCAATGCTTGATTATCGATGTGGTTCGTCGTTCCTGCGGCAGCACACATCGCTGTGTGTGACACCGCAGGAGCGAGGAACGTCTCCTTACCTGCCGCCGGCCGCAATGCGGAAGGAAGGAGGTGGGCGGGATGTTACGTCCCGCTCATCTCCGCCCCTCCGCTTTGATTGGCCAGCCGCTTAGTGACGTCGCGGTGACGTCGCTGTGATGCCGAACGTCCCTCCCCCTTGAGGGAGGGATTGTTCAGCAGTCACAGCAACGCTGCCGACCAGGTAAGTGCGTGTGACGCTGCCGTAGTGATAATGTTCGCTGCGGCAGCGATCACACGAAATCACATGCACGACGGGGGCGGGTGCTTTTGCGTACGATATCGCTAGAAATTGCTAGTAATATCGTAGCGTGTAAAGCCCGCTTTAGTTTATATCGCAATTGCTGCACGCACTAATCAGAGCTTTTAGATACTGCATGAGGCAGAGCTCAAAAAGCTAAGCCCGCTCACACCACAGCTTTCTGTGTACATTGTCTATTGACCGTGAGCTGCTTATCAGAGGAGGGGGTGTACTCGTATGACTTGGCACAAGGCAGCTTGTCCCAGCAATGATAATGTCGTAGTGATAAACTCTTCACTGTAAGTAAATAACAGCAAACAGCTGCCATGATTCGGTCTTGAGACTCGATCCAGAGACCTTTTGTTGTGTGGTGAGTTTCCTTTACTGTTGAGCCACAGACTGGTCGGCTTCTGTGCAACTTTTGATGATTCTTTTTGCTTTGCTTCTTTTTTTGTTTGCTTTTTGTTAATTGTTCTCACTTTTGTCTCTGTCCTATCACATCCTGGGTGGGGCTATTTTTACTCACCTTCACTACCATTCTCTGCTAGCAATATTTCTACATGGATGGTTGTTTGGAGTCCAAGCTCTTCAGTTTAGGGTATCTTGCTGAATTAGCTCTACTGTCTTAGGCTGCAGTTTGTTTATAGGTTTCCCTTTCCAGTGTTCCTTCCATTCTGTTATGTTTTAGTTTTGGGGGGTTTCTACATTTTTCATAGTCGTTTTGGTTTCTTCTGTTTTCTTCCATCTTCCCAGGATGACGATGTGAACATTGTTTTTAAGGCCTCTGTCTCACCCTCTACTTATGTGCACTTCTTTCATGGTTATTGTTTGGTGTGACACTTTTTTTAGCGTTAATGATGCAGTTAAGTCGACACTGAGTGGGGGTACCTTTGCATAATCTTAGAATGCCAACCTCTGTGGTCAGACAGGGACAAATCAGGGTCAGATTTAGGGCTTGTCCTAGTCTGTATAGGGACCTGTGGATTGATAGTTCATACTTCTCCTGCTTGTCCATCCTCGTGTGAGAGAGATCAGTCATAACAACAGATTAATAAATGATACATCGCTGAAGTCTGTTTCTCATGCTCTCTGCAGATTACATAGCGAAAACCTGCTAACAGATTCCCATTAAATAGTCATTATCATTTCAACAAACTTTGCATATATCAATCAATAATGCAAGCAAATATAAGAACCTTTATTTTATATCTTATAGTAGAAATCTGCTTCTTTCTCCTCTTATGAGCCACTTTTTCACCTTCCTCTTCCCCTTCCACCACTAATGAGAGATCAAGAAGGAGGAGAATGGAAGAGGATCAGCACAGTGAGACACAGAAAGATCCTGCTCCAGCTTTTAGCAAATGTATTTAATTTCAGAGCTGGATTCACAGCCATGCTGGTAATTCCTGCTCATTACTATCTTCCATGCTGCTGCTGTGGCTTCTGCCTGTGTGCCACAGACAAAGAGCAGAAATCTACATATCTGTGTATTGTGTATGGAAGACATCAATCATAGCAGCTAGTCTACACAACTGAAAATTAAAGATAGCGCCTACAGTGGAGACAACCGGTGACCATTGCAGGATACAAGCCATAGGACCAGAAAAGTGTTATTCCTTTTGTATACAGACGACAGTTTATTCTGAAAAGTTACCTGAAATTCCAGATATGCTGTTTGGCCGAGCTTGTACTATATCTAAACAAGTATTAGGGCCCTTTCACACTGCGTTCTTCTCCATGCTCAGTGGTCCTGTGGGGGCTTACGGCAGAATCCTCAGGAAAACGGGATTCAGAAATATGTGCCGATGGGGTCATTGACTATAATGGTGAAGACGGAGTCACCGTGTGCTTTGTTGTGCACCATTTTCGGGAGTATACACCTACACTAAGACGCAGTCTACTACGTCTGGATGTCTGTCTCTAGTAGGCATATACACCCGATAATGGTGCACAACAAAGCACACAGTGACTCCATCTGCACCATTATAGTCAATGGCCCTGTCGGCACATAAGTCTGAATCTTGTTTTGCAGGAGATTTGGGCATAAGCTCTAAGGCAGGGGTGGGGAACCTCCGGCCCGCGGGCCGTATACGGCCCGTGACGACATTTTATGCGGCCCCTGGGCACATTCCCGGGGACCATTGTGCTTTGGTGGCAGCCGCACTTTTCCCGGCTGCCGGCCCTTTAAATCCCACTGCCTGATGCCCTGTGGGTAGATGCTAGAATGTATGGGCTCTCTCCAGATCCTGACTTCCAGGACCTGACTGCAGCCCATACATTCTAGGCTTATCCCCGGCCTGTGTGCTCTGGTGGGCGGGTAAGCAGCACGCTGCGATAAAGTCACACAGAAGAGGCAGAGCTGCAGCAGGTTTACCAGCCTCCCGAAACTGTGCTGTGTGTGTGTGTGACTCTCCCTCCCCCTCACTGCGAGTACTCAACCCATCGCTGCCCCCCCCCGCTCAGTGGTGTGTACCCCCTCGTACTGTGTGTACCCCCCAATGCTGTGTGTACCCCCTCGTGCTGTATGTACCCCCCAATGCTGTATGTACCCCCTAGTGCAGTGTGTACCCCCTAGTACAGTGAGTACCCCCTAGTACAGTGAGTACCCCCTAGTACAGTGAGTACCCCCTAATGCTGTGTGTACCCCTTAATGCTGTGTGTACCCCTTAATGCTGTGTGTACCCCCTCGTGCTGTGTGTACCCCCTCGTGCTGTGTGTACCCCCTCGTGCTGTGTGTACCCCCTCGTGCTGTGTACCTCCTAGTACATTGTGTACCCCCAGGTGCTGTGTGTACCCCCTAGTGCTGTGTGTACCCCCTAATGCTGTGTACACCACAGTGCTGTGTACCCCCTCAGCGCGGTGTAACCCCTCACTGCTGTCCGTGCCCCCCCTAGTGCTGTCTGTACCCCCTGGGTGATGTCTATGCCCCCCCACCAGTGCTGTCCACACCACCTAATGCTGTCCATGCTGCCACCAGTGCTGTCCATGCCACGGTGAGTGCTGTCTGTGCCCCCCTTATGCTGTCCATGCTCCCCAGTGCTGTGTGCCACCCCTCAGTGCTCTTAACTCGCTACTGCTGTCTGTACCCTCCCACTGCTTTCTATGCTCCCCAGTCCGTGCTCTCCTGTTGATGTCTATGTTCCCCCAGACCTGTCTGTCTCCCTCGTGCTGCCACCCAGTGCAGTCCGTGCTGCCACCCAGTGCAGTCCGTGCTGCCACCCAGTGCAGTCCGTGCTGCCACCCAGTGCAGTGCGTGCTGCCACCCAGTGCTGTGCGTGTCCCCAGTAATGCCTGTGCCACCGCCAGGGCTGTCCATGCCCCCTACTGATGTATATGCCCCAGCCCCTCCTGTGATGTATATGCCCCAGCCCCTCCTGTGATGTATATGCCCCATCCCCTCCTGTGATGTATATGCCCCAGCCCCTCCTGTGATGTGTACTCCCAGTGTCTCCTGTAATTTATGCGCCCCGGCCCCTCCTGTGATGTGTATGCCCCCAGCATCTCCAGACAGAGACAAACCTGGAAAAGCAGCTGTGAGAAACAAGATGATCAATATCACCGAACATCACAATCGTACCAAAGAGAAGCAGCTCCGGCCACCACAATAGGGGTGAGTTAATTAATCGTTTGACCAAATATAGCAGGGTTATTTTTCAGGTTGATAATGTTGTGCGGCCCCCAAAGGTTAGTAGGAAATTCCAAATGGCCCCCGGCAGTAAAAAGGTTCCCCACCCCTGCTCTAAGGGGACCACTGAACGGGGAGAAGAACATAGTGTGAAAGGTCCCTTAGAGTTAAACAACTATCAGAAACCTCTATAACCATTTAAAGCAGGATAAACATGAGCAATCGAGAAAATACAAGATCGTATGTTTGATAACGTACTAACATCTAAAGCATTGCATGGCCATTCATTCCAGAAATCATGAGAACAAGAAAGGGCATGGAGCCATAAGCAGATATTGTGATTCAGAAAAACATTTTTACTTTCTTTGTGTCTACATTTGCATGAAATGGTCCTTGTAAGAGATTAGGAGAACAACATCAGACCTAGAGGATACAACCTGGGATAGGACAGAGAAAAGCAATGATTACCGAAGATAACTGCTGCATTCTACTAGGAGTAGGGTTTTCTATAGGATGCCACCCACCCTGACTAATTACTCTGATAACTGCCTGCCAAGAGCATCACCAGACATCAACACTCTGGCACTCCATGAAATGAGTTTTCTGAACACATACACAGTAAAACCGCTTCTTAAAGTGATTCATTTAGGAGCTGTAAATGGCAACAAGATAAATAATTCTCTATTTCAGTGCAGGGTTTACCTACTGTTTGGCTCAGAAAATATCGAATTGCTTACACAGTAATTCCCTAATTTTAATATTTTTAACTGATGAAGAAACCCACTAATAGAATGTTTGGCTTTAGGGAATTTCAAATTTCAAAACCTTGTGCTGGTTTTCCTCACTTTGGCATCAATTGGCATTCATGCCATTCAGTGCATATACTTGGTGATCACCTGTGATCTGTTGCTTTAAACTCCACCAATGATAACATCTGCAAGGGCTTTGTATGTTCTCCCTGAGTTTGTGTGGGTTTCCTCCAGGCTCTCCGGTTTCCTCCCACACTCCAAAAACATCCTGATAGATTGCAAGCCCAAATGGGGACAGTGATGATGATTAGTAATGGGCGAATAGTAATTATTCGTGTTCGGATCATTTGTGGCGCCCCTGACCTGGTCAGGCACCACTGAGTACTGCACCCATGCTGGGGACAGTACAATACAGGTAATCCAGAAGGCTGACAGGGGTGTGGAACACAGGCGCATAGTGATCAGGTCTCACACATGTACCCATGAGAGGACCCCTGGGGATCCCAGGAGGGGGCAAGCCTTCACCTTCACTGGAATAGTGGAGGGGGTAGAGCCTCCATCTCCTCTCAAGGGGTGTGGTAGAGAGTCTGGTTGCTAGGTGGCGTAGGCAAGAACAGGAGAGGAGGAGCAGTGAGTCAGTTAGGGCAGAACTCCATAGGGCTCAGTGAGGAGCAGACCTGTGGGGCTGTTGCTGTCTAACAGCGCCCGCGCAGTGGCTACAGACGGGGGAGAACGGTCAACTAGGAGTGCTACCTGAAAGCCAGCTTCAGCTAGGGAGTGCACGGAGTGGGAAGTAAGGAGACTGCTAGAGAGCACCAGGCCCAACCGGGCGGCAGATCCCGAAGCGAAGATAGATCCAGCTTTCTTCTGCTAAACCTGCCGGTGTGGGGCTCTCAAAGCCCACACCACATCACCACAAAAGCCGCAGCCACGTAACCGCAGTGAGGGCCCATAGGTCATAGGAGGCAAGAAGCTGGAGTGGCCTGGTCCGGGGAACAAGCATACGGCGAACGAAGGGGAGAGAGGCTGCAGCATCTTCCCTGGGAGACCCCCATAGGGACTAAAAGTCGGGGTCACCCCAAACCACCAAGGGCTAAGGAAGGCGAGTCAGTAGTCACCCTCATAAAGTCAGCCTGAAGGATACCTGGTTCCCACCTGGTTCATCTCAGCTACGCCCGGGCTACTCACCCTGCCATCAAATGTGAGTAAAGCCCTTGAAAGACATTCCTGCCTGTGTGGTCATTCTGCGCCTTGTGGTACTACAAACCTACACTGGGCCCTGGGGCTTGCCTCACTCTCAGGAGGCTATTCCAACTAACTGCACACACCATCAGCCCCAGGCGTCCCCTAACCTGCAGTGGCGGTCCCCACTGATCGCAATACTGAGAGTGGCGTCACGATCAAAACAGAAGATTTCCTACCAGTGACGGAGATCCAGCAACGTGGAGTCCCTGAAGGTAACGCACCGACACCGACACAACACCGGCGGGGCTTCACATCTGGCGTCACGAACAGGATAAGGACTAGACCTGTTCAGACAGGTGACCATGTGCCTGGGCGGTCCGCTTGAAAAATTGGAAGCGCCGCCATATTGCCACCATGAAAAGCGCGCTGAAAAACAACAGCAGCCCGCGCTGGAAGAAGTTACCGCCCACGAAGAGGTGTGGCTACCCAGAGATCCTCTGCAGAGTTCTGACCTTGCTGATGAAGAAAGTGGAAGCGTCCAGAAACGGCGGAGCAGAAGAGAAGCCAGCAGCTTGCTAGAGAAAATGGAGTCCAGACGCGGATACCCAGAACCAGGCACTGCTGCCTGGTGGTGCCGGGAGCTTGCCATCTTCTGCGACCGGCTGGAGGCCGGGATCGTGCGACGGCTCAGAGAAGAACGCACGGAGCTCCTGGAAATGGCTGCGGCGGTGCGGACCTATGAGGAGGGAGTCGCGCGGAGCCTGCCGGATCGAGCGGCGACGACGATTCAGACCCCGATGGGTGAGTCCGGTGTTGCCCCGGCTAGAACAAGAGCCACGACCCTAGCTGCTACGACCGCGGTCCCAGAGGAGGCGCCCGGTGCGGCGATGCTGAGTGAGGCCGCAGCCACGCTAGGTGCGGCCCGCCAAGCCCAGGCCGCTGCAGCGATGCCCCGCCTGTCCCGCAGGGCTCCGACCACCACGGCAGTGCTCATCCGTGCTGCAGGTGTGACGCTGACCCAGGCTGCCACCCTGCTGAACCCGGTCCGCCAAGACCCCAACGCAGCAGCGACGCTCGTCCGCGCCGCAAGTGATATGCTGAACCAGGCCGCAGCCCCGCCGGGTGCGGCCCGCCAAGCTCCGATCGCTGCAGCGACGCCCGACTCAGCCTGCACGGACCCCATCGAGGCTGCGACGCCAAGTGAGACCGCGGCTGCAGTGTCCAGTCCGGCCCGCCAGGAACCGGCCGCGACAGAAACGCCAATTCAGGCTGCCGCCATACAGGGCACGGCCCGCCAAGACCAGGCCGCCGCCATGCCAGGCGCGGCCCGCCAAGACCAGGCCGCCGCCATACAGGGCGCGGCCCGCCAAGAAGAGAAGACTACCTCATCATTTTCCCCGGCCTGCAAGGCCAGAGCAGACACCGCTCCCCAGTCCAGAGAGGTCCCTGCCAGGAAGACCCTGATAGGAGAGGACCTGGAAGCTGAAGGCTGATCTGGAGGCCCAGTTCCCGCAAGAGATGGTGGATCGGTACCTGCTCCCTCCGCATACCCCCAAGGAGATTCAGACAACCCCTGCAGCTGCGCCAGAGAGTCCACCGCCCAGACCAGCTGAAGAAAGCCCATCCCCAGCACTGCCACCAAAGGAGTGCAGCGAAGAACTAAGGGGGAGAGGAGGCCAGGAAGCTGAGGAGCTGACTCCGACGCCAACCGCAGCAGACCCCTACCCAGAGCCGGAGATGCTGCCCTATTCCCGCTGGGAGGAGGAAGACTTGACACCGTCAGCAGATGAAGATCAACCTAAAGACCTCACCTGGAAGCCCACAGGCATGAATCCAGCCCGCAAGACAAGGCGCAGCAGAACAAAGCGTCCTCCAACACCACAGTCTCCAGAGCAGAGGGAGGTCACAGCCAGAGACCTGGAGGAGAAAAGGTGCCTAAGAAGGTCCCAAGCCCAGGCTAGAGGACCCCTTTACAGAGGAATAGTAGAAGACTTCAACCTGAAAAGCGGATACGGCTTCATTGTAGTAAAAGGAATAAAAGAGGGCATATTTGTAAATCGAAGAGATGTTCAAGCCCACCTGCCCAGAGGACATTCAGGCAGAAATCTGAAAGTTGGGGACTTAGTACAGTTCACCTTACATCAAGGAGAAAGGGGCTACTATGCTTTAGACGTAGCACCATGTCCCAGACAAGAAAGACAAGAAAGACAAGAAAGAAAAGACAGAGATAAAGAAACAGATACAGAAAAAGAAACAGACGAAGACCAAGAAAGTCACAGGTGCCAGTGCCCAACATGCCCACGCCCTAGTGAAAATGAGGAGTAAAGTAAAGGAAAGTAAGAAGTTACTGTTTGACCAGTTTTGACAAGTTTTGTTTGCAACGTTTAAGAAATGCGCCCACAAAAACTATTGTGAGAAATAAACGTTAAGGCTATGAACTTGCTATAGCCACAAACTCTCGCAGTGTAAATAGTTACACCAGTGGCACCACCACCAGGGCCAGCCTGTTTAGGGGCTTGGCTCGTCTGCAACCAGGGGGGCCCGTCCGTAGAAAAGGGCCTTGGCTCACCTGCGACCAGAGAGCACGCCTGTTTATGGGGCCTTGGCTCACCACCACAAAGAGGGTACCTGGTCAGCACCAACTGTGGAGGCCGCCTCTGAATCCTGCCAGAAGAGGCTGACGGCGCGGATCCACCAGGCCAGGTATACCCTGAAACCACCAGCCCATGAAAGCCGCCTCTACATCCTGCCAGAAGTGGCTGAAGTCGCGGCCAACGGGAGAGGAAGATTGGAGGAAAGGTCTGGGGAAGTAGATGGCCCAGACCTGGTTACCAACAGAACCGGTGACCTGCCTCCTGAGAGGGTTTTGGGTGGGTTAACGGACTTGTGGGTGGAGGGTGGTGATGTCTGATACATGGTGGTTTTAAAAATGTTTTACATGTTTTAATGTTTTATGCATTTTAAAATGTTGTCTTGCAGCCCGAGGACGTGCTGGTGATAACTAAGGGGGAATGTGGCGCCCCTGACCTGGTCAGGCACCACTGAGTACTGCACCCATGCTGGGGACAGTACAATACAGGTAATCCAGAAGGCTGACAGGGGTGTGGAACACAGGCGCATAGTGATCAGGTCTCACACATGTACCCATGAGAGGACCCCTGGGGATCCCAGGAGGGGGCAAGCCTTCACCTTCACTGGAATAGTGGAGGGGGTAGAGCCTCCATCTCCTCTCAAGGGGTGTGGTAGAGAGTCTGGTTGCTAGGTGGCGTAGGCAAGAACAGGAGAGGAGGAGCAGTGAGTCAGTTAGGGCAGAACTCCATAGGGCTCAGTGAGGAGCAGACCTGTGGGGCTGTTGCTGTCTAACAGCGCCCGCGCAGTGGCTACAGACGGGGGAGAACGGTCAACTAGGAGTGCTACCTGAAAGCCAGCTTCAGCTAGGGAGTGCACGGAGTGGGAAGTAAGGAGACTGCTAGAGAGCACCAGGCCCAACCGGGCGGCAGATCCCGAAGCGAAGATAGATCCAGCTTTCTTCTGCTAAACCTGCCGGTGTGGGGCTCTCAAAGCCCACACCACATCACCACAAAAGCCGCAGCCACGTAACCGCAGTGAGGGCCCATAGGTCATAGGAGGCAAGAAGCTGGAGTGGCCTGGTCCGGGGAACAAGCATACGGCGAACGAAGGGGAGAGAGGCTGCAGCATCTTCCCTGGGAGACCCCCATAGGGACTAAAAGTCGGGGTCACCCCAAACCACCAAGGGCTAAGGAAGGCGAGTCAGTAGTCACCCTCATAAAGTCAGCCTGAAGGATACCTGGTTCCCACCTGGTTCATCTCAGCTACGCCCGGGCTACTCACCCTGCCATCAAATGTGAGTAAAGCCCTTGAAAGACATTCCTGCCTGTGTGGTCATTCTGCGCCTTGTGGTACTACAAACCTACACTGGGCCCTGGGGCTTGCCTCACTCTCAGGAGGCTATTCCAACTAACTGCACACACCATCAGCCCCAGGCGTCCCCTAACCTGCAGTGGCGGTCCCCACTGATCGCAATACTGAGAGTGGCGTCACGATCAAAACAGAAGATTTCCTACCAGTGACGGAGATCCAGCAACGTGGAGTCCCTGAAGGTAACGCACCGACACCGACACAACACCGGCGGGGCTTCACACATTCGTCGTAGCGAATCCCAAAGTACTATTCCGATATTCGCCATGAATAACAAACCTAAAGCAAGTCAATGGGGATCCTGAGCATTTATCTTCCTGTAACGAATGCTGGAATAATACTCGGCATTTGGTAAGCATTATCTGGACATGAATAGTTACTATTCACCCATCAGTAATGATGATGTCTCTAAAGCAGTGTGGAAATTAATGGTGTTATATAAAAGTGAGTAAAATAAATAATCTGTAGCTCTGTGCTCACATTAATACCTGGCACACAGCTTCATCTTAAGTGCCATTGTCATGAGATCGCTTGCGCTGGAGATTGGAAGTGCTGTTAGCTGCTTTCAGTCCCCATGATTGGCACATGTCCTGGCGGAGCCAGCTTCCCATCCCGTGCTACTGAATGTTTTAGTTTATGGTACAGGTGTCGCGGGCGGCGGGGCGCTGCGCTCACCACGCTCGGGTCCGGTGCTGCTGCTGCTGCTTGGTGGCTCAAGCGTTGGGCCGGATCCCGGGACTCGAGCGGCGCTCCTCGCCCGTGAGTGAAAGGGGTGGTTTGTTGGTGTTTGGGATGTTGGTTTGTGACGCCACCCATGGTGTGTGGTGAGGTTGGGGCACCACCGCTGCTCTGTATGGGGATCCCGGGAGCGATGACAGGGAGCAGCTGGGATGTTTCTCTCCCCTCCGTGGGTAGGGGGATTTTGGTTGTCCCGGGGCCCGGAGTTGTTGTCTGTGAGGTGGGTTGCGGGGCTTGGCCAGGTGTAGGGTCGCGGAGCAGTGCAGTGCCAGACGGCACAGTGGTACTTACTCAGCCAGTAACGCACACGGAGTCTCTGGTAAAACAAACGGCTGGATGGACGAGTCCCACAGACAGCTGCGATGGTCACTCCCGGTAGGTTGGCGGTAACTTTCTCTCCCTGCACCGGTATTATGTTCTCGGCCCCGATGGCTTCCCACCAGTAACCCGCTCCCCAGTGGTAGGTTGGCTAAGGGAGCCCCTGTTTGCCCGCAGGCTCTGGCCCTGGGAGCTCTAGCTCTGGCGGTAGCTTTCTCTCCCTCACGGTTTGGACGGTTGCCTTCAGTCGGGTCTTTACTGCTTGGAAACCCCGGAGGTTCCCGTCGCTGATGGATTTGACCAGTTTAACGGCGACTCCCAGCCTGGTCGGGGTCCGCAGGCCCTGCCGGTTTGTGCTGGCTTCTCTTCGCTCCCCGGTTCGGTACCGGTGGGCCACCGCCCAGCCCTGGCCCTACGGTTCCGCGTTGATAGGCCACTCCTGCAGACGGCCACCACCGTCTGCCAACCTTGCTGTATGTGCCCGGGCCACGTACCCGGACATGGTCAGTCTGCTCCTCACTCGCCACTTCACTCCTTCTACTTCACTCTCCCTAACTACTCTACTCTGACTTCCTTTCCCGCCTCCAGGACTCTGAACTCCTCAGTGGGTGGGGCCAACCGCCTGGCTCCACCCCACCTGGTGTGGACATCAGCCCCTGGAGGGAGGCAACAAGGATTTGTGTCTGACTTTGATGCTCCTAACCGGGGTGTGCGGTGTGTTGTTGCAGTACCTGTGACGTCCTGGCTTGTCCAGGGCGCCACACAGGCATTTTTCTAGTGCTTGTATGGCACCCTGGACTAGCCAGGCCGTCACAGATAACACACAAACACCCCACCCCCATTAGACAGGGACACCAGCCAAACACAAAACCCTTGTTGCCTCCCTCCAGTGTCTGATGTCCACACCAGGTGGGGCGGAGCCAAGCGGTTGGCCCCACCCACCGAGGAGTTCACAGGCCTGGTGGCGGGAAAAGTGACAGCTAAGTGTTGGAGTTTGAAGTGAGAGGAACAAACACTTGGGTGTCTGGGTTTGTGGCCCAGGCACTGACAGCAAAGTTGGCAGACGGTGGTGGCCGTCTGCAGGAGTGGTGGAGCAACGCGAAACCGTAGGACCTGGGTCGGGCGTTGGCCCGCCGGTACCGACCGGGGAGCGAAGTGAAGCCAGCACACACAGGCAGGGCCATCAGACCCCGACCAGGCTTGGAGCCGCCGACAATAGTCAAATCCAAATGTGACCGGAACCCCAGGGGTTTCCTAACAGCAAAAGTCCCGATTGAAGGCAACCGCCCACACCGTGAGGGTATACAGCTACCGCCTAAGGCTAGAGACCCAAGGGCCAGCACCTGCGAGCAAACGGGCTCCTCCGGTACCCATACACCAGGGAGTGGACTACCGTTGGGGATCCATAGTAGTCAACTGAGAACATCAAGGTGCAGGGAAAGACAGCCGCCATCACCTGTCCGGGGAGAGACACAGCAGCCGGCTGCGGGACCCGTCCATCCAGCCGTTTGGTTTACCGAGGACTTTGTACATTTCTTACTGAGTGAGTACACCCGTGCCATCCGGCACCGTGCCGCGCTGTCCCTGCAACCCTGCACCTCACCAACCCTGCCTCATCGGGCCCCGAGACCACCGACCCCTACTCACGGAGGGGGAAAACAACATCCCAGCTGCTCCCTACCATCGCTCCTGGGATCCCCGTCACCAGCAGCGGTGGTGCCCATTTTCACCACGACCCGTGGGTGGCGTCACGGACTAAATCCCCCAAACCAACCACCCCTTTCACTCATGGGCGAGGAGCGCCGCTCGAGTCCCCGGATCCGGCCCACCGCTCGAGCCACCGAGCAGCAGCCGCAGCAGCGCCGGACCCGAGCGTTAGCGAGAGCGCAGCAGCGGCGGCGGCCTCCCCGCCCGCGACACTTGTAAAGAACGGCTTAGGGTTTGTCTTCTTACAACAACCTGGGTATAAATGTCCTATTATGGACACCTCCGTTCTATGTGCCTTCATTGGTAGGCCTCTCTGCATCACAGTAGATCAGTAGAGGTGATCAGTAGGGATCATCAGTATAAGTGATCAGTGGGGATGACCAGTAGGAGTGATCAGTATATGTGATCAGTAGCGGTGATCAATACAGGTGATCAGTAGGAGTGATCAGTGCAAGTGATCAGTAGGGGTGATCAATAGGAGTGATCAGTAGGGGTGATCAATAGGAGTGATCAGTAGGGGTGATCAGTGGGGAAAATCAGTAGAGGTGATAAGTAGGAATGATCAGTAGGGGTGATCAGTAGAGGTGATCAGTAGGAAAGATCAGTAGAGGTGATCAGTAAAGGTGATCAGTACCAGTGATCAGTAGGACTGATCAGTAGGGGGGATCAGTAGGAGTGATCAGTAAAGGTGATCAGTAGGGGTGATCAGTAGGGGTGATCAGTAAAGGTGATCAGTAGGGGTGATCAGTAAAAGGTGAACAGTACCAATGATCAGTAGGAGTGATCAGTAAAGGTGAACAGTAGGAGTGCTCACTAAAGGTGATCAGTAGGGGTGATGAGTAAAGGTGAACAGTAGGAGTGATTAGTAGGGGTGATCAGTAGGCATGATCAGTAGGGGTGATCAGTAGGTATGCCCAGTGTCGCACCCCCACGATCAGTTATTGATGACATATCCTAAAGCTAGGCCATCAATGCAAACGTGATAGACAACCCCTATAAGTTACAGTGTGGAGTTGTAGCTAATGAAATAAGTCAGAAATATTGCACTTTTATAAGGTTGGGGTTGGATACCCAGAGATCAGTAAGCAGGTCTCCCCTATCCTATTCATAGGGCAATAACTTAAAAGGGTTGTTCCCTTTCAATTAAATTTCTCTCATTGCTGCAAACCACGCTGAACTCTCCATCCCGAGTAAACAGGCGAGTCTCTGCCGCTGTTCCCAGTCTCTGGCATTGGCTGTAGTGGTGACATCATCTTGAAGTAGTGTCGACCAATCAGTGAGTCCAGCGGCTCTAGC
Source organism: Anomaloglossus baeobatrachus (assembly GCF_048569485.1). Taxonomy (NCBI): domain Eukaryota; kingdom Metazoa; phylum Chordata; class Amphibia; order Anura; family Aromobatidae; genus Anomaloglossus; species Anomaloglossus baeobatrachus. The sequence continues at coordinate 106,635,853 of NC_134359.1, forward strand.
GGTGCATTCCCTCTAGATGGAGCGCTCTGTTCAGAGTCACTGAGTTCACTGATGGCTACTGTGCTATCAATGTGGTGTCAGTGCTGCAGCCAATGCCAGATTCCATGAACAGTGGCGGAGACTTGATGGTGGACCTGGGGAAAATCACTACAGTTTGGGGGGGTTTTTCAGCATACTCCAGCCAAGGGAGAAATTTAATTGTTAGGGAACAATCCATTTAATTACTAGTTTATATATTTTTTGCATTTTCATTTCAACATTTCAAAAGTCACATCTTTTACATTTTTCTTTTAACATATAATGAGGGGGTTTTTTTTTCATTGGCTTTGGGGGGTTTTCTTTTTGTTTTATGGTGTTCATCTTGTAGTATGAATGCTATGTTCGCCCGCAGCTCATCAATATTCCGTCAGGATGGACAAAATAGTTAAGACTGAGCAGGCACGTTACACAGCGATGTCATGTCATCCTACAGGAACAGCGGTGTCGACATCACTGGAACGGAGCAGGAGTTGAGTATTTTTATTTTAATTGGGGGTCCTGACTCCTGAATTGATGAGGCCGGGGTTGTCCCTTTGATTTGTACGGCTGTGATAAGGTAAGTAAAGAAATGGTGGCTTTGTGTCAGGAAAACTGAACTCAACACTGTGCAGGCAAAAAGAACCGCATCTACATGAGTGTTGCAGCATCGTAGGCATTATAGAACGCTCTCTGCCTGTGGACATACAGACTTCTGAGACTATCTGGGATATTAATGCCTTGTTAAAAAAAATTGCAAGAGGAGGCAAATCGATCCCTGGTGAGTAGGCGCTTAGGTGAGCCACGAGTGGGCTGACGTTCAGTCACTTGCCATTGTGTTGATTTCTTCGCATCGGCTGAGAAATGCTGTGAAAGCCTGTGCTTTGGCTTACTGCAATTCTAATGTCTCAACTCCTCAGGGCATCTTTCAGCCGGGTCTATCCCTTCCTCTTCTGTACAAGACACTGCACAAGTGATCCTTAGGATTAATACACTGAGGCTGAAGAGTGCGAATGGCTGAGAGCATCATATCCGAATTGTCAGCATTTCTCCTGCAGAAGCTGAAATAAATGCGTCATGGGACAGCAATGCACTTTATCATATGGAAACATGTTCCAAAAAAATGAGAGCAGCTGGTAATCTCTAGTATGGTCAAACCACAAACTGCTATATACTGGTCACTGCTCCATTAATTTCCTTTATGATACAGGTAAAATATATCTTTGTACCATGTTAGCAACTAGAGATAAAAAAATGTTTAAAAGAACTGAGAGTTCTCAGTGGTTGATGCCTTTTAATGGCTAACTGTGAAAAGATGGTAATAATTGCAAGCTTTCAAGACTACTCCGGTCTCTTCATCAGGCTCAGTATAACACAAAATCTGAAGAGTCACATATTTATACACAACAGGACATATAATAGTAAAAAGTAAATAAGACAAGTTATGTGAAGCAGAACTATCAGCATGGCAAGGGGACAAACTGTTCTGGCAGTAAATATTGCAGCAGTTCACAGATAAGGAGTGTGAAAGTTATGAACTTATCTATGAACTGCTGCAATATTTACTGCCACAACAGTTTGTCCCCTTGCCATGCTGATAGTTCTGCTTCACATAACGTGGCTTCATTACTGCTCCATTCTATGTCCTGTTGTGGCTCTTCAGATTTTGTGCTATACTGAGCCTGATGAAGAGACCTGAGTAGTCTCGAAAGCTTGCTATTATTACCATCTTTTTAGTTTGCCATTAAAAGGTATCAACCGCTGAGGACTCTCAGTTCTTTTGAACATTTTTTAATTTCCTTTATTCATTGTTATTCGCATGTGTGCTGTTTGGAAACCTATGGGCGTAGGAAATGTTACCGTTTTACATCATTACCTTGTTTATTTGTAAACAGAAGACACAATCAGATTACTGCCATTGTCTTTATGCAAAATCATTCATACTGATAAGTTGATTGTAGGTAGTCAGTCGTGAGAATGTAGCCCTTAAAAGCAATATTAGTACTAATAATCAGAGTAGATAGTTTGATGCCTGGTTGGTTTTTTTATATCTTTTCTATTTTACACTGAGGCTCTGCTTGTTCAGTTTAGCTGCTGTGTCTAAAGGGAATCTGTCAGCAGGTTTTTGCTATGTAATCTGTGAGCAGCATAATGTAGAGTCTGAATCCCCAATTCCAGCGATGTGTCATTTACAGGTCTGCCTGCTGTCATCTTGATATCATCACTGTTTTCTCTGCGGCAGATCTAGCAGTGCTCAAAATGCTGAGCTGGGTATAACCCCGCCCACACCACTGATTGGCAGCTTTCTGTGTACCCCTTATATTGACAAAAAGCTGCTAAGCAGTAGTGGGGGTGGGGATACACATATCAGTTGGCTGGGAGTCATGAAGTGCCTAGTCCAGTCCTGTAATGATAATCTACTGCTGATAAAACACTGATTTTATTGAAACAACATCACAAATCCTAGTAAGTGACATATCACTGGAATCGGAATCTCAGCACCTATATCTTGCTGTTCACAGATTACATAGAAAAAAAACTACTGACAGATTCCCTTTAAGCACAAGCCCACCACAACCAGAGCCCAGAATGATGAAACCATAACCACTAAGAAACTGGAATATTATTTGTAGATCCTACAGTGGTAACTCAGCAAAAGACAGCAGCCATGGAGAAAAGGAGCAAGGTCTGCTCCTGGAGCCGAGACAGGTTAGTGACACTAGGTAGACAATTACCTTCACTTAACCCTAGAACGCATACCTGGGGCCTCGCAGGCCTGCTAGGTCATTTGTTTTCTATGGTAGATTGAATTGCTTGCGCGTTCTAGGGTTAAAGGGGTGGTTCGCTAGTTAGCATAAATATTTGATTAGTCTCAAGAAATTTTTTTTTTTATTTTTTTTTTATTTTTTATTGTTTAATTCAAGGTGACAGCGCATATAAAAAAACGTTTTCGGCAGAAGCCTTCTTCAATGACTAGGTAAATAGGATGAACCTGGTTAAACCAACCACTGTTGGACTGTTATAAGTCAGTAGACAGATACCTATACAGAGGTAATTATTTAGAAAACCACAATCTGGTGGAGTAAATCAAATAATTGACCGACAGTCGTAATCCAATCCCATAGATGTGAGAATGGGACCCAATATATTGTGATTCATTAGGAATATCAAACAAGAAATTCAGGACTAGTCCCACAAATTTCTGGGTGGATCTACTGTATCAAATGCAGGAAAACTGGATCAGATGGTATTGCAAAGTGGCTAAATGCTTATGTAGCGACGGTCAGAGGGAAAATGTTTCTTTTCATAAAATATTATATATTTTGCTCTGAGCACCTACCATACGGTGAGCATAGTCCTACTCTTGTATAGTTAGCATAAGTGGCCACATCGATATAATGTTGAGAAACAAGGCTTTTCTCAAATACCTTGTGTTAGCAATAGTGCCTGTGAGTGATGCTATCGCGGTCCTCTCATCCCTATGTCGTGACCCCCAGGCTCCATGACTTCTGAGATCTGCTGATGTCAGGTCAACTTCCAGTTGACCTGACATCACCGCGGCCTGCCCCTGTCTTCCTGAGTGACTGGGCTGTGGGATGAGTTTCACCGCTTGTCACAGCCCAGCATCTCCCTGCTCCCTCCTTTACTGCAGAGCATCGCAAGCAGGAGCGATGCTGGCCTTTGACAAGTGGTGAAACTTTGCCCACAGCCTAGTTACTCAGGAAGACTGGGCCCTGCCCCAGTTGATGTGACATCACCGGACATCAGATGCCAAGGAGCCCGGGGGTCACATGAAGGGGATGAGCGGACTGCAATAGCGCCACTCACAGGCCCTATTGGCAACACAAGGTATTTGTCAATGTTATATCAATGTGGCTTAGAAAACTAAGTAGTGAACCAGCCCTTTAACACTGCACAGTAAGGATGCCAGCTTTATATTATTGCAATGGGTCCACAATATTTTGTATTATTGGAAGTAGAGTTGTGCCAATAGTTTCAATCCCAACACTCCAGAATACCCCTACCATTCCTATTTATAACCACGGTGCAGTAACACTGCAATGATGTTTAAATCCTGAAAACCACTTGCCTCCTCCTTACTTGCTCGCATGTGCCAGGACGCCATGCTGCCGCCGTAGAATTAACAACAAAGCAGAGTAATATTATTACCATACTAATCCTATGTCACTGTAAGGCTGGGCTCTAATGTGTTGTTCTCTAATCCCCAAGACACAGTGGTTAACGCAACCAATATTGTTATGTAGAATTAAAAAGTTTATCTCCATGTCCTCATCTGAAAGCGCAGAATGCCACTACAGTATGAATAACGGAAGGGGTAACACAGCTGCCCTCGTATAACCTACCTACATTGTCAGTTACAGATTGTACCATGGAAGGCTGGAAATGTACATACTAAAGTCAATAAGGATTTGGTTCACCAAGTAAACATAGCAATCCATTGTGTGTAGCACGCATGCAAGAAAATCCAATATTTTTAGAGAAAACACCAGTAAAAAAGAGATATAATTGCCATCTTGAGATCATTTTCTTGATGCACACAGCACAGCCGGTATGGCGGCACAGGGGATTCCACACTATGGACCTTTAAGCTGTTCATCTGCCATTTTATGAGTGGCGCCCTGGCCTAGCCAGGTCGTCACAGATAACATACAAACACCCCCCCATCCCCATTAGACAGGGACACCAGCCAAACCAAAACCCTTGTTGCCTCCCTCCAGTGTTTGATGTCCACACCAGGTGGGGCGGAGCTAAGCGGTTGGCCCCACCCACCGAGGAGTTCACAGGCCTGGAGGCGGGAAAAGTGACAGTGAGAGCTTAGGAGTTGAAGTGAGAGGAGCAAGCACTTGGGTGTCTGGGTTTGTGGCCCAGGCACTAACAGCAAGGTTGGCAGATGGTGGTGGCCGTCTGCAGGAGTGGTGGAGCAACGCGGAACCGTAGGACCGGGGACGGGCGACGGCTTGCCGGTACTGACCGGGGAGTGAAGTGAAGCCAGCACACACAGGCAGGGCCATCGGACCCCGAACAGGCTGGGAGCCGCCGACAATAGTCAGATCCGAATGTGACTGGAACCCCAGGGGTTTCACAACAGCAAAAGTCCCGATTGAAGGCAACAGCCCACACCATGAGGGTATACAGCTACCGCCTAAGGCTAGAGACCCAAGGGCCAGCGTCTGCGGGCAAACTGGCTCCTCCGGTACCCATACACCGGGGAGCGGACTACCGTTGGGAATCCATAGTAGTCAGAAAGAGAACATTAAGGTGCAGGGAAAGACAGACGCCATCACCTGTCCGGGGAGAAGCACTGCAGATGGCTGAGGGACCCATCCATCCAGCCGTTTGGTTTACCGAGGACTTTGTACCTTTCTTGCTGAGTGAGTACACCCGTGCCATCCGGCACCGCGCCGCGCTGTCCCTACAACCCTGCACCTCACCGACCCTGCCTCCCCGTCACAACATCACCGGGACCACCGACCCCTACCCACGGAGGGGGAAAACAACATCCCAGCTGCTCCTTACCATCGCTCCTGGGATCCCTGTCATCAGCAGCGGTGGTGCCTATCTTCACCATGACCCGTGGGTGGCGTCACGGACTAAATCCCCCAAACCAACCACCCCTTTCACTCAAGGGCAAGGAGCGCCGCTCGAGTCCCCGGATCCGGCCCACCGCTCGAGCCACCGAGCAGCCATCGCAGCAGCGCCGGACCCGAGCATTAGCGAGAGCGCAGCAGCGACGGCGTCCTCCCCGCCCGCGACATATGGTGCCTACACATAGGCAAAACTTCTAGGGATGAATACCTGTGTAATACAGTGCGTGTATAGAAATAGGTGCATATTGAAGAATAGCAATGAGCCTATTGTAAGCTATGGGCACCATAAACAGATCTGGGTACACAATCTTGTACTTTTCAATTTATTCTATTATTGAGAAATTACATGACAAAATCTACAATATGCGAATTTACTAAGCTTTGCCTGACTTCTGACTCAACTTGTGCCACAATAAGCAATTTTTATATGTGGTTTATAAATGTTTTGCTCATCATTTGACAAGAGTTTTGATGTGATATTTTGCCAGGAGATGCAGATTTGGGGCTGAAGTTTATACACCAAATGCTGCAGGAGGGACTGGTGCACTTCACAAAATAGACGGTATCATGAGGAAAAAAGATTATGTGGCAATACTGAAGCAACATCTCAAGATCAGCCAGGAACTTAAAGCTTGGGTGGAAATGGGTTTTCCAAATGGACAATGACCCAAAGCATACTGCCAAATAGGTGACCAAGTGGCTTAAGGATAACAAAGTCAATGTTTTGGAGTGGCCATCACAAAGCCCTGATTTCAATCCTATTGAAAATTTATGGGCAAAGCTGAGAAGGCCGGTGCTAGCAAAGCGACCTACAAACATGGCTCAGTTGCACCAGTTCAGTCAGGAGGAATGGGCACAAATTCCTACCAATTATTGTGAGAAGCTTGTGGAAGAATATCCAAAACGTTTCACCCAAGTCATACAGTGTAAGGCAATGGTACCAAATACTCATGAAATGTATATAAACTTTTGACTTTGCAGAAAGTGATAAAAATTCTGGCATTTGGTAACTAAAATAATTTTGGTCCCTAATTGATCTAAAATGCGAAAGGTTTTTTCTGATTTCATGTCAGAGAGTGATAAAAACATGCAGATGTGTCTTTTTAGATAGTGTATGTAAACGTCTGGTTTCAACTGTAGACTATTCAGTTTCTGAAAATATGCCATATATACGGATCTAAGTAATGAACAAACTCCAGGGATAGTATAATTCCTATAGAAAAAAATGGAGTAATCAGTCCAACCAATGTAGTATCATCAAAAAATACAAATTTTATTAGCAACATAAAAAATCCATTATAGATAAAAGCACGGAGAAGGCTCAAGGTGCAGACAGAAAAATAAATACATCAAAAAATCCCCCAACCACCACATTACTAAGACATGAGTACACATGATATAGCATAAACATACCAGCCAATTTATCACCGTATACTAGGCACTTGTATGTAAGTATTTCCTTTGAGTAACCCTGTGGCACAAACTGGGCATAACATATGATCAAGAAATACCCATGTATCCCAACTCAATGCCATATGAACCAGGTCTATGTCCCTAATAGTATAATTTAATGTCCGGTAAGTTTCCGAAGTGTAGTGCTATTACATGCAGCGACTAATGTACTGAGCATAATGCCAATTACCCATTCTGTCCTGCTTAGGAGTAGAGAAAGAAAACCATGGGCCCCGACGCACATTTTGCATACGGCTTTCTCACGGGGCCATGGCTTGCCAACTATACTGTATGTATATTTTTTTTTTACAGTGGACACTTTTTACATTGGGTTCAGTTCTCCCAGTAGATCAATCTTTCCTCTCCCAAAATTTCAAATGAAAGAAAAGGTAGGGGGCTCTGGAAGAGCATAGCCTGGCTTATTCCTATTAGTCATATTGTGACCACTGTTATAGGCTTATTACACAGGATAGCACAGGCCAACTTCTTCCTGTTAGCCATGTTGCGAACACTGTTATAGGCTTATCACAACGACAACATGTATGATAAATCTACGACAACCTCTATCCCTGCCCCAGCTATGAGATGACTCATGGAGCATGCAGATTTCAGCTGTGCATGAGTGTATTCTGAAGCATCGCTGTAAAAAGGCGTATTGGTGGTCATTAAGGGGTTAAAATTCTGTCTGATTTACTAATGGCTAATCTTTGTATTCAAGGTCTAGCCACTGATTTTTAAGATAGATCGTTAGTCCTTACTCTTAGAATTCTAAAACTCTATTCTTAACCGCAGTTGCCATAGTGATATATAGACCTCTGCCAACTTGAAAACTTACATATCTGCAATCATAAGGCCATGATTATGCCATAGTTACTGACTAAAAAAAAAGTAATTTAAGGCAAAATACTTTCTTATTTTAGACTGTAGCATCTACATTTTTCAATAACAAGACTTTAGTACTTTTTTTCTTTTCAGACTTTTTTTTATTTTAGAAAGTTGCGCGCAAGATTTGCATTTTCTCAATCACTTTCAACTTCATTATTTTACATTGAGATGTCAAGCAGATGTGACAGTTGTCCTAGGGTTGGACAAGCTCTTTCACCCTCCAAGCCATCCACAGTCCCTCTGGAATAATACACATCTTCTTCCTCCGTTATCTTAGCCATTCTTACAACGCTAAAAGTTATCATTTTGTTACCTAAAATGTTCAGGAGATTAAAAAAACAAAAAACAAAAAAAAGATCACCTAAAAAGCCCATCAACAATATTTATGGAGAGTTAAGACAAACATATTACACCAATTACCATTAACAATGATGATCAGTGTTTATAAGCTGTTTATAAATTGCTTTCCCAGTTTGATCATCTATCTTACGAGGACATGCGAATATTTTGGCTCATAAAACAATATCCAATCCAGTCCTGAAGAAGTGGGTGTTTAACCTTCTGCATAAAGTCCACAATTTCCTATTCAGAAAGTTAGGTATTGTTTAACTACACTGAATAAATTATAGGAGCATATGGCACAACAGCAACACGTGGTAGAGAACAAGTACATATGTTCACGAGATCTGTGCCAAAATTCACCACTTAAACAGACACCAGCTCATACAAAATATGTTGCTTGAGCTCTGCTCTCAGCAGCAGGCACATCTCCAATATTTAGTTGCTCTCTCATATATGCAGATGCAGTTTCTATAGAACAGGGCATTCATAAGTTACATCCAGTGGGGTCTGATGGGCCCGGCACCAGATATGGATCTAGCCCCCCCACTCCTCCAACACCTCTCCATCACCCCTTCATGATGGTCAGGTGTATCGGCCCTTGTAGCTAACTCCTATTACAACATATGTTTTGACCCTCACCCCCATTATGTACTAATGTCCCCTATTCTGGGTCCCTTCCAGGCATATATGCCCCCCATCCTGGGATATATGAACCCCATGCTGGTACATATGTCCCCCATCTTGGTATATATCGAAACCTAGTGCATGCTCCCCATCCCGTTATATATGTCCCCATCCTGTTATATATGCCCCCCTTCCTGGTATATGTGTCACCATACTGGTGTATATATATATATACCCCATCCTGGTATATATGTCCTAAATCCTGGTATATATGTTCCTCATTTTGCCTCTGCATTACAAAAAAAACCCATTTGTCTTATCTTACTCTGCTCTACTACCACGCAACGTCCTTTTCTAAGGGCGGCGCAGGAGCCATCAGCTGACATAATTCTGATGACTTCACTACCATGCGCCCCAGTCACGTGCACGCCGACATCAGCTGCCAGACTCTGATTGGCTGGCAACATATATTGCGGTGCAGGGACCCGACTGGTCTCTGCACCACAATACAATTCAGCTGAATACACATCCTTAGATGCACATCCAGCTGAAGTAGGTGCTGGGGTAGCCGGGCACCCCTCGAAGCAGGCAAATGTAATTATTAGGCCGGTGTCCCACTTGCGATTGCCTCGCATGCATCTCGTGTGAGTTTCGCGGTGCATCACCCGGCACGGATTCACACTTTGCTCACAGGAGCGGGTCGGTTGCATGCATCTCTATACAGCCGACCTGCTCCTGTGAGCAGAGTGTGAGCCTGTGATGGGTAATGCACCGCAAAACTCGCGCAAGATGCACGCGAGGCAATCGCAAGTGGGACACCGGCCTTATGCGGGCTTCACACAGTATGATCTATAGTGCGATTACACGAGCGATCGTACCCGCCCCCGTCGTTTTTGCATCACAGGCAATTAGTTGCCCGTGGCGCACAAAGTCGTTAAACCCCCGTCACACGTACTTACCTGCTGAGCGACCTCGCTCTGGGCGGCGAACATCCACTTCCTGAAGGGGGAAGGACGCTCGGCGTCACAGTGACGTCACACAGCGGCCGGCCAATAGAAGAGGAGGGTTGGAGATAAGCGGGACGTAAAAATCCCGCCCACCTCCTTCCTTCCGCATAGCCGGCGGGAGCCGCGGGACGCAGGTAAGCTGTGTTCATCGTTCCCGGGGTGTCACACAGAGCGATGTGTGCTGCCCCGGGTACGATGAACAACCAGCGCCATTAAAAATAAACAATTTTTTAAAAATAAGGGACGAGTACACAACTCACGATTTGTGAGCAATTCTGCGTCGCTCGGAGGTGTCACACGAGACGACGTCGCAAGCGATGCCGGATGTGCGTCACGAAAACTGTGACCCCAACGATGCATCGCACGATAGCTCGTCTCGTGTGACGCCCGCATTACTCTCTTAGTTACATTGGTCTAAATATTACTGCCAAGTGTCAGCATACTTAACTCTAGTTCCTAAGGGTCAGAGCAAGAGTCTGTCATCAAATTATTATTCAGTGATCCATCTCACAATTAAGAATCTCATAAAGCAGATAACCCCTTTCGATAGAAGTTTGAAAGGGAGAGAAATTAGAAAAAAACATATTACAAGATATATTATCAAATATATCTGCATGGGGAAGAAGCTATGTTGTTGTGGTGGTTGCTTTCTGATTTTTGTTGTTTTCTTTTTTCATTTTTGAGGTAAAAATAAAATTAATGCTGCATTAACTAGACATGACAATGTGCTGCCATCCAATGATCTGAAAAATGTATATTTTTGCAGTTTGAAGCAGAATTTTATATGCTGAATCAAACAATATCCCACTGTAGCTGGAAGGAAGAGCCTTAGAGAAACTGAGGGACAAATGCAAAACTGCAAACTGCAAATAGTTTTATATTTAAAACACTGTTAAACAATTTTTCAAACATTTTTTTAAACAATTATAACATTTTTTTTTAATTTAACATACCCCTGCCCCTTTTTCTACACTGTACTAACAAATACGCCAAATCTCGCAATTCGCATTCTAAATATTAGGCAGATATTTCCTGTTCACTTCTCAGTAGTTATCCCATTATTATTACAGGCAGAATTCCAACAGTATATATATATATATATATATACCGTATATATATATATATATATATATATATATATATATATATACCGTATATGTATATATATGTATATATATATATATATATGTATATATATATATATATATATATATATATATATATATATATATAGTGGGTGAAATACGTACTATTGACACAAATTTCTCACCAGATGTTGGTAACAACCCATCCAATCTACACAGGCAGACAAAACAAACCATAGGTGTCCATAAATTAAGTTATGTGTAGAAATAAAAAAAATGACTCAAAGAAAAAGTACTGAACACATGAAAAAAGAGAGGGACAAAAAGCCAAGGAAAGTCACAACACCAGCTGAAATCAATCCTGCCACTTAGTGAGAAATAATATCAGCAAGTTCAAGTGATGTCTATAAAAAGGTGTCTAATCACCAAGGTGACACACAAGAAACATCTCATAATGGGTAAAAACAGTGAGCTGTCTCAAAACCTTTGCAACTTTATTGTTGCAGAATATACTGATGGAATTCGATGAAGAATTTCTACACTACTTAAGATTCCAATGATCACTGTTGGGGCCATAACCTGGAAGTGAAAAGAACATAATTTCACCATAAATCTACGACCAGGGGCTCACCACAAAATTTCATGCAGAGCAGTAAACAGAATTATCAGAAGAGTTGTTCTAGAGGCAAAAACCAAATGTGGAGAGAAAGACAGAGAATCTGCAGGTACTAATGTTTCAAAGAAAACAATAAATAATGCAATCAACCTCCATGGCCTGTATGCACACTCACCACGCAAGACTCCAATGCTGAACAAAAAGCATGTTCAAAAGCAGTAAATATTTGCTTAACAACATTTAGACAAGCCTGTGAAATACTGGGAGAATATAGTCTGGTCAGATGAGACCAAAATTTCACTCTTTGGATGCTATAACATACATCATGTTAGAGTCCAAAAATCACTGCTTAACACCCTAAAAAAAAACAACAGTGACATTTAATGTGGAATACCATGGTGTGAGGTTGCTTTTCAGCATACATCACTGGCAAACTTCAGAGAGATGAAGGATGAATGGACAAATGTACAGAGACACAATTTGCTGCTATCTACCAGGATGATGCAGATGAAACGAGGGTGGATATCCCAGCAAGATAATGATCCCAAACACACAGCCAGGAAACGCTCAATTGGTTTCAGAGAAAGAAAAAAAAGCTGCTAGAGTGGCCCAATAGAACATTTATGGAAGAAACTAAAGCTTAGAGTTCATAGAAGGAGCCCACAGATTCTTCAGGATCTGAAGTGTTTGTGTGGAAGAATAGCCAAAATCCCACCTGAGCAATGCATGCGACTAGTTTCTACATACAGGAGGCGTCTTGAAGCTTCATAACCAACAAAGGCTTTTGTAAGAAGTATTAAATACATTACAGTAAGCGTGTTCAATATAAACATCTACGGTTTGACTTCTTTGCCTGTGTAGATTTGATGGGAAGATACCAACATCTGCCGAGAAATTCATAGCAATTAGAAAATTGGTGATGTGATCAATACTTATTTAGCCCCCGCATGTGTATCTATATATATATATATATATATATATATATATATATATATATATATATATATATATATATATATATATATATATATATATATATATATATATATATATCTATCTATCTATCTATCTATATATATATATATATATATATATATATATATACACACATATACATATATGTATATATATACATACAGTTAGGTCCAGAAATATTTGGACAGTGACACAATTTTCGCGAGTTGGGCTCTGCATGCCACCACATTGGATTTGAAATGAAACCTCTACAACAGAATTCAAGTGCAGATTGTAACGTTTAATTTGAAGGTTTGAACAAAAATATCTGATAGAAATTGTAGGAATTGTACACATTTCTTTACAAACACTCCACATTTTAGGAGGTCAAAAGTAATTGGACAAATAAACCAAACCCAAACAAAATATTTTTATTTTCAATATTTTGTTGCGAATCCTTTGGAGGCAATCACTGCCTTAAGTCTGGAACCCATGGACATCACCAAACGCTGGGTTTCCTCCTTCTTAATGCTTTGCCAGGCCTTTACAGCTGCAGCCTTCAGGTCTTGCTTGTTTGTGGGTCTTTCCGTCTTAAGTCTGGATTTGAGCAAGTGAAATGCATGCTCAATTGGGTTAAGATCTGGTGATTGACTTGGCCATTGCAGAATGTTCCACTTTTTTGCACTCATGAACTCCTGGGTAGCTTTGGCTGTATGCTTGGGGTCATTGTCCATCTGTACTATGAAGCGCCGTCCGATCAACTTTGCGGCATTTGGCTGAATCTGGGCTGAAAGTATATCCCGGTACACTTCAGAATTCATCCGGCTACTCTTGTCTGCTGTTATGTCATCAATAAACACAAGTGACCCAGTGCCATTGAAAGCCATGCATGCCCATGCCATCACGTTGCCTCCACCATGTTTTACAGAGGATGTGGTCTGCCTTGGATCATGTGCCGTTCCCTTTCTTCTCCAAACTTTTTTCTTCCCATCATTCTGGTACAGGTTGATCCTTGTCTCATCTGTCCATAGAATACTTTTCCAGAACTGAGCTGGCTTCATGAGGTGTTTTTCAGCAAATTTAACTCTGGCCTGTCTATTTTTGGAATTGATGAATGGTTTGCATCTAGATGTGAACCCTTTGTATTTACTTTCATGGAGTCTTCTCTTTACTGTTGACTTAGAGACAGATACACCTACTTCACTGAGAGTGTTCTGGACTTCCGTTGATGTTGTGAACGGGTTCTTCTTCACCAAAGAAAGTATGCGGCGATCATCCACCACTGTTGTCATCCGTGGACGCCCAGGCCTTTTTGAGTTCCCAAGCTCACCAGTCGATTCCTTTTTTCTCAGAATGTACCCGACTGTTGATTTTGCTACTCCAAGCATGTCTGCTATCTCTCTGATGGATTTTTTCTTTTTTTTCAGCCTCAGGATGTTCTGCTTCACCTCAATTGAGAGTTCCTTAGACCGCATGTTGTCTGGTCACAGCAACAGCTTCCAAATGCAAAACCACACACCTGTAATCAACCCCAGACCTTTTAACTACTTCATTGATTACAGGTTAACGAGGGAGATGCCTTCAGAGTTAATTGCAGCCCTTAGAGTCCCTTGTCCAATTACTTTTGGTCCCTTGAAAAAGAGGAGGCTATGCATTACAGAGCTATGATTCCTAAACCCTTTCTCCGATTTGGATGTGAAAACTCTCATATTGCAGCTGGGAGTGTGCACTTTCAGCCCATATTATATATATAATTGTATTTCTGAACATGTTTTTGTAAACAGCTAAAATAACAAAACTTGTGTCACTGTCCAAATATTTCTGGACCTAACTGTACATACATACAAGGTGCACTTTTGTCCCCAAAAAATTTGGAGGAAAGTGGGGGTGTGTCATAGTCTGGATGTAACCGGCTTGCTGGTGGGGAGGCAGTGGCGTGGGGTCACAGGTCACAGGAGCAGGATGAAGGGGAGGCTGCGGTAAACACCTGTGCCACTATTAAAGAAAATCAATATTCACTGCTCTCCACACCAATAATCCCATCCACCTCTCTGCAATGAAGCTGGCACTGATAGGTGGGTGGGATTATGGGCAAGGGGCAGTGAATATTCATTTTTTTATTAGCGGGCACAAGTGTTCTTATCTTCCTCCTCTAAAACTTTGGTGCATCATATGGCCTGAAGAATAAGGTATTATATATATGTAGTATATATATATATATATATATATATATATATATATATATATATATATATACAGTATGCAAATAAATTTATATATATATATGTATATATATATATATATATATATATATATATATACACACACACATTGCACTATTCACTCTATGCATTGGTCACAGCTCACCTCCACTCCCTTCAGGCTCAATGAACACTGTGCAGGTTACAGAAAACACATAGAATTTGATGAGATAGGGTCAGTCTATAGCTGCCCATGAGCCATGTAGCTTACGGTATATAACACAGATTTTTAAATGCTGCAGACAGGAGCTCAGGATCGATGGGAGCCACCATTATCATGTACAAACAAAAGGCATGCAACAAAAAACTATTCAAATTCTACTATTAAAAAGCCCCAGAAGAGAAAATGTATTTCAGTAGATGGTTATAATAATTCTCCTTAAGATGTTGGTCAAACAGAACGTGAGGTTAGAAACATACAAAGTTCAAAGCGCTTAGACAGTAACAATTAAATAAATCTCAGTGGTAATTACTCACGTGACCCCGGCTGTATAACTTACATAAGTAGTTAAAGACTAGTATTACAGTAATAACAGAATGAATAGCCAGTGTGCTAGTGATTGCAAGTATATGTTCAAATATGTCATCTCATATATAGACTTATAAAATCCAAAAGCATCTGTTCTTAAATGGACCCCATAGTCCTCTTCTGAGGTACCTTGTACCAAGTGATTTATAAAAGATGTAATCAGGCAGAATAATAATAAAACACATATGGTATTTCTGGACCAGATTGTTGGAGTAATTATGTTGAAAGATCAGGAGATAATTGATTATTGCAAAAAACAAAACAAAACATAAAATACTCTTCAAAACATTGTTTTAAAGTGATTAGATCCCAACAGCCCAGACATGGTTTTCTTAACAGTACTTTGTATAATTGCAGTAATAATTATTATTGTCAGCTGCTATTTGCAGTGAATACATTTTTTTCACTTCTCAAAGTAGAAAATAATCATAGTCTCGGGAATATAGATTACCCATGATACAGTACCCCAAATGTATACTCTACAAGAAACAAATGAGCTGTTCAAGGCTGAACAATCCAAAAGGCCTGAAAGGTTTAGTGATAACAAATGCTTGGACCACATATAGCTCATGAGAAAGCAGATACACAGATCATACAAATATATTATATATATATATATATATATATATATATATACACACATATATATATATTGCCGTCATAAGTGAGATACAGGCTAAGTGTCCCGGGGTCTGTCAGTACTGTATATACACACCATAAAGACCAAGTTGTTGAGAAGTACAAGTCAAGGATGGGTTCTAAAAAAATATTCCAATCTCTTATGATCCCCTGGAGCATCAGCAAATGCGTTATCATCAAATGGAAAAAATTGTGGAACCACAACAAACCTGCCAAGAGAGGGCCTCACACCAAAACTGTAAGCCCAGAGCAAGAAGAGCATTAATCAGAGCAGCAACACATAGACTAAAGGTAACACTGAAGGAGCTGCAGAGATCCCAAGTAGAGGCTGGAGTATCTGTCCATATGACCACAAAAGGCCTTATAGTCCATAGAGATGGTCTTTATGGAAGAGTGGCCTAAAAAAGCTTTTACTTACACAGCGGAAAGCTTGTTTTGAGTTTGCCAAAAGATATGTGGGAGACAGTATACCCACAGTGAAACATGGTGGTGGCAGCATCATGCTGTGAGGATTTTGTACGGCAGCATGGACAGAAAAAAATAGTCAGAGTCAATGGGAAGATGGATGGTGTGAAAAACCTGTTTAGGTCTGTCAATGATTTAAGACTCATCCCGGGGCCATTGGAAGCCATGCATGCTCTGCTATCTCACTGCCTCCACCATGTATTACAGATGACGAGGTGTGCTGCAGTTATAAGCCATTTCGATCATTCTACATACTTTGTTCTTCCTCCCATCATATTAGTAGAGGTTGATCTTAGTTTCATCTGTCCAAAGAATGCTTTACCAGAACTGGGCGGCTTCTCTAGATGTTTTTGTGACAAAGTCTAATTTGGCCTTTCTATTTTTAAGGCTGATTAATGATTTGCATCGTAAGGTGAGCCTTCTGCATTTGCTCTTGAGAAGTCTTCTCTTTATGGTGGAAGTTGTGAAGGGGTTTCTCTTCACCATGGAATGGAGTCTGCAATCATCGACCACTGTTTTCTTCCATGGATGTCCAGGCTTTCTTGAGTTCCCAAGCTTACCGGAGAGCTCTTCTTTTTTTTTTTTGCTTAATGTACTATTGATGTATTGATGTAGCTATTGATATGGCCACTACTAACATTTTTGCTATTTCTCTGATGGATTTGTTTTTTCCCAGCCTAATGATGGTCGGTTTCTCATCTATTCAGAGCTCCTATGACCGCATGTTGTGGGTTCATAGGTACAGCTTACAAATACAAATGTCACACCTGGCATCAGCTCCAGACCTTTTACCTGTTTCATTGATGATGAACTAAGAGGTGAATAACCCATGCAGTCTATAAAAGAGCTTTTGAGATATTTGCCCAATCACTCTTGTTCCCTGAAAAAATAGACAGTTACATATCAAAAAGCTATAATTCCTAAAACCTTCTTCCAATTAGGAGGTGAATACCTTAAAATTAAAGCTGAGAGTCTATTGTCTATGTAGCTGTATCTTGAATATATTTTGGTAAACAGCTAAAATGCTAAAGCTGGGTTCACACATAGCGACAGCGACAACGACATCGCTGTTACGTCACCATTTTCTGTGACGTAACAGCGACCTTGTAAGTCGCTGTTATGATCGCTGCTTAGCTGTCAAACACAGCGACGCAGCAGCGATCATAACGTCGCTACATGTGCAGAGAGCATGGAGCCGCGCACACTGCTTAGCGCTGGCTCCTTGCTCTCCTAGCTACAGTACACATCGGGTTAATTAACCCGATGTGTACTGCAGCTACATGTCACAGTGCAGAGAGCAGGGAGCCGCGCACACTGCTTAGCGCTGGCTCCTTGCTCTCCTAGCTACAGTACACATAGGGTTAATTACCCGATGCGTACTGCAGCTACATGTGCACAGAGCAGGAGCCAGCACTAGCAGCAAGAGCGGCGGAGGCTGGTAACGAAGGTAAATATCGGGTAACCAGGGAAAGGTCTTCCCTTGGTTACCCGATGTTTACAGTGGTTACAGCTTTTCGCAGCTGCCAGACGACGGCTCCTGCTCCCTGCTCGCTTCATTTCGTCGCTCTCTCGCTGTCACACACAGCGATGTGTGCTTCACAGCGGGAGAGCGACGACGAAAAAATGAAGCAGGACATTCAGCAACGAGCAACGACCTCACAGCAGGGGCCAGCTCGTTGCTGGATGTCACACACAGCGACAGCGACGGGACGTCGCTGCAACGTCACAGAAAATGGTGACGTAGCAGCGACGTCGTTGTCGTCGTCGCTGTGTGTGACACCACCTTAAAACTTGTGTCACTGTGCAAATATTTCTGTGCCTAACTTATACAGTGCTGGCCAAAATTATTGGCACCCCTGCAATTCTGTCAGATAATACTCAGTTTCTTCTTGAAAATGATTGCAATCACAAATTCATTGGTATTATTATCTTCATTTATTTTGCTTGTAATGAAAAAACACAAAAGAGAATGAAACAAAAATCAAATCATTGATCATTTCACACAAAACTACAAAAATGGGCCAGACAAAAGTATTGGCATCCTTAGCCTAAGGGGTACTTTGCACGTTGCGACATCGCTACTGCGATCTCATCGGGGTCAAATTGAAAAGTGACGCACATCCGGCGCCAGTAACGACGTCGCAACGTGTAAAGCCTAGAAGCACCGATAAACGATCGCAAAAGCGCTGAAAATCGGTGATCTGTGTAGTGTCGGTCATTTCCATAATTTATCTGCAGCGACAGGTACGATGTTGTTCCTCGTTCCTGCGGCAGCACACATCGCTGTGTATGAAGCCGCAGGAGCAAGGAACATCTCCTTACCTGCGTCCGGCCTGCAATGAGGAAGGAAGGAGGTGGGCGGGATGTCTACGTCTCGCTCATCTCCGCCCCTCCGCTTCTATTGGCCGCCTACCGTGTGACGTCGCTGTGATGCCGCACGACCCGCCCCCTTAAGAAGGAGGCGGGTCGCCGGCCAGAGCGACGTCGCAGGGCAGGTAAGTGCGTGTGAAGCTGCCGTAGCGATAATGTTCGCTACGGCAGCAATCACAAGATATCGCATCTGCGACGGGGGCGGGTACTATCGCGCTCGGCATCGCTATCATCGGCTAGCGATGTCGCAGCGTGCAAACTACCCCTAATACTTGGTTGCACAACCTTTAGCCAAAATAACTGCGAACAATCACTTCCGGTAACCATCAATGAGTTTCTTACAATGCTCTGCTGGAATTTTAGACCATTCTTCTTTGGCAAACTGCTCCAGGTCCCTGAGATTTGAAGGGCGCCTTCTCCAAACTGCCATTTTGAGATCTCTCCACAGGTGTTCTATGGGATTCAGGTCTGGACTCATTGCTGGCCACTTTAGTAGTCTCCAGTGCTTTCTCTCAAACCATTTTCTAGTGCTTTTTGAAGTGTGTTTTGGGTCATTGTCCTGCTGGAAGACCCATGACCTCTGAGGGAGACCCAGCTTTCTCTCACTGGGCCCTACATTATGCTGCAAAATTTGTTGGTAGTCTTCAGACTTCATAATGCCATGCACACGGTCAAGCAGTCCAGTGCCAGAGGCAGCAAAGCAACCCCAAAACATCAGGGAACCTCCACCATGTTTGACTGTAGGGACCGTGTTCTTTTCTTTGAATGCCTCTTTTTTTCCTGTAAACTCTATGTTCATTGCTTTTCCCAAAAAGCACAACTTTTGTATCATCTGACCAGAGAACATTCTTCCAAAACGTTTTAGGCTTTCTCAGGTAAGTTTTGTCAAACTCCAGCCTGGCTTTTTGTCTCGGGGTAAGAAGTGGGATCTTCCTGGGTATCCTACCATACAGTCCCTTTTCATTCAGACGCCGACGTTTAGTACGGGCTGACACTGTTGAACCCTCGGACTGCAGGGCAGCTTGAACTTGTTTGGATGATAGTCGAGGTTCTTTATCCACCATCCGCACAATCTTGCGTCGAAATCTCTCGTCAATTTTTTTTCCTTCCACATCTAGGGAGGTTAGCCACAGTGCCATGGACTTTACACTTCTTGATGACACTGCGCACCGTAGACACAGGAACTTTCAGGTCTTTGGAGATGGACTTGTAGCCTTGAGATTGCTCATGCTTCCTCACAATTTGAATTCTCAAGTCCTCAGACAGTTCTTTGGTCTTCTTTCTTTTCTCCATGCTCAATGTGGTGCACACAAGGACACAGGACAGAGGTTGAGTCAACTTTAATCCATGTCAACTGGCTGCAAGTGGGATTTAGTTATTGCCAACACCTGTTAGGTGCCACAGGTAAGTTACAGGTGCTGTTAATTACACAAATTAGAGAAGCATCACAGGATTTTTCAAACAGTGCCAATACTTTTGTCCACCCCCTTTTTTATGTTTGGTGTGGAATTATATCCAATTTGGCTTTATGACAATTTTTGTTTTTTTTTTCATTGAAGACAAATTACATGAAGATAATAATACCAAAGAATTTGTGATTGCAATCATTTTCAAGAAAAAAACTGAGTATTATCTGACAGAATTACCGGGCTGCCAATACTTCAATACTTTTGGCCAGCACTGTATAGATAGATAGATAGAGATATATTTATACCTAACCGACCGAACTTTCAGCGTCTCCCATTCTCACACCACTTCCTCAGCTCGCCCCCTATCTGTCGGTGTCCCTCAAGGCTCAGTTCTTGGACCCCTGCTGTTCTCCATCTATACCTTCGGCTTGGGACAGCTCATAGAGTCCCACGGCTTCCAGTATCATCTCTATGCCGATGACACACAGATCTACCTCTCTGGACCTGACATTACCTCTCTACTAACCAAAATACCACAATGTCTGTCTGCTATTTCATCCTTCTTCTCTGCACGATTCCTAAAACTTAACATGGACAAAACAGAGTTTATTGTCTTTCCTCCTCCTCACTCACCTCCTCCAACAAGCCTTTCCATCAAACTTGATGGTTGCTCACTCACCCCAGTCTCACAAGCTCGTTGCCTTGGAGTAACCCTCGACTCTGCTCTATCCTTCAAGCCACACATCCAAGCCCTCTTCAACTCATGCCGATTACAACTCAAAAATATCTCCCGGATCCGTGCTTTCCTTAACCAAGAATCTTCAAAAACATTAGTGCATGCCCTCATCATCTCCCGCCTCGACTACTGCAACCTCCTGCTCTCTGGCCTCCCTTCCAACACTCTTGCACCCCTCCAATCTATCCTAAACTCTGCAGCCCGCTTAATCCACCTCTCCCCTCGCTACTCCCCAGCCTCGCCACTCTGCCAATCCCTTCACTGGCTTCCCATCGCCCAACGACTCCAGTTCAAAACATTAACCATGACATACAAAGCCATGCACAACCTGTCTCCTCCCTACATCTGTGACCTAGTCTCCCAGTACTTACCTGCACGCAACCTTAGATCCTCACAAGATCTCCTTCTCTGCTCCTCTCTTATTTCCTCTTCCCACAATCGTGTACAAGATTTCTCCCGTGCATCCCCCATACTCTGGAACGCTCTACCTCAGCACATCAGACTCTCCACTACCGTGGAAAGCTTCAAGAGGAACCTCAAGACCCACCTCTTCCAACAAGCCTACAACCTACAATAGCCCTCAGCCCAGTAGACCACTGCGCAACCAGCTCTGTCCTCACCTATTGTACCATCACCCATTCCCTGTAGACTGTGAGCCCTCGCGGGCAGGGTCCTCTCTCCTCCTATACCAGTCTGTCTTGTACTGTTAATGATTGTTGTACGTATACCCTCTTTCACTTGTAAAGCGCCATGGAATAAATGGCGCTATAATAATAAATAATAATAATAATAATAATAATATTTTATTTTTTTTGTATATATATACACTACAGTTCAAACGTTTGGGATCACCCAGACAATTTTGTCTTTTCCGTGAAAAATCATACTTTTATTTATCAAATGAGTTGCATAATGAATAGAAAATATAGTCCAGACATTGATTAGAAATAATTATTTTTACTTGAAATAATAATGTTCTCCTTTACTCTTTGCTTTCGTCACAGAATGCTCCTTTGCAGCAATTCCAGCTTTGCAGACCTTTGGCATTCTAGCTGTTAATTTGCGGAGGTAATCTTGAGATATTTCCCCCCATGCTTATCCCCCCCCCCACACTCCCACAAGTTGGATTGGCTTGATGGGCACTTTTTGCGTACCATACGGTCAAGCTGCTCCCACAACAGCTCAATAGGGTTGAGATCTGGTGACTGGGCTGGCCACTCCATTACAGATAGAATACCAGCGGCCTGCTTCTTCCTTAAATAGTTCATGCATAATTTGGAGGTGTGCTTTGGGTCATTGTCCTGTTTTAGGATGAAATTGGCTCCAATGAAGTACTGTCCACAAGGTATGGAATGGCGTTGCAAAATGGAGTGATAGCCTTCTTTATTCAAAATCCCTTTTACCTTGTACAAATCTCCCACTTTTGCAGCACCAAAGCAACCCCAGACCATCACATTACCTCCACCATGCTTGACAGATGGCGTCAGGCACTCTTCCAGCATCTTTTCAGTTGTTCTGCGTCTCACAAATCTTCTTCTCTGTGATCCAAATACCTCAAACTTTGATTTGTCTGTCCATAACACTTTTTTCCAATCTTCCTCTGTCCAATGTCTGTGTTCTTTTGCCCATATTAATCTTTTTCCTTTTTTTAGCCAGTTTCAGATATGGCTTTTTCTTTGCCACTCTGCCCTGATGGCCAACATCCCGGAGTTGCCTCTTTACTGTAGATGTAGACAGTTAGGGGGGCTTTACACATTGCAACATCGCTTCCGAAATATCGTCGGGGGTCACGACGGTAACGACATCGCAATGTGTAAATCCTAGATGCGACAATAAACGATCGCAAAAGCGTTGAAAATCGGTGATCTGTGTAGCGTCGTTCATTTTCATAATGTCGGGTCGACCGCAGGTACGATGTTGTTTGTCGCTCGAGCGGCAGCACACATCACTGTGTGTAAACCCACAAGAGCGACAAACATCTCCTTACCTGCGTCCCGACGGCAATGCGGAAGGGAGAAGGTGGGCGGGATGTTATGTCCCGCTCATCTGCGCCCCTCCTCTTCTATTGGCCGGCCGATTAGTAACGTCGCTGTGATGCCGAACGCACCTCCCCCTTGAAGGAGGGATAGTTCGGCAGTCACAGCGATGTCGCCGACCAGGTATGTGCGTGTGAAGCTGCCGTAGTGATAACGTTCGCTACGGCAGCAATCACCACATATCGCATGTGCGACGGGGTCGGGTACTATGGCGCTGGACATCGCTAGCCAATGCTAGCGATGTCACAACGTGTAAAGTACCCCTTAGAGCCTGTTTGTGCTCTCTTCTGAAGGGAGTAGTACACACCATTGTAGGAAATCTTCAATTTCTTGGCAATTTCTCGCATGGAATATCCTTCATTTCTAAGAACAAGAATAGACTGTCGAGTTTCACATGAAAGTTCTCTATTTCTGGCCATTTTTTAGAGTTTAATG
Organism: Anomaloglossus baeobatrachus; assembly: GCF_048569485.1. Taxonomy (NCBI): domain Eukaryota; kingdom Metazoa; phylum Chordata; class Amphibia; order Anura; family Aromobatidae; genus Anomaloglossus; species Anomaloglossus baeobatrachus. The sequence goes on from NC_134359.1 coordinate 106,659,322, forward strand.
GAATGGAACCAACAAATGTAATGCTCCAGATTCTCAACTAACTCAAAGGAAGGTCAGTTTTATAGCTTCTCTAATCAGCAAAACTGTTTTCAGCTGTGCTTACATACTTGCATAAGGGTTTTCAAGGGATTTCTAAACATCCATTAGCCTTCTAACACAGTTGGCAAACACAATATACAATTAGAACACTGAAGTGGTGGTTGTTGGAAATGGGCCTCTACACACCTATGTAGATATTGCATTCAAAATTAGACGTTTGAAGCTAGAATGTATAGAGTGTATTTCTGTTTAATTTAATGTTAGCTTCATTGAAAAAAAAAATGCTCTTTTCTTTCAAATATAAGGAAATATCTAAGTGACCTTAAACCTTTGAACCGTGGTGTGTGTATATAATTTATATATATATATATATATATATATATATATATATATATATATATATATATATATATATATATATATATTACACCGTATATAGTGTGTACTACTTTTTTTTTTTGTTTATATGCTATAAGACAAAAAAGCAAACAAAACACGTCCCTTTAATGCTTTCATAGCATTTTAGTCTTCCAGCTTTGGCTAAGCTGAGGTACTCTTGATGCGTAGTACAAGTATCACTGCTCAGCACTGAGCTATGATGCCGGTACGTGCCGCAAAGCGGTGGCCTTCAGCAGTCATGTGCTGGCTCCTTATAAACAAAGACCAGGATGACTGCCGAAATGTCTGTGATCATCAGTGTAGTACTTAAGAGGGCAGTGTACTTCTTTTTTCATAGCATTTGTTGCGGTTTATATTTAGGTTTTTTTTAAACTGTATAACCCCTTAATTAAAACAATACAACTGTTTCTCATTACAAAACATCAATATGTCAATTCCAAATTAGTTCCGCTCAGAAGAAGTTCATTACCTCCAACTCCCCACGTCTACTCAAATTAATGTATACAAAGGTTTTGCATCCTTACATTGTGGATCACTTTACTGAAAGTCCTGTGTCACACTGAAATACCATTATTGCAGTATTTTTATTATTTTAAAACTACTTTAAAGAATAAATTAACTTCTTTTGAAAATGCATTTTTTGATCATGCATGATTGGCTTTTCATTAATGTGTTCAGACTGATTACTCCAAATTTCAGATCTTGAGACAGCCACCTCATGAAGCTCAGCACTTATTCTCCTGGTGCAAGAGTAAAGCGGGCTTTAAACGCTGCGATCTCGCTAGCGAGATCGCAAGAGATCGTACCCGCCCCCGTCGGTTGTGCGACACGGGCATATCGCTGCCCGTCGCGCACAACCTTGCTTACCCCCATCACACGCACTTACCTGCCCTGCGACGTCGCTCTGGCTGGCGACCCGCCTCTTTCCTAAGGGGCAGGTCGTGTGGCGTCACAGCGACGTCACACGGCAGGCGGCCAATTGAAGCGGAGGGGCGGAGATGAGCAGGACGTAAACAGCCCGCCCACCTCTTCCTTCCGCATTGCCGGTAGAGGCAGGTAAGGAGATGTTCGTCGCTCCTGCGGTGTCACACAGCGATGTGTGCTGCCGGAACGAGGAACAACATCGCTAACATCCTGAAAACGATTTTTTGTTTCAGGACGACCTCTCCACGGCAAACGATTTTGCCCTCTTTTGCGATCGTTTAAGATCGCTCTTAAGTGTCACACGCTGTGATCTCGTTAATGACGCCGTGTGTGCGTCACAAACACTGTGACCCCGACGATAATTCATTAACGATATCGTAGTGTGTAAAGCCCGCTTAAGAATTGCTTTGCATTGAACTAATCTGGGATAGACATAGAAATGTTTTAAGACAAGTAAAAGTTTTATTGTTTTCAACTGTTATATTTTTAAAACGCTTTTCCATTGTCCTTTGAATTCATTTGGCCATTCTTGAACCGATACCATAGAATAAAAAAGACACACAAGAACAATGTTGAACCTAATCTACTGCAGTGTCAGCCCAAAGAAAGACAAAAACAATTCATTGAGCACTTTGATTCCTCATATGGGAAATTATGAGCCGATATCCAATTCAATTAATGTGTTCATAAATGTGCTCAAAAGACGACCATAGATCCTACTTATTCATGAGAGAGCACTAGGGGAGCTGGGGGTGTCCATAAGCTAAGTGGACCTCCCAACTCTTACCTAACAATCCAGTATTTCTACAATAGGGAAACTATACCCAATTGAAGAACCTTGGACATCTAACGCATATTTGTCTATGTTTGTCTATGGTTCTGTTTATGCACTACACTCTCTATCACTTTTTTCTGGTGGTGGTTATCCCCGCTAGAGGTTAATAAGGACAGTGAGGGTGACTTATATCTAAAGCAGAGAAAGGTCCAACGATATCAAGGATACCTATCTACTATCAGGAGGGTAGACATAGTATCCATATAAACCAGTACTACCCTGACATTGACTAAGAAATACCTGTACTCTGTCCTCCTCAACTAACCATTGTCTGAGGCTGTCCTCAGGCGAGGGTATAACTTTGGCTGACACCTGCACTATATATGTTTGTCTATATGTGGTCTTAATTATCTGATGAGAGAACAATACAACTGTTCCGTTTTAATATTTATGAAATAAAAATCTATTTTTTATGAGAGTAGTCTAATTAGTCGTGTTTCTGAAAATAGTCACTACCTCTATATTACCCCTGTGGTTCTAGTCATGAGAGAGCACTACCATGCTCAGGTGCACGGTATTCGTTAAGAGCAGTTGGACACTCAGATGGGCACGACTCGACCGCCCGAGTATAATGGAAGTCAATGGGGGACTCAAGCATTTTTGCCTGAAATCTTACGGAAAAATGCTTGAGTCCCTCATCAACTTCCATTATACTCGGATACTCGAGTCATGCCCATCTGAGCATTCAACTGTTAATGAATACCGAGCACGTGAGCATGGCAGTGCTCGCTTAGCACTAATAGTAATGAGCAAACAGGAAAATACTATTTCAGTATTTTTCACGAATAACGAACCTAATGCAAATCAATGGGGAACCCGAGCATTTTACTTGAAGATTTCCAGGAAAAATGCTAGAGTTTCCCTTAGACTTGCACAAGGTTCGTTACTCATGACAAATACTGGAATAGCACTAGGTATTAGGTGCGAATAATCCAAATCTTTAATTTGAAGTGCATCTTCTGTCCTTTAGTGATAACATAGGACCTAATCAAGGCTAGTTCTTTAAAGGGAACCTGTCACCAGATTTGATGACTTTAACGTGTGGACACCACCAGTGAGCTCTTATATATAGCATTCCAGAATACTGTATATAATATACTAGCTGTACTACCCGGCTTCGCCCGGGTTAATAACTGCTGTTAACAAAATAGAATGTATTAACGCCCGGGATAGTAACTGTCTCTCTGTTTCTCTCTCATTCTCTGTCTCCCCCTCTGTATATATATATATATATATATATATATATATATATATATATATATATATATATATATATATATATATATATATATATATATATATATATATATATATATATATATATATATATATATATATCTCTGTCTCTCTCTCTCTCTCTCTTTGTCTGTCTGTCTCTTTCCCTGTTTATCTCTTTCCCTCTCTTTCTCTGTCTGTCTCTTTCCCTGTGTCTGTCTCTTTGTTTTTCTCTTTACCTGTCTTTGTCTGTCTCTTACCCTGTCTGTCTTTCCCTCTCTTTCCCTGTCTGTCTGTTTCACTGTGTCTGTCTCTGTCTGTGTCTCTCTCTTTACCTGTCTGTGTCTGTCTCTTAACCTGTCTCTCTTTCCCTCTCTTTCCCTGTCAGTCTGTCTCTTTGTCTGTGTCTGTCTCTTAACCTGTCTCTCTCTTTCCCTGTCAGTCTGTCTCTTTGTGTCTGTCTCTTACCCTAAATATGTCTGTTTCTTAGCCTGTCTGTGTCTGCCTCTTTCCCTGTCTGTGTTTGTCTCTTTCCCTGGCTGCATTGTGACACGCCAACACTCCATATAAGGGCGTGGCTGCGCATTCTTCTGAAGTTCTGGCTGCACTGTGGCTCCCAGCTCCATTCGCTTTAATGGAGGCAGGTTTTTTGGTGAATAACTGTAAAGAGCGTGGTTAAAATTTCCCCTCAAAACATAGCCTATGACGCTCTCGGGGTCCAGAAGTGTGAGTGTGCAAAATTTTGTGGCTGTAGCTGCGACGGTGCAGATGCCAATTCCGGACATACACACACACACATACACACACATATACACACACACACACACATTCAGCTTTATATATTAGATAAGAGCCCAGGCCACTTTGTAAAACGTAAAAATCAATTTTATAATACTCACCTAGGGGGCGGTCCAGTGTCACTGTTCTCCAGTCAGGTACCTCCTCTCTCTGGTCCAGCACCTCCTCTCTGCTGCGATTACCGTCTTCCTTCGACCAAGCCCAGTATGGATGACGTGTCCTACGTCATCCACACAAGCCAGCATTGCTGTCCAGCGCAGGCGCACTTTGATCGGACCTGCTCAGGACAGATCAAAGTATTGTAGTACGCATGCACGGGTGATTTTTCACCTTTTCTTGCGCTTGTGCATTACAGTACTTTGATCTGCCCTGAGCAGGGCAGACCAACGCGCACCTGCATAGGACCGCAATGCCGGCTTGTGTGGATGACGTAGGACACGTCATCCATACTGGGATGGGTCGAAAGAGGACGGCAATCACAGCAGAGAGGAGGTGCTGGACCAGAGACCAGTGACGCCCATTCGAGTGGACCGCTACCTAGGTGAGTATTATAAAAGTGATTTAGACGTTCTACAGTGCGGCGTGTGCTCTTATTTACAGTATTCTAGAATGCTGTATATAAGAGCTCTCTGGTGGTGACTGCAGCTTATAGTCATCAAATCTGGTGACAGGTTCCCTTTAATAACATGGCTTATTTAGGTGCCTAAGGGAGATACTAACAATATGTTTAGCCCTCATGCCGTGTATAAGGACATGTGGACATTTTGATGTGGGTTCAAATTATTCCATATCATAATAAGATTTATGAAAAAAAATGTAGAATAGGAAATGAAAGGGTAAAAAAGCCTGACTTGCTGCATCTAAATTACTTCTCTTCTAGTTTCCATGGAACCGGTTACCGTGCCTTAGCTGACTTTGAGAACCTAAAAGCTCCCTAGGAAAAAAGCAGGAGGTGGGGGCGTCATACAATCAGTCCATAGAAGTTGTATGAAAATATCTCTGTGAAAACATGCTTATAACAAAATACTATTTAACCAATTCCAGTATACCAATAAAAGCTATCTACACAGAAGAACTCATATTTAAAGTCGATTCCAGGGTTCGCTTTTATAATTAGGTCCTCTTTTTAGTAGGGAGAGTGAAATCACACATATTGCATATGTTTCTAGGTATGACATTAAACAGCAGCCTAACAATTGGATTTTCTTGCCTATAGGCTTTATTTAAAGAATAATGTATAGGCTTTTGTGTATACTGGTTTTAGTTTATTGCCATGTCTGGGTTGTCTGCAACTTTGCTCCTTTTTCCCTTCCGATGTGGTCCTCCTAACATTCTACCACATACTACACTTCTGTCATTCCTCTGGAGTTGCACAGGGAGGTGGACACAAGGATAGCAGTGATAGATCACAGAAGTCAAGTGACCCTGTCAGGTGCAATATGCACCCTGAACCATGAGCACTTCTGAGTGCATATTGCTAATCCCTTCCTAACCGTACCAGGCTATAGTAGCATAGATAAAGGAGTAGAACACCGTGGCCCCCCGGACTGGCGAGACCGATATATCGGGGCCCGCCCCATCATCCCCGTGGCTGTGGACGGCATACCAGTGATGGCTCTCTTGGACACTGGATCACAGGTAACTACCATACCGTACACGTTGTACCAGCGGTATTGGGCCATAGACGAGCTGGCGCCCCCAGACAGTAGTATAACGTTGATTGCCGCTAATGGACTTCCATTGACCCAGGTGGGGTATAAACAAGTGGCTATGACAGTGGGGCAAGCTGAACTGCAACACCAGGGTATGATTGTGATCATGAATGAACCCAGTGATCATAACCCGAAAATAGTGCTGGGAACCAATGTGATGGAACACTGCATGGCTGATGTGTTGACCCTATTGCAACAGCTGGCCGCCACAGCAGCAGGGAGCCGGCAGAGAGCTGTGCAGTGTGAGATCCGAGCTCTGATGTACCGCCAGCATGTAAGCTCAACAGGAGGGGAGATTGGTGGAATGAGAGAGATGGATGTTGCTCCATTGACTGTGCCCCCTAGGAGTGAGATGATGATCTGGTGTAGGGCAGCAGTAGGGCCTCAGGGGCGTGACTACCCTGCGATGATGGAACCCATGCCTTCCGAGCACTGGCCCACTGTAATGGCCGCCTGAGGGGTGGTGGATGTGAAGAAAGGGAGAGTGCCTGTGAGGGTGTTGAACTGTGGAGAGGAAGAAGTCAGGCTTCCCCGGTATGCCACCATTGCCAAGCTGCTCACCCTGGACCCTCACACTATCCATGAAGCCAGTCCATCCACACTCCCACCTACCACCAGCACTTCCCCACCCCAGCGGGAGACAAAAGAGTGGCACCAACAGCTACATGTAGGCACTGATGACACCCCTACACATCACAGGGCGGGGGTATACAGGGTGGTGCAGGAGTACGAACAGGTTTTCAGTAAGCACCCCCTAGACTTTGGGCAGATCAAGGGGGTCCAGCACCACATCCCCACCGGTGAACATCCCCCTATCAAAGAGAGGTATAGACCTATTCCCCCTGCACATTACCAGTGTGCCAAAGATATGTTGAGGAATATGAAGGAGGCAGGGGTTATTCGGGACAGCTGTAGTCCCTGGGCCGCTCCGTTGGTACTGGTCAAGAAGAAGGATGGTACCATGCGGATGTGTGTGGACTACAGGAAGATCAACCAGATAACCCATAAAGATGCCTATCCATTACCTCGTATTGAAGAGTCTTTGGCTGCACTGAGAACTGCAAACTACTTCTCGACCCTTGATCTCACCAGCGGATACTGGCAAGTGGCCGTGGCCCCAGAGGACCGGGAGAAGACCGCCTTCACCACCCCGATGGGGCTCTGCGAACTCAATAGCATGCCGTTTGGGCTGTGCAATGCCCCTGGAACCTTCCAACGGCTGATGGAGTGCTGTCTGGGACATTTAAACTTCGAGACCGTCCTGTTGTACTTGGATGATGTGATTGTTTATTCCCAGACGTATGAGGCCCATCTAGAGCACCTGGCTGAGGTGTTCGCGTCCCTTGCCAAGTACGGGATGAAATTGAAGCCCTCTAAATGCCACCTGCTGAAACCCAGGGTGCAGTACCTAGGGCATGTGGTGAGTGCGGACGGTGTCGCTCCCGACCCTGAGAAGATCACTGCCATCCAGAGCTGGCCGAGACCAACTACAGTGAGTGAAGTAAGGCAGTTTCTGGGTCTGGTAGGGTACTACCGGCGCTTTATAGAAGGGTACACGAAGATGGCTGCCCCCATGCAGGACCTCCTCGTGGGACAGACCAAAGGTGGTAGACCCACTGGAGCTCCACTGTCGTGGGAGGACGAGCATGAGGAGTCCTTTTGCCAGTTGAAGGCGGCCTTGACTGGAGAAGAGGTCCTGGCGTACCCTGATTATGGGCGCCCGTTTATCCTCCACACGGACGCCAGTAACGTGGGGCTAGGAGCGGTCCTATCCCAGGTCCAGGATGGAAAGGAGAAGGTGATTGCCTATGCTAGCCGAAAACTCCGGCCGACCGAAAGGAACCCTGAGAACTACAGCTCCTTCAAGCTCGAGCTGTTGGCGTTGGTATGGGCCATCACGGAGCGGTTCCGCCCCTACTTGGCGGCAGCAACATTCACCGCGTTTACGGACAATAATCCGCTGACTCACCTGAACACGGCCAAGTTGGGCGCACTGGAGCAGCGGTGGGTAGCCCGGCTAGCCAACTATGATTTCACCATAAGGTACAGAGCCGGTCGTGTGAACATAAATGCGGATGCACTCTCCCGAATGCCCCATTTGTCAGAAGAGGGGTGCGAGGATGACGACCTCGAGGAGATCAAGTTGCCTGCGTTTCACCAGCCGCCTACTGAGAGGGTACAAGTACATCAGCAACGGGTGGATCTGGACCCACGGCCCAGTCAAGAGTGGCAGGAAGCTCAGGACCAAGCGCCGGCTGTTCGCCTTGTCAAGACTCTGGTGGAACAAGGTGCTGTGGGAATAGACCCTGCCGCTCCAGGTGAAGCCTAACGCTTGTGGAAAGAACGGAAACGGCTTTACCTACACCAAGGGAGGCTGTACCGTGAGCTGATCAACCCGAAAACCCATGAGAAAATATGGCAGTTGGTCGTTCCTCAAGCTGACGTCGCTACTGTCCTGCGGGCCTATCATGATGGTGCTGGCCACTTCGGGTGGAAGAAGCTGGAGATGCTGTTGAGGGAGCGGTTCTATTGGAGTGGGATGCGTGAATCGGTGGAAGCCTGGTGCCGAGAGTGCGGTCCTTGTACGCTGAGGAGAAAGGATGAGACTAGCCAGAAGGCACCCTTGCATCCAATAATCACCCATCAGCCGCTGGAGCTGGTCGCCCTAGACCATGTCAAGCTCACCCCTAGCCGAAGTGGGTACACCTACGCATTGACCATGGTAGACCACTACTCAAGATTACTACAACCTTACAACTGACTCATAGTTACATATAATGAAAATACTTTCCAAGTGGATTCAATATATTACTTTATTATAATTATTTTTTTTATATATTTTTTGGATACACACAGTGCAGAGAGTGCAATATAAAACCATGAATACGTTAAAGTGACAAAAAACAAGGGACAATGCGACCTAAGATCACGCACGGCAATTGTATAGACCAGCATATATTAATGTATATGTTAGAAATTTGTTCAGCATCCAGGGAACACCCTAAATATATACGTGTATATAGCAGTATTTTTGAAAGTCAACCATAGGATAAAGTGCTTTACTATAGTGCTTAATAATTGATCCCATATAATATCATATTGCACATTAGTCATATTGCACATATCCCAGCAAAACTTTGCAAATAATAAGTTGGGTAAAGTGCTGCATTATAGTGCTGGTTTTGTTTACACCTTTACCACATTTTCTGGGGGTTGATAGAGGTCCCAGGTGGGGTTGACCCTGCGCACATGCGTGGTGCTGGCTTCCGGGACGCCGGCTGCAGCAGTGAATGCGGAAGTGGCTGGATTACGCGCGCCACTATCCATGGAAGCACATTGCTTGTAAGGTATTTATGGAGCCGGTCACACTGTCCCTGCACCTCCGGACGAAGCTCCGGCGAAACGCGTTGGGGTGTGGGGCAGTGTGACCTGAGACCTGGCACGGTAGTATTAGGTAGTTATCCTGGGAGATGGTTCCTATTACTGCATACAGTGGTGGTTGTTTGTTCTGATTGTTGGGCTTACCATGGTTGCCCATACATGCTGTAAATCTTTTCATCCAATATGCCACTAGGAGCTACCATACATCTCTGCATTTGGTTTGAGCACCGATTTTTTTCTAACTAGCCATCCTATGTGTTTATGTGTTCAGTTTAACTGTGAACTTTGATGGTTGGGGTATGTGCAATATGACAAAGGTGTAAACAAAACCAGCACTATAATGCAGCACTTTACCCAACTTATTATTTGCAAAGTTTTGCTGGGATATGTGCAATATGACTAATGTGCAATATGATATTATATGGGATCAATTATTAAGCACTATAGTAAAGCACTTTATCCTATGGTTGACTTTCAAAAATACTGCTATATACACGTATATATTTAGGGTGTTCCCTGGATGCTGAACAAATTTCTAACATATACATTAATATATGCTGGTCTATACAATTGCCGTGCGTGATCTTAGGTCGCATTGTCCCTTGTTTTTTGTCACTTTAACGTATTCATGGTTTTATATTGCACTCTCTGCACTGTGTGTATCCAAAAAATATATAAAAAAAATAATTATAATAAAGTAATATATTGAATCCACTTGGAAAGTATTTTCATTATATGTAACTATGAGTCAGTTGTAAGGTTGTAGTAGTCTTTATTTGGGGACCATAGTCGCAAATCATGCTAAAAGCTTAATATGGATCTGGTGATTCTAATTTTTAGGTTTTTTTTCACTACTCAAGATTTATGGTGGTAGTCCCCGTTAAGGACCTGACTGGTCGAACTGCTGCTCGAGCGTTCCAGGCTTATTTTTGCCGACCCCATGGGTACCCCGAAAAGGTGCTGACTGACCAAGGCCCGGCCTTTGAAGCAGAGGTGTTCCACGAATTCTGCCAGTTGTACGGCTGCAAGAAGATCCGGACCACCCCGTACCACGCCCAAACCAACGGCATGTGCGAGAAAATGAATCACTTGGTCCTGGGGCTCCTTAAGACGCTACCCCTGGAAGAACGGAACCTGTGGCCGGAAAAGTTACCCGACTTGGTCGACATGTACAATAATATCCCGTCCAGCTCGACGAAGTGCACCCCAGCGTATCTGATGAGGGCTCGGCCTGGCCGCCTGCCGGTGGATCTGGAGATGGGGTTGGAGGCCCCAGAAGCACTCCCGTCGACGGCGGAGTGGGAAAGTCAGAGGAGAGCACAATACCGGCAAATCCAGGAATATGTGGAGAAAAACCTCAATCGAAGTCGAGAACAGCAGGAGCACCGGTTCAATCAGAAGGCACCCGCGGGTCCTTTCCAGCCAGGAGATGTAGTGTTGAAACGGAAGAGGAAGGCCCACAAGCTGGATGATCAGTGGGAGCAAGTCCCTTACGTCATACAACCCACAGAATGGGGAGATGGGAAAGCCTACCAGATCAGCCGTGACCAAGGGGGCACCCTGGCCACAGTTTCCCGGGACCACTTAAAAAGGTGCCCGCCAGCGTTGAAGGCAGAGGCTGAAGTACCGGTTCCTCCACCAGCAGAGAAGGCAGCAGAGGTAATCCACACTGTAATGGGTGACTTCCCAGCAAACTGGCCTACGCAGAACGGCGCGGTGATTCTTCCAGTGATACTGTTCTCACAACCCGTGGATGAAGAAGTAGTGGAAGCGGTTAACCGTGAGCCAGAACCAGTGCCAGTGCCCAGGGATGAACCTGTACCCAGTTCCCCTACACCTCCGCCTGCCCCACACTATAGCAGGGAGGAGGAACCAATTGTTCCCTCTGTCCCACTGTCTGGCACCACTGACACCGGGCCCCGAAGGTCCACCCGAGCCAACCTAGGTAGACCCCCACTTAGGTACAGGGAGACCGTTCTGTGAGTAAAAGGGGTCCGGAAATGAAAAGGAGTGGTTGTGTGAACTGTTGTTTAAAAGTTTGAAAAAGTTCTGAAAATGATGAAAATGATTACCGAGTACCTCACCTGATTATCTGTGTGATTTGCAACCGGCTGGAGCCGACACTGTTGTCCCCATGGGGACCGTTTAAAAAGATTGTTTTGCATGGAGGACTATCCATGGACAAGCCCGTGAACTTGCAGGGCAACCACAAACGTTAAGTGACTTGTAAATAAGTTGTTTGCAGTTACCGTTTTCCGCAATGCCGCCTCTGGAGAGGCAGGTTGGAGGGAGGGCCCTCAGCAGAGCAGGCTGCGGCCCAGCCACCAAAGGAACCGGTGGCTACCCTCTGGAGGGGAAGGACAGATCCAGCTCGGGTAACTTGTGCTGGACTGTGGGTCAAGGGGTGCTGCCTGGGCTTTAGGGGCAACATCAGGGCCAGGTTGCTTGGGTGGGAGAGAGCGGAAACCGTAACCGTAAACCGTTTGCAACGTTAAAGAAATGTGCCTCCCGTTAAGGGAAGATTTATTAAAAATGTACATATGTTATTCAACCATGTTATCTTTTACAGAAAAATAAAACCGGTGTTGGACGGCAGCCCGCGGACGGTCTGCATTTTGCTAAGGGGGAATGTGTCGCCCTGGGCAAGCCAGGGGACAAAGGTCACACACCACCACACCCTACATCCCAGTTAGGAACACCACAGCTAACCAAAAATCCTTGTTGCCTTCCTCCAGAGGCTGATGATTCAGACCAGGGGGTGGGCCAGGCGGTTGGCTCCGCCCACCGAGGAGGTCACAGCTCTGGAGGCGGGAGAAACCAGGCAGACAGCTCAGGGAAGAGCTTGAGTAAGGAAGTCCAGTGAGGGACATGAAGGAGTAGACAGCTAAGATGAGGTAAGGAAGTGAAAGTGAAAGTAGAAAAGTGGAAAAAGGAGGAAAGCAAGTGAGGTGACAGGAAGGAAAGAAAGCCTGAAGGGTCCAGCTGTGTGTAGGACCAGGTCAGCAAGGTCAGCAACGGCGGTGACTGTCTGGAGGGGGACCGTTTGGAAGTTCCTGGAAGGACCCCGGAGGCTGTGTGCCCGGCGGTCTGGAGCAGTGTTCCGAAGGACAGTCAGCACCAGGGCAGGGGCCTCTCGGACCCCGGCAAGGCTTGGAGTCGCCATAATTTGCCAAATCCGTCAGTGACGGGGACGTAGATCCCCCAACAACCAAGTCCCGATTGAAGGCAACAGCCCAACCAGAGTAGAAGAGACACCGCCAAGGCACCAGTTTCTTAGGGCCAGCGCCTGCGGGCAAAGAGTAGAGCTCCTCCGGTCCAGCTTGAAGCCGGGGAGCGGGTTACCGGTGGGGACCCATCGCAACCAACAAGTACACTAAGGTGCAAGGAAGAGGGACATCACCGTCACCTACTGGAGAGCAAGTGCAGCCGTCCGTGGGACCGTCTATCCAGCCGTTTGGTTTACCGTAAAAACTGTGTCAACGTCTCAGGCTGAGTGAGTACCACAGTGCCGCAAGGCACAGCGCTGCCCCCGCGTCCCTGCGCCCACCAGGCCTTGCACCTCCCTCACCATCACCGGGCCCCGGGATCACCAACCCCTACCCACGGAGGGGCAACGCAACACCTGGCTGCTCCGCATCACCATCCCCGGGATCCCCATATTGAGCAGCGGTGGTGAAATCGCCACAACCGTGGGTGGCATCACGGACAATAAATACTTCCCACCCCCAACAAACCCCTTTCACTCACGGGCGAGGAGCGCCGCTCGAGAACCCCCGGGATCCGGCCCACAGCTCGAGCCACCACTGAGCAGCAGCCGCCGGACCCGAGCAGAAGGGGTGAGCGTGGTGTGCCGACACCCTCCTCCCCGCCCGCGACACTAATGAGTGCATGGACTAGACGCAAGGGCATTAGTTCCTGCGCTCAATCCGCCCTTTTAGCCATGTTAGCACGCCTACAGGGGTGTGCTACCAAGCTATTCAATGCCAATTGCCCAGCGTCATTGGCGGTGACATGCGCACATGTGTCTATTGTCACCACCTCTCAGACGCCGGGGCTCAGTGCACGTAACCAGAATTTCCTGCTTTTCCGGTCATGCGCACTAGACCTCTCTGAAGCCAGGACATGTACATCCTACTTTAAAGTGTGCATGACCAGAAGTGCAGTGACTTCTGATCATGCGCACAGGTATGCGTGTCACCACCGATGACGCTAGGCAATGGGCACTGAATAGCAAATTAGCACACCCCTGTAGGCGTGTTAATATGCAAAGAGGGCAGATTGAGCGCAGGAACTAATGCACTTGTGACTAGTCCTTGCACTCACGAGCATATCATAAAGGATCTTTAGAAATACTTTTTCTAAAGATCTTTTTATGCATGCTAGTACTTGGAGATCATTCACTGGCCTGTGTTGACGATCGTTCAGTGGCCTGTGTTGGTGATCCTTCACCGGCTTGTGTTGATGATCCTTCACTGGTCTGGGCTGGTGAGCCTTCAACCGGCCTGTGTTGGTGATCCTTCACCGGCCTGTGTTGGTGATCCTTCACCGGCCTGTGTTGGAGATCGTTCACTGGCTTTTGATGGAGATCGTTCACTGGCCTGTGTTGGCGATCGGTCACGGGTCTGTGTCGGTGATGGTTCACTGGCGTGTGTTGGCGATTGTTCAATGGCCTGCGTTGGCGATGGTTGACTAGCCTGTGTTGGCAATGGTTGACTAGCCTGTGTTGGCGATAGTTCACTAGTGTGTGTTGGCGATGGTTCACTAGCCTGTGTTGGCGATGGGTCACTAGCCTGTGTTGGCAATCGTTCAGTGGCCTTTGTCTAAAGCACAGCACGGCTTCTATGTAGCCAATCACTGATCACTTATGGTCACAAATTGGCCATTGTAAATACAATTTAAAGCTGTTGTCCACTACTTTTAGATTGATGGTCTATCCTTAGGATAGGTCATCAATGTCAGATCGGCCGGGGTCCGACACGCCACACCACCGCCGATCAGCTACTCTGGATACACTGAGTTCCAGTGCTGCTCCATCTTCTAACAGTGGCCGCGGCCAGGTACTGCACATCCACCTCCTATTGATTAGAATGGGAGGCGGATGTGCCGTACCTGGCCGCAGCCACTATCAGAAAATGGAGCAGCTCTGGAACTAAGCATTTCCGGCTGCCTGCTGCTGGCACCGAGAACAGCTAATCGGCGCGGATGTGGGGTGTAGGACCCCAGCCGATCAGACACTGATGACCTATCGTAAGGATAGTCCAGCACTGTAAAAGTAGTGGACAACCCCTTTAATGCTACAGGAATTGTTGCTTCATAATAGTTGATAGAAATATTTGAGATTAGGCACTGATCATGGAGCAGAGCTAGATTTGGAATAAGTGATCTTATTGAAAAACACTGTATTCTAGGATCAGCAACCTGCAGCACTCATGTATGTATAGTGCTGCAGGCTGCTAACTCTAGAATCTGGTGTTTTTCAAAATCATTAATAATAAATTAAATATAAAGTATCCTGACAATGCCTGCAATAATTTAGAAGTAGTTGCTCAGAAACAAATCGGTGACATGCAGCCATGCATTTTGACAGGTATTATTGAGTGTGGATAAACCTGAGGCGTGTCTGGCAAAAAATATTTACAGAATGAAGGAGTGGGTTTTACAAGGTGTATACAAACTTTTCATACAATACAAAAACTAAGGTGACATGTATGTCTGCAATGCTTCATTAAAGAGCGCCTCGCCCCATTTCTTGGCTTTCACAAAAATAAAAACAGCTCCACCCTTTGGCTGGTGACATCACTAAGCTTTACGACAGACTAAATATTTTTGTTGCAATATGACTGAAATAATTAACCCTGTTAGATGCCTAAACGCTTCAAACAATACAAATGGAATTTTGACTTTAAATGTTTATCTGCCGTCTTGTATTTCTTGGCTACAATGTAATAACATCAATCCACAAAATAGTCTTTAAAAGTTTGGAAAAGAAATAATGAGCACAAATGGATGATCTCCCTAAAAGACTAATGATTTTCCGCCTTTACCTTTCTTCTTCCTCTAATAAATACCTTGGTATCATCATTAATTGCATTCCTGCGAGCCCCACGACACCTGCATTTTCAGCACAGCTCGGGAGGTATGTATTTGAGCACAGTAGGAAAACCAACTCAGCAAGATTCACATCATCTTTCAAGTAATGTACACAGTTTCTGATAAAAGCTGAAACAAGGGTGAAGAGGCTCAAAATAAAAGTGGCAATGTGCCACCAACAAGATGCCACCTTATGCTTATTAATTCCTCCTTTCTGGAGGGCAGATTCATAGCACTGTATAACGCCTGCCTGGATCCACAGACTCAGACGCGCTGTAATGGACAGGCTAGAGGGAAGCCACTCACCAAGCAGGACCCCCAAAACCCCTTAAATCCTTTAACCCCTATACAGGGATTTGGAATTACACAGGGCCCTGAAGATCACTACCTGTGGAAGGCAGAAGTCTAAGAGAGTAGTCGTCAGGCAGGGTCAAACCAGGAATTGCGAAAAAGGGACAGAATTGGCAGGCAAGGACGTAATCAGAAACAAGGAGTGGTCAAAACCGGATCGGGCAGCGAGGTACAAAAACAGCAGGCAGAAGGGTAGTCAGGAAACAAGTGGTAATCAGCACACGAAATCACAGAACAGGACGAAACGGGAGCCAGAATTTTTAGAACTATCTCTGGCAGAGGTCAGCAGACAGGAGGGGCATTAAAAAGGGTGTGGTGTCTTCCCATTGGCTGTAGCTGAATGGTGGTACTTCAGCTGGGAGACACCCGCCACCTACAGTCAGCCAGTGGCACTGCAGATTCCCAGGAAACCCAGACCAGTGGATGAGTGGAGCCTGCGCCCACTGGCGCCGCTGGCATCCACTCCTCTCCCATCACCAGCACCATCCACGGCAGGAACACGGAGTCGCCTGGCGATCGGAGTAGAAGTCGATGGAGCGGACTCCGGTGGTGACGTAACACACTGGGAAATGTGTTTATCTCATTCCTATGGACTTTTTAGAAGATCTATGACAAGGAAGATGCATGGACAGATTTCAGAATGCTTGGAAATGGGGGGAAAAAAAAATCATATTTATATATACATATATCAATTATGCAAAAAAACTTAAGCCGGAGGTACACTTTACACACCTTAATAATATAGTTGTAAGTAATAGAAAAGCAATATGGTGGCCTTCAAAGTCAGACTGATGCTTTCAAGTTCAGCTCCACACTACACAAGTATCTGAGCCATCGATCTTAAGATTCAGACCACTGATTTCAATGCCTGAATACTTCTGTTATTCAGATAAACTGCTGTTCGAGCATTGCCTACTGCACGAAAAACACATTAGGCTTGTCTTATGTTCTCCTTGAACATCTTTTTACAGTATACGTGTATATATGATCTACAAATAAAAGAAAGGAGGAACATCCAGCTCTTCAGGCGAGGAAAGCCATGGTCTTTATTTCAGCATGATTAAGGGTGATTGTTTCACCTGAAACGCGTAGTGCTTTGCTGGTCATGTCATCCGTTGTCTGCATGCTGAAATAAAGACCATGGCTTTCCTCGCCTGAAGAGCTGGATGTTCCTCCTTTCTTTTATTTGCCATATCGGGCTGTGGCAGTGCCTGTCCATGCTCCAGGGAGAGGCCAGGAGTGAGCGTGTACACGGTGAGCTGTTATACATAAATTATATATGATCTACACAAGA
Organism: Anomaloglossus baeobatrachus; assembly: GCF_048569485.1. Classification (NCBI taxonomy): domain Eukaryota; kingdom Metazoa; phylum Chordata; class Amphibia; order Anura; family Aromobatidae; genus Anomaloglossus; species Anomaloglossus baeobatrachus. Next base: position 106,676,360 of record NC_134359.1, read on the forward strand.
AGTTAATCAATGATGTACATATGTTGCATTACTTATCTTTCACACCTTTTTAGTTGTGGCCCATTTCAACAGACCTGTAAATGACTATGAGTCAACTACTTACAAGCTGATCATTTGGCGATCCTTCACTGGCCTGTCTTGGAGATCCTTTACTGGCCTGTCTTGGTGATCCTTCACTGGCCTGTCTTGGCGATCCTTCACTGGCCTGTCTTGGCGATCCTTCACTGGCCTGTCTTGGTGATCCTTCACTGGCCTGTCTTGGCGATCCTTCACTGGCCTGTCTTGGCGATCCTTCACTGGCCTGTCTTGGTGATCCTTCACTGGCCTGTCTTGGCGATCCTTCACTGGCCTGTCTTGGCGATCCTTCACTGGCCTGTCTTGGCGATCCTTCACTGGCTTGTCTTGGCGATCCTTCACTGGCCTGTCTTGGCGATCCTTCACTGGCTTGTCTTAGCAATCCTTCACTAGCCTGTGTTGGAGATCCTTCGCTGGCCTGTCTTGGCAATCCTTCGCTGGCCTGTGTTGGCAATCCTTTGCTGGCCTGTGTTGGCAATCCTTCACTGGCCTGTTTTGGCAATTCTTCCCTGGACTGTGTTGGAGATTCTTCACTGGTCTGTGTTGGAGATTCTTCACTGGCTTGTGTTGGAGATCGTTCACTAGCGTGTGTTGGAGATCGTTCACTGGCCTCTGTTGGAGATCATTCATTGGCCTGAGTTGGATATTGTTCACTGGCCTGTATTGGTGATTGTTCACTGGCATGTGTTGGAGATCGTTCACTGGCCTGTCTTAGAGATCGTTCACTGGCCTCTATTGGGGATCTTTCAATGGCCTGTGTTGGCGATCCTTCACTGGCCTGTGTTGGAGATCCTTCACTGGCCTGTGTTGGTGATCATTCACTGGCCTTTGTTGGAGATCATTCACTGGCTTGTACTGGCGATTATTCACTGGCCTGTTTACCCAGCTGACAAAGAATGATGGGGACAGAACGATGGATAATGCAGTCATTCTGTCCCCATATAGTATTAAGTTATCGGTAGCACATCTCCTGTTTACACTGGGGAATGTGCTGCCAATAATGATGATGTTTAGATTTTTAGCATGCATAAGGATTATAGCACCTAGCCAATAAGCATTTTGCTCATTCTTTGAATGATTGCCGATCTGTTCAGATGAGTCGATAATAAGGAACAAGAGTTGCTAAAAAATATTGTTCTCCATTTTCTGGCACTTCTAAATGGGCAAATACAGACGACACTATAGCCTGAAGCTGAATTCTCCTTTTGTTATTGGAAACAGTCAACAAATGTTTAGACAAATAAATCTATAGTAGGTTTTATAGGCTTGTAACACTGTACTCTGCTAAGCAAAAATAAGTACACCCCCACAGATTTGTCAGAAATATATTCAATAACAGAGATACATTATATATTAGTGTGGTATAGAAGAATTTATTCCAATTTATAATTTAGTTTCAAACAGTGCGATATGTCAAATCACAGTGACCCTGTAGTCATCAGATTGTCTACGCTGCCATAATAAAGCCAGTAATTGGCCATATTATCAATGTATCTATAACAAACCTATGTAGCCTAACACCACACATAATGTGAACGCTGCAGACTCACATAACGGTTCAGTCTGTACTGTGAGACGGATCATAGTGATAGACGGTAGGTGATAGCACTAATCTCCTCTGGAAATCAGATGACAGAATCGAGTTCCATACACCTCAACGCTCCATAGGTACAAGACTGGGATCAAAGTGAATTCAATGTCTAAGACAAGTAATCAATTCTGGCAGCGAGCAGTCACAAAGGCTCTCCACTCTCACCGGGACGAGCGGTAGACAGCACCATAATGAGATCATATCTTCAAGTCTCAGATACAGATCAGCTCGGCTCAGCGTTCTCTACTATTTACTGATACAACAAATACAGACGGTCATTACAATAAATGACTTGAAAAAAAACTATTATATCGGGAGTTTAATGAAATTTCTTCCACTATTCGTTTAATTTCATATAGTGTCCTATACATCTTATTGTCTATCTGCCAATATCCAAATCAGTCATGATCTGAGATATGGAGGCTCTTCTTCTGGTCTACTTTATTCCTCCATGGAAAAAAATACTCCCTCTGCAGAGTCCTGTAATGTCTGCAAATTCTTTCATACAGAAGACATTATAGGCTTTATGGTATTGTGTAACCCTGGACTAGCCAGGTCGTCACAGGTACTACAACACACACACCCACCCTGAGACAGGCACATCAGCCAGACACAAATCCTTGTTGCCTCCCTGCAGGGGCTGATGTCCACACCAGGTGGGGTGGAGCCAGGTGGTAGGCTCCACTCACTGAGGAGATCACAGTCCTGGAGGCGGGAAAAGGAAGTCAGATCAGTTAGGGAAGTGAAAGAGAGGAGTGAAGTGAGGGGTGAGAAGGAATAAACTGACCGTGTCCGAGTGTGTGGCCCGGGCACCAAGAGCAAGGTTTGCAGACAGTGGTGGCCGTCTGCAGGAGAGGCAGATCAACGCGGAACCGTAGGACCGGGGACGGGTGGTGGCCTGCCGGTACCGAACCGCCGGGGAGCGAAGTGAAGCCAGCACACACAGGCAGGGCCTGCGGACCCCGACCAGGCTTGGAGTCACCATTAGAGGTCAAATCCGTCAGTGACCGGAACTCCAGGGGTTTCCTAACAGCCAAGACCCGATTGAAGGCAACCGTCCGACCAGCAAAAGGAAATACAGCTACCGCCACAGCTAGAGTTCCAAGGGGCAGAGCCTGCGGGCAAAAGGGCTCCTCCGGCACATATACATGCTGGGGAGCGGGTTACCGGTGGGAATCCATCGGGACCGAACATACACAAAAGTGCAGGGAAAGACAGCCACCACCAACCGTCTGGGAGAAGTCACAGCAGCCGGCTGTGGGACCCATCCATCCAGCCGTTTGGTTTACCAGAGACTTTGTGTACATTTGTGGCTGAGTGAGTACAACCGTGCCGTCCGGCACCGCGCTGAGCAGTCCAGGCGACCCTGCACCTCCCCAGCCCTGCCTCCCCGTCACCTCACCGGGCCCCGGGACCACCAACCCCTACCCACGGAGGGGGAGAACAACATCCCAGCTGCTCCCTACCATCGCTCCCGGGATCCCCGTCACCAGCAGTGGTGGTGTCCAACCTCACCACAACCCGTGGGTGGCGTCACGGACCAAATCCCCAAACCAAACTACCCCCCTTTCACTAACGGGAGAGGAGCGCCGCTCGAGTCCCCGGATCCGGCCCACCGCTCGAGCCACCGAGCAGCCGTCGCAGCAGCGCCGGACCCGAGCGTTAGCGAGCGCAGCGCAGCGGCGTCCTCCCCGCCCACGACAGTATGGAGAAAGGAGGTAGGAGGTTTGCATCAATAACCTATATAATGTTTATGGTTGAATATAGTGTCACGGGTGTGTCATGGGTGACAGACAGTCATGTGATTTCTGGCCATAAAAGGTCACAGCGTTTGCCTGTGCTAAATAATAATAATAATAATGATAATAATAATAATAATAAAAATTGCTCCCTTACTTTCTATTGTTCCTGCTGACAGTATTCATTGTAATAGGTAGCTTTCCTGCTGGATTTTCATCTCTCCCCCTTTTGGACCAAGCAGGAGCTTGTCTTCCAATATTATTCAGTTCATTCTAGCTCTGGTTGCAAGCAGGTGGCTTGCTCTCATCTGTAGTATTGTTGCTGAAGCTTTGCTGAACTCCTGCCTGTGTCATCTGTGGATAAGTAGTTTATGCTTTTTCCACCATGTGTCCCACTTTTTTCTTCCTTTAGTGTTTAGTAGAGTTGGCGAAGAGCTCATCCCACCCGTTCCCTATTTAGGGTACAGCACTAGGGATATCTAGAGTCAGGTATCCGGCTCGGCTCATAGGTGCCGAGGATGGTGAGGGACCCCAGGGACCAGCTGTAGGTTTGGTCAGGGGTCACCATCTCCCCTTTCCATAGACACAGGGGTTCCCTAACCTTACCTTTCACCGCTCGCTTGGTACTCCCCCGTACCTAGCGTGACGTATAGTTGATGGTCGATATGTTGTAAGCTTTGTCACAAAATGAACAATTAGGATACGTATAGGATGTTCTCAGAAAGCTATTAGCGTGCAATCAATTAAACAGCCCACCAACATGTAACAGGGGGCACCGAGGAAGCCTGTCACCAGGAGCAGACGCAGGCAGAAGAGGGCTCCTGTGCTGCAAGAGTATATGGCCCTGTGAGGTCTTATACTGCACCCCCTTATGTGCCTGTAATAGAAGCTGCTTTGTAGGTAGTAATGGGCACCCTTACTACTTGGCACTGAGTGCACAGGTTGCACCAATAATATGTCCGACCCTGCCTATAACTACTTGTGGTGGATAACTTTCTCTCAATGTGTCACCTTTTCCTTTCAACTCTACAATTTGGTTCTTTAGGACCTCAAAATGACTATACTTGTGCTTTTTACAGCATTACTTACAATCCTAATTTTTGGCCACTAGGTGTCTCCTTTCTGGCTATATTGGTGTCCGCTGCCTGTTGTCAAGTGTAATCCGTATCTATCAGCAGAAACTCTGAATCCGATTACACTAAGGCGGGCTTTGCACACTAAGACATCGCAGGTGCGATGTCGGTGGGGTCAAATTGAAAATGACGCACATCCGGCATCGCATGCGACATCGTAGTGTGTAAAGGCTCGATGATACGATTAACGTGCGCAAAAGCGTCGTAATCGTATCATCGGTGCAGCGTCGGCGTAATCCATGATTACGCTGACGCGACAGTCCGATGTCGTTCCTCGCTCCTGCGGCAGCACACATCGCTGTGTGTGAAGCCGCAGGAGCGAGGAACATCTCCTACCGGCGTCACTGCGGCTTCCGTAGGATATGCGGAAGGAAGCAGGTGGGCGGGATTTTTACATCCTGCTCATCTCCGCCCCTCCGCTCCTATTGGCCGCCTGCCGTGTGACGTCGCAGTGACGCCGAACGACCCGCCCCCTTAATAAGGAGGCGGGTCGCCGGCCAGAGCGACGGTCGCAGGACAGGTGAGTCCATGTGAAGCTGCCGTAGCGATAATGTTCGCTACGCCAGCTATCACAAGGATATCACAGTTGCGACGGGGGCGGGCACTATTGCGCTCGGCATCGCAACATCGGCCTGCGATGTCGCAGCGTGCAAAGTGCCCCTTAGAGGGCTTGAGTCTTTGTTCTTCCTCTACTGTCTGCCAAATTGTATACAAACATAACAGAAAGACGGGTCTTAAGCCCGTCACACATAGCGAGATCGCTAGCGAGATCGCTGAAATGTCAAAGGTTTTGTGACGTATCAGCGACCTCGCCAGCGATATCGCTGTGTGTGACAAGCAGCAGCGAGCGGGCCCCTGCTGCGAGGTCGCTGATCGTGACACAACGATCAGGACCATTTTTTGCTTGTTGGTCTCCCGCTGTGCAGCACGTATTGCCGTTTTTGACGGCGGGAGACCAACAAGCGCCGGTTCTGAGTCTGCAGGGAGCCGTCGTTACACGGGTCGCTGGTGGCTGATGGCTAGTTGCTGTGGAGATCTGTCTGATTGACAGCTCAACAGCGACCATGTAGCAACATACCAGCGATCCCTGCCATGTCGGATCGCTGGTGGGATCACTGGTACATCACTATTTGTAATGGGACCCTTAGAGTGGTGGTCCCCTTTAAACTTATCTATTTGTAAATAAAACAAACCCAGCCTGTGCTTACACTCCTGGGATTCAGCACTGAGTCTCCCCCGCTGTCCTGGTGTCTGTTGATTGGCTGCAGTGGTGACATTTGATAGATAGTGCTGCAGCCAATTACTGTGCTCAGTGTCTCATGCCATCTATACCAGCAGAGCTGCTGAAGTGATTCATGCACCACTATTAGGTCAAACAACAGAGAAAAGGGAAGCAGCAGAGACACAGATCTGGATATGGGGAGGGTAAGTAAAGCATTGGTTTGTTTTTTTAAAGGCAGCTGTACCTATGTGAATAAGTTTTATGAAAGGGGGTTACCCTTTTAAAGTAAATCTACTGTACAATGGTATAAGCAATGCAATCTCGGAAAGGAGGTAAATAACACTAAAGAACCTATAGTGCTGGCAGCATCAGGGTAGGTAGAAGTGCTTATACTTAAAGGGGTATCCTTATCTCCAAAATCCTATCCCAATATGTACAGTAGCAGGTGTAATATTAATAATATTAGCAAATACCTCCAATTATAAATGTAGTATAGTTCTTCTGATTCACTGTGTCGCTTACCTCATGTTCAGGGCATTGCAGGACCTTAGGTGTCCATGGTTATGATCACAAGCAACTAACTAACTTACTGTGACAATATGCGTGGTCGCAATGATGGATACCTAAGGTATTGTGTGCCGCCCCAGTGTTAGTCGGGCTGCTCGGATCCGGGATAGTCGTCGCTCAAGGGGTCCAGACCCGGCTTGACGGACACTTTGATCAGGCGGTTATTTACAGGGGAAAAATTTGTGATGCCACCTGCGGGTTGCGATAATGGGAGTACCGCCACTGCTGTAAGGAGGACCGAGGCAGATGGTGTGGGGCAGCAAGGTGTCAATCCCTCCGCAGGTAGGGAAGGCACTGGCCTCAGGGGGTTGGTAGATTTGCGAGGACAGAGTGCAGGGGGATCAGGGCACTCACTGTAGGTAGTCATGGTGCTGGATGAGTTTTAGAAAGGAGACACACACACTGTAGGTAAACCAAAGTCTCTGTGTACAGCTGCCGCTGCCGGGAGCCCGTCCAAGTACCCGGTCCCACCGGTGTCACTTAGTGATTCGGAGCCTGCCTCCGTGCACAATTGTTGTCCGTAGATGGTCCCCGTGGCTTGAAGCTGTTCGGGGCCCTGCTCACTATGTGTAGTGTAGCCGTGCTCTTAAGGACTGGAACTTGGAACTTTTGCAAGTTGCTGTGTCTGGAAAAACCCTGTCCCTCTCATTGTGCTGATGCCCTCAATCTCTGAGCGTCTAGGGAAGTCCTTGACTATGCTCTCCCGTTCAGGTGAATTGTCAGGACGTTGAATCAGCTCCTGACCTAGGGTCCTGTGCCCCGTCGTGCTCGGTATCGGTCAGTTCTGTTGGTCCCTTCTGGTGCCGACAGTCCTCCAAGACTACGTCCGTCACACCCTTGTCCAATGTCCCTGCTACTGGTCCCCAACTCCTCCGGACACGAATCACTAATGGCGCCCCAATCAGTCCCCCTAGCTCCCCAGGAGCTCCCACTCCCAGCTCCTCACTCACTGGAGCCTACTTCCTTTCTCACTGTCTCCCTCTCACAGTCTGCCTGGCCCCTAGGTGGGTGGCCCTTTTTCCAGCTAGACCAACCCACTGTTGTGTCTGACAGTGTCTGATGTGAGGTGATTGGGCTTTGAGGTGCAGATGGGAGTGACACCAGTTTCTTGGGTACCTTGAACCATGGGGGGTAGGCCTTACACCCTGGGTAAGGATGCAGTTCCCTGTGGCACCCTGATGTATTCAGGGGCGCCACATATGCAATGCCCTGCACATGAGGTAAGAGACATGGCTAATCAGGAGAACTATACTACATTTTTTTATTGGAGGTAAATGTGCATATTATTATCACAGCTACTACATAATGGGATAGGATCTTGGAGATGGGAATACCCCTTTAAGTATTTGCCTTAGGTGTCACTAATATGACTATACTACCGTAACAGGCTATCCTGAGATCGATGAAGGATGTCCCTGTGGAATTATTAATTTAATTAGTTAAGGTGCTTCAAAATGTTTTATCTATTTGATGTTCATTTAATGAATACATGAAATTATCCTAATTTTTCTATGAATTCTAACAATAGAAACATTCTCAGAGAGCTTACCAGGGTTCAATCAGGCATCCAGCGCTGAGACCAGGAGAGTTATCTGAAAGCAGAGAATAAACAATGCTTTCATTATTCACACATCAGATACAGGCAGAATATCTCCTTTTGTATTTGGGGAAGCGAGTGATGATATCTCAGGGGCAATAAAGGGTACAAAACTGTAATGATGAAAATGATCACACAACACGGCACTAATCTCAGTAAGCTCCAATTAAAAATGATTAGACGAAAACAATCCGAAGCCAAGCCACACAGATATTTTCTGTTTGTCTACTACTTTCATCAGATGTAACCTGATAATAGACATCGACATAGTGGATGGTCCTCTCTGTTCTGACATGACAATTGGAAAGATGACACCATGAATCATAGGAAGAGCTAAAAAATACATGGATCCTAGAATGATCAACATTTATGGGCCTTCTTAAAAAGAATCTTTCACCAGGTTTTTGTTACCCTATCTGAGAGCAGCATAATGTAGAGAAAGAGACCCCGATTCCAGCGATGTGTCACTTACTGAGCTATTTTCTTAAAGGGGGGGGTTGATTATGCCAGGTCTCTTCAATTTCAGATGTGTGTGCTCTCCTCATCCAACAGTATCCTCCTCGTTCTTCACATCTGCACTAGTTGCGAGCAAGCGTGCTCGACATTGCTCGATACTCAATCAGTTATCCTGGTATTTGGGTGCCACACTCAAGTCCCAACCCCACATGTTTCACTGCTGTTTTTCATCTGCTAAACGTGAGGAGTTTGCTTGCCAATCACACAGTAATGCCGAAGCCATGTTGGCTACTGGCAGTACTGAGATTGGCCAGCCGCATCGCGTCATCACCGGGTCTTATATGAGATCCAAAGGTGCGAAGCTCGGCACACTATAAATTTGGAAGCTTTTCAGGGAGAGTTGATGTAGGAGGGAAAGGAGGGTTTATACACTTGCACCCTTTAGCGCCTTTCATGTGACACTAAAGGATGTTTTTAACATTGTTTAACCTAATAAATAGAGAGATAATTTTAAAAAATCCCACTATTTTTGGTCACCGCCAGACCCGGAATTTCATCGGCACGTTGACATCAATGAGTTACTGATGTTACCATGTGTGAGAAATTCTGGATCTGGCGCTGATCGGGATTGACCTTTGGAGCCTCATTCTCTGAACGAGGTTCCAAAGGTTGGAATACGGATTCGGGGGATGTCATGGAATTAGTAAACCACAGATTACATTGTGGTTTCGTGGATTTTTTAAAATAATTAATTGGTGAAAGAGGGATAGTGTCACGCTCCCCGGGTCCTCGGCTCCCCTCCCCGGGTCCTCTGCTCCGCTCCCCGGGTCCTCAGCCCCGCTCCCCGACTCACCTGCCACGCTCCCCGCTCCCCAGCCTCCGGTGCCCGTCCTTCCCAGGTTCCCTGGCCTCCGATCCCGGCGTCTGACGGCTTCCCAGGCCCTGGCCGGCTCCCCTGCGTCCTCCCCTCAGCTTCCTTCCCTGGCTTCTGGCACCCGGGCGGCGCGCATGCGCATTAGGGCGCGCGCGCGGTCACTGACCCTTTCTTAAAGGGCAGCGTCCATTAACAGGAAATGAAGCTAAACAGGTACAGGGTATATAAGGGTTTATTGTCCAAGGGGGCGGGGCCTGATCTTCGTGTTTTCCAAGCTAGGAGTCAGGTCTCCTTGTGTCTCCTTGCCATACTCACGTATCTCTCTTCTAGAGCTGATCCTGCCTCGGCATCCGGTCCTGCTGAATCCCGAACCCCGCACGCTGTCCGTCTGCCATCTGACAGTCCGTACCATCTCGGATCCCTGCGGTGACCCGTCATCTCGCTCCAAAGGTTCCGGACCCCGCCTGACCTCATCTCGGCTTCCGAACCTGAGCTACGTCACCCGGACTACCATCTGTGACTCCGTGGTCCCAGGGACTTCTCCGTTACACACTTGCACGGACTGTTCTGCTGCCCATAGTGCTTCAGCTACCGGACTCCTTACCACCATCTTAGAGTTCGGACCAGTGGATCCACCTCCTGGGTCTGCCCGACCGCCTGGCCCTGACAGTAAGATCAGGCCATGGAATCCGCTGCAGCACTAGCGGCCTTGCAAGAGGAACTCCAACGCCAGCGTGAAGTCCAGACCCGCATGTTGGACTTTATGACTTCCGTGGACACCCGCCTGTACACATTACAAGCGGCAGTTACGCCTTCAACATTCCGGGCCTCCACTAGTCAATCCACGGCTCCCGCACCCGTGGCAGCCTCTTCGGATGCTTCCCGACTCCGTTTGGCTTCACCACCTCGTTATGCCGGAGATCCCAAGACCTGCAGGGGCTTCATAAACCAATGCTCCCTTCATTTCACGCAGCTGCCACATTTGTTTGCCTCCGACCAAGCCAAGGTCGCCTTCATCATGTCTCACCTAGAGGGCGAGGCACTGGCGTGGATGAATCCCTTGTGGGAGAAGGAGGACCCTATGACCAAGGACCTTCAAGAGTTCCTGCAGGCCTTTCGCAGCACCTTCGACGAGCCGGGACGCGCCTCTGCGTCTGCTTCATCCCTTCTCCGCCTGCGTCAAGGAACACTGACGGTAGGCCAATATGCCATCCGTTTCCGCACTTTGGCTTCAGAACTCGGGTGGAATAATGAGGCCCTAACAGCCGCCTTCTGGGAAGGACTCTCGAGTCGCATCAAAGACGAGTTGGCGGGTCGTGACGTGCCCTCCACCCTAGATGCCCTGATTGCCCTAGCAACTCGAGTGGACATTCGTTTTCAGGAACGCTCCAAAGAGCTATCTCGTGAGAGACGTCCGGTACGGCATTCCTCTCCTCCACGGAAGTCCTCCGTACCTCAGTCATCAACAGAGGGGATTCCCGTCCACGAGCCCATGCAGATTGACCGAGTACGGCGGTCTGAACAACGTCGAGCAGAGCGGCTCGCCAAGGGTCTCTGCTTTTACTGCGGAGAGGGCACACACCTGCTACGCTCCTGTCCAGAGAGGCCGGGAAACTCCAAAGCCTAGGGTTGGTAGGAGAGGCCACCCTAGGTGCTGGGACTCTCTCAGACCCGGTTATGTGGACCGTGCAAGTGTCAGCGGGAGAGACGCGCTTCACGGCTGAGGCATACCTCGACTCTGGAGCAGCAGGCAATTTCATCCAGCAGGCCACGGTGGACAAGTACCAGTTGCCTGTTACTCTACTCGATAAGCCCCTAGTGATTGCCTCTGTGGATGGGAGACCCCTCGCTGATACCATCTCCTGGGTCACCAGGCCGGTCGAACTGCGTATCGGTGCCCTGCACACCGAGAACATCGCTCTCTACGTCCTTCCACACATGTCCCATCAAATCCTGCTGGGACTTCCCTGGTTGCGGACACACGAACCATCAGTCAGCTGGGGTACTGGCGAAATCACCCGATGGGGCTCCGCCTGTCATGAGAGGTGTCTGAAGTCTATACAACCCATCCGACGACCTCCGGTTCCAGAGAACCTACCGGAACTGCCCTCGGCCTATTGGTCCTTCGCAGACGTTTTTGACAAGAAGGAGTCTGAGGTACTTCCGCCTCACCGTCCCTACGATTGCGCCATCGACCTGCTCCCAGGAACAACACCACCTCGAGGACGGATATATCCGTTGTCTCCAGCCGAAACCAGGGCCATGTCTACCTACATCACAGAAAGCCTGGCAAAGGGATTCATCCGGAGATCCTCCTCTCCTGCGGGAGCAGGCTTCTTCTTCGTTAAGAAGAAAGAGGGTGACCTACGCCCATGCATTGACTACCGGGGTTTGAATCAGATCACCATAAAAAACAAGTACCCCCTGCCGCTCATCCCCGAATTGTTCGACCGGCTCAGAGGAGCCCGTGTGTTCACCAAACTGGATCTTCGGGGTGCCTACAACCTAGTTCGTATCCGCTCTGGGGACGAATGGAAGACCGCGTTTAATACTCGCGATGGGCACTATGAATACTGCGTAATGCTCTTCGGTCTGTGTAACGCTCCTGCCGTATTCCAAGAATTGGTGAACGACATTTTCCGGGACCTCCTCTACATCTGTGTAGTAGTTTATCTGGATGACATCCTTGTCTTCTCTCCGGACCTCCAGACCCACAGAGAGAACGTACGGCTGGTTCTACAGAGACTGAGAGAGAATCGTCTCTACGCCAAATATGAGAAGTGTGTCTTTGAGCAGTCTTCTCTCCCTTTCCTGGGATACATCATCTCGGGTACAGGGCTGCAGATGGATCCACAGAAGGTCTCCTCCATTCTTAACTGGCCTCCCCCTTCTGGACTGAAGGCAATCCAACGGTTCCTGGGATTCGCCAACTACTACCGCCAGTTTGTCCCTCACTTCTCTGCCCTGACTGCTCCTCTCTCCGCCTTGACCAAGAAGGAGGCTAATCCAAAGGACTGGTCACCTGCGGCCGACGCCGCGTTTTGCTCTCTGAAGCGAGCATTTGCCTCCTCTCCTGTACTCCACCGACCGGAGTTAAACCGCCAGTTCACCTTGGAGGTGGATGCCTCCTCCTCAGGAGCCGGAGCAGTGCTCATGCAGAAGTCCTCCTCCGGGAAGATGGTGACTTGCGGTTTCTTCTCCAAGAGCTTCTCAGCGCCTGAACGTAATTACACCATCGGTGACCGAGAACTATTGGCGGTCAAACTGGCTCTGGAGGAGTGGCGCTACCTCCTGGAAGGAGCAGTGTACCCCGTGATTATCTACACGGACCACAAGAACCTGGAATACCTGCGGTCCGCTCAGCGACTGAACCCACGGCAAGCCAGGTGGTCCTTATTCTTTGCCAGGTTTGATTTCCAGCTCCATTTCCGACCCGCGGACAAGAATGTACGCGCTGATGCCCTGTCTAGGTCTCTCATGCCCAAGGAGCAGGAGGAAGAGAGTACCCAACCTATCATCTCTCCTAGCAAGATTATTCCGGTAGCTCCTGTCACCCTGGCCCAGATACCGCCCGGGAAGACCTATGTCTCCGAGACCGACAGGCAAGAAGTCTTACACTGGGGTCATGCCTCAAAAACAGCCGGTCATGCAGGTCAGAAGAGAACATGGGGTGCGATTGTACGCCATTACTGGTGGCCATCCCTTCGCACGGACGTCGCTGCTTTTGTCTCTGCCTGCTCCTCTTGTGCCAGGAACAAGACGCCCAAGCACCTGCCATATGGCCGTCTTCTGCCTCTGCCTATACCCTCAGTTCCATGGCAACACATAGCGATGGACTTTATTACGGACTTGCCATTATCCTCCGGGCACACAGTCATATGGGTCGTGGTGGATCGGTTCTCCAAAATGGCTCACTTCGTCCCTATGGCCAGACTGCCCTCTGCTCAGGAACTCGCGGAAGCCTATATACAACACATCTTCCGCTTGCATGGCTTTCCATCCCACATCGTGTCCGACAGGGGAACTCAGTTCACATCCCGCTTCTGGAGGGCGCTCTGCAAACATCTGGGAGTGACTCTGGACTTTTCTTCTGCTTACCATCCTCAGTCTAATGGCCAAGTGGAGAGGGTCAATCAGATCTTGACCTCCTTCTTACGTCACTATGTCAACGCCCATCACGATGACTGGTCCACGCTTCTGCCTTGGGCTGAATTCTCCCATAACCACCACATCAGTGAGTCGTCCTCCAAGTCTCCCTTCCATGTCGTTTACGGACTTCAGCCCTCCGTCCCGTTGCCTATATCCCCGTCTTCGGATGTCCCTGCTGCTGATACTGTAGCCCGTGACTTCGCTACCATTTGGGACTCTGTCAAGGCGTCCCTTGGGCGCGCTTCCCAGCGGATGAAGAAACACGCCGACAAGAGGCGCCTGGACCCTCCGTGTTTCTCTCCTGGTGACCTGGTCTGGCTTGCTTCCCAGTACATCCGATTGAAGATACCTTCCTACAAGCTGGGTCCTCGCTACATCGGGCCGTTTAAGGTCCTCAGCAAGATCAATGAGGTCTCCTACAAACTGAGGCTTCCGGCCACGATGCGGATTCCCAACTCCTTCCACGTCTCTCTGCTCAAGCCGGTTTTCCTTGGTCCCTTCTCCTCTGCTGCCAGTCCGGCTCCTCCTCCTATTGCCGAGGACGACATCTATGCGGTAAGGGATATTGTGGCCATGAAGACTGTTCGAGGCCGACAGTTCTTCCTGGTGGACTGGGAGGGGTATGGTCCTGAGGATAGGTCCTGGGAGCCCAGGGAGAACGTGGACACTCCTCTGATCCGTGCCTTCATGTCCCGGTTGCGGGGAGGGGGGCGTGGGGGGGGGGGTACTGTCACGCTCCCCGGGTCCTCGGCTCCCCTCCCCGGGTCCTCTGCTCCGCTCCCCGGGTCCTCAGCCCCGCTCCCCGACTCACCTGCCACGCTCCCCGCTCCCCAGCCTCCGGTGCCCGTCCTTCCCAGGTTCCCTGGCCTCCGATCCCGGCGTCTGACGGCTTCCCAGGCCCTGGCCGGCTCCCCTGCGTCCTCCCCTCAGCTTCCTTCCCTGGCTTCTGGCACCCGGGCGGCGCGCATGCGCATTAGGGCGCGCGCGCGGTCACTGACCCTTTCTTAAAGGGCAGCGTCCATTAACAGGAAATGAAGCTAAACAGGTACAGGGTATATAAGGGTTTATTGTCCAAGGGGGCGGGGCCTGATCTTCGTGTTTTCCAAGCTAGGAGTCAGGTCTCCTTGTGTCTCCTTGCCATACTCACGTATCTCTCTTCTAGAGCTGATCCTGCCTCGGCATCCGGTCCTGCTGAATCCCGAACCCCGCACGCTGTCCGTCTGCCATCTGACAGTCCGTACCATCTCGGATCCCTGCGGTGACCCGTCATCTCGCTCCAAAGGTTCCGGACCCCGCCTGACCTCATCTCGGCTTCCGAACCTGAGCTACGTCACCCGGACTACCATCTGTGACTCCGTGGTCCCAGGGACTTCTCCGTTACACACTTGCACGGACTGTTCTGCTGCCCATAGTGCTTCAGCTACCGGACTCCTTACCACCATCTTAGAGTTCGGACCAGTGGATCCACCTCCTGGGTCTGCCCGACCGCCTGGCCCTGACAGATAGTATGGGAGAGTCTTTAATCAAATAAACTATTTTTTCCTCTGTGAGTGTATTTCACTTTATACTTACTAGGTTAGTAATGAGGGGGGATCTAATAGACACCTCTCCAATACTAACCCCTGGGCTTGATGCTGGCTGAAAATTGACAAATGACATCAAGCTTAAAAAAACATTACCCCGATTGGTAACGCACCAGGGCAATTGGGAAAAGCCGGAATAAGTGCAACTAATGGATAAAAACAGTGTGGGTTCCCCTCTAATCTAGATAACCAGCCAAGGTAAAGCAGACAGCTAAGGGTTGCAGCCAAGGCTGAGTAACAAAAATAGGGGAGACCCCATGCCTATTTATTTTTTTTTATTATTATTTAATTACTTCTCAGCAGTGACTTGGAAGTCAGAGATACATCCAGGCGTCTTCCCCATGCTGTTTCCATTATATTTCAGTGCTGTTTCCATCCATTTCACCGATTTTCTGGCCTCTCCCACCCTCCTATTGGAGTCTGCTGGAAAAATGCTCAAGTTCCCCATTGACTTCCACTGTATTCGTTACTCAAGTCAAGCTCATCCGAGTGTCCCACCTGCTGGATTCAAGTAACGAGTCCTCAAGCATTTTAGTGCTCACTGCACACTAATCTGCACACAAGGATACTGGCTGGTGGCATGCAGCTTTACATATGAGATGCTATTATTTTATGGCTGGATCTTTGGACTAAACCAATGCTTTTACCTTTCGCATAACCCCTATTTCTGCATATATTATAAGCTCTTGTGATCTGGGCCACTGGTTCTGTCATTTTAATTGTTTTTTCGGTTTGTTACTCAGTAATGTCTGATTTGTGTTTATACTTGTGCCCTCTGAAATGTAGAGCGCTGCTGAATATATTGGCACTACAGACATGAGATTATTATTGCTGTTATGACCTTGTGCTAGAATATGACTGCATCGAGCCTGCAGAGTTGTAAAACAGCATCTCTGTACAAAGAAACACAGGCAGGACAATGATATTCATATTTTTCTGCAGCAATCTTTCAGCTCAGGGCTATAGCATCACCCCCAATAGGAGGGCGTATCGACCGATCAAACCCGGGATCCAACATCAGCTGTCTAGGGGAAAAAAATTGGTACCAATAATAAAAAAAGGAACTTTAGTTGCAGCTCTGTCCTTTTTTTAACTTCCACCACTACTATAACTACTACTATTACTACTACTGTGTTTTTCCAAAAATAAGACACTGTCTTGTACCTTTTTTTGTCCTGAAAAAAGCGCTATGGCTTATTTTCGGGTAGGTCTTTCTTGGGGAAACATGGTTGGGGGTAAGTTTAGCCCCCTAGAAAAGCAGACACCCCTTCCTGGGAGTTCATCAGATCACACACACACACTCACTCACTCACCACATCCGACTGTACAGATTGCTTCCGGCCAATAGGGGAGGTTGGGACGCAGTAGAGTTGAGCACAAGGACCAGCGGTGGAATGCATGGAGGACTCGGCGGTAGAACGCATTGATGCATTCCACGGCAGGTCCTCTATGCATGTCACCACACTGCGTCCCAAAATTCTCTGCCGGTGGATGTGGTAAGCGTGTGTGTACGATCTGATGTGTGATTGTGTGTGTGATCTGATGTGTGTGTGATCTGATGTGTGTGTGATCTGATGTGTGTGTGTGCGATCTGATGTGTGATTGTGTGTGTGATCTGATGTGTGTGTGATCTGATGTGTGTGTGTGCGATCTGATGTGTCTGTGTGCGATCTGATGTGTGTGTGTGCGATCTGATGTGTGTGCGATCTGATGTGTGTGTGATCTGATGTGTGTGTGATCTGATGTGTGTGTGATCTGATGTGTGTGTGATCTGATGTGTGTGTGATCTGATGTGTGTGTGATCTGATGTGTGTGTGTGCGATCTGATGTGTGGGTGTGCGATCTGATGTGTGGGTGTGCGATCTGATGTGTGGGTGTGCGATCTGATGTGTGGGTGTGCGATCTGATGTGTGGGTGTGCGATCTGATGTGTGGGTGTGCGATCTGATGTGTGGGTGTGCGATCTGATGTGTGGGTGTGCGATCTGATGTGTGGGTGTGCGATCTGATGGTGTGTGCGATCTGATGGTGTGTGCGATCTGATGGTGTGTGCGATCTGATGGTGTGTGCGATCTGATGGTGTGTGCGATCTGATGGTGTGTGCGATCTGATGGGTATGTGAGTAAACGATCTGATGGGTGTGTGGGTGTGTGATCTGATGTGTGTGGGTGTGTGATTTGATTGTGTGCATGATCTGAGGTGTGTGCGATCTGATGTGTGTGGGTGTGCAATCTGATAGGTGTGTGGGTATGCGATCTGATGTGTGTGTGTGTGTGTGTGTGAGATCTGATGTGTGTGGGTGTGCGATCTGATTGTGTGCATGATCTGAGGTGTGTGCGATCTGATGGGTGTGTGTTCCACTGCAGGTTCTCCCGTTTGGTGTCTGGTGAGTATGATTGTGGGGTCTTCTCTGTTTTGGGGGTGTCTACTTTCTATAATGAAGTGTCCTGCAGTATTCTTTAACTTTTTTAGCTGCATGGCCACTTCATTATTGAACCGCAACTAGGGCTTATTTTTGGGGGAGGACTTATTTTTAGAAAAATATGGTACTACTACTACCCGTTTTACACGTGTTTTATTTATGGTAATCGTTAATGGCCTTCACTAAATTCACTAATAGCAGAATGACATACAATCCGATCTTTTACTCGGATGCCATGTCTTTCCCTGTATTGTACCTGTTATACCTCTTATTATTTGATTGTTACTTTGTTGTTCTTCCAGTATTCCCCACTGCAGGAGTTTATTATTTTTTCTCTATATAAGCCATGTCTGTTATTTAGTCTGAAAGCTGGAACAATACCATGCATGCTGTAAGCAATGCCGCTCATCTTGCCAACCACAATGCAGCTGCTAGCTGCAGGGATATATCAGAAAGGGGAAAAAAAGAGCAGAAATGGCGAGCGGGCCAAGAAAAGAAAATGACATTTTTCATTAGGAAAACAAACACATAATGAATGTAGAAAGATAACACTGAGAACCTGGGTTACTGCTGCATTCATAGTGGGTAGTCAGGGGATAATACACACCTCTGTGATGCTCATATCACATCATTCTGCCTTCAATATTTCTCCCCAGCTTATTATGCTCAATACTAGCTGTACACAAAAGCTAGCTGTTATACAAAAACCTGGTTACCTATGATTTTAGGGATGAGCAAATCAATTCACAGAACCATGATCCAGTGGCCATGTGACGCCCTGGACTAGCCAGGTAGTCACAGACAGGCCCTTGCACAAACACCAGTCCCCTAAAAAAGGTAAGAGCAGCCAACCTAAAAACCCTGAGTCACCCTTTTCAGGTCTGGACATTCACACCAGGGGGTGGAGCCAGGCGGTTGGCCACGCCCACCAAGGAGTTTGGATAGCCTGAGGCGGGAAAACAAAGCAGATTAGATTTGGAGGTGAAAGAGAGATGACGTTAGGGAGGAGAGGAGAGCAGTAGTAAAGAGAAAACGTCTGTCAGGGATCTGGGTCGTAGCCCCAGATACCCTGTGGCCAGGAGGCAGACGGTGGGTTGCCACCTGCAGGTGCGGGAAGACGGCTGGTGAAACCATGAGGGACCGGGACAGGGTAGTGGCCTGCCAGTACCGAACCGGGGAACCAACTGGAAACCGGAGCACCAGGAGGGGGTACTCAGACCCAGAACAAGGCCCAGAAACCACTGGACAGAGTCAAATTCACTGATTGGGGTCTGGACCTTAGGTTCTTTCCACCCAAATCCCAACTGAAGACAACAGCCCAACGAGGGGGATAGAAAGCCACCGCTCAGGCAGAGAGATCCCATGGGCCAGCGTCTGCGGGCAAACGGGCTCTCCCGACACACACAAAGCTGGGGAGCGGACTCCCGTCGCGGAAGCGCAGGCAGTCAAAATCCACAAACGAGGTGCAGGAGGAAAGGCAGGAACCACCAAACCGGGGTGGGGGACCAGACGCAGCCGGCTGCGGGGCACCGACCACCATCCTTTTGGTTTACCAAAGACTCCGGTGTATCTGTCATAGTGAGTACAACAGTGCCCCTCGGGCCGCGCACCGCACCGCACTAACACGCCCGCACCCTCGCAACAACCGAGTCCTGGGACCATCAACCCATGCCCATGGAGGGGGTCAACACCAGGCTGCACAACACCGTCCCCGGGAGCCTAATTAACGGCAGCGGTGGTGTCCACACTCACCACAACCCGTGGGTGGCGTCACAAACTTAAATCCCTAAACACCACGGCCCGGCCTTGAACCTCCCCACCGAAACCCCTCACTTAGCGCCAGCCTCCCTTCAGAGCGACGTGACCCCCGGGTCCGGAGGCGCTCAAGCCACCCACCGACGAGCCCGGATCCGAGTGGCTTGGCTGCCAGCCAAGCCCGGAGCAGTACAGCCCACATCACTATTTTTGTAGTCGCACTGTGAGTGGATATTGTTTGGAAAGGGCAAGATTAATACTTAATCAGCAGGGGGATGGAGAAGTGATAGACACCAGGGTGTGTCAGTTCCTGTGTGTAGGTCAGTTTGGTGTAGTGAGTGAAAAAATACAGGAGTAAAGAACATCTTCCGAAAGAAGACAAGTTTTGGGTGTGTGTGGCAAATACAAGGGAGCAAGTTACAGCAAGAACCTTTAGTGGCAACGAGAGATCTACTATACAGGAAAGTAGATGATACCTGATAGTTAGAGACTTTTGTGGGAGTGAGTTCAGTGTTGGCCAGTTGGGGAGGACCTTAGTAAGGAAACGATCTGCCCAGCTGAGAACAGAAGAAGAGGGAAGCTGCTCTAGGTGCGGCCCTTGTAAGGGATCACAGCAAGTAGTCTGGGTACAGGGTATACAGCATAACACATTGACACGTGTGGCATTATATCAGGAAGAGGGAAGTTCACCACATCTGTTTTGCCTGTGTAATGTTCACAAATTAAGTGCCATCACCTGAAACCATTATGCATAAAAGAGCTTCAAGGTGTACTATCTTCTATCCTAGCTTATACGGAAATGTATTCTTCAGTTAAAAGGACCCTGTTATTGAAAACTTGTCTGTCTTCCTCATCTTGAGGATAAAGGGGTCTGGCGGCGCTCAGAGCACGACAGGGTTGAACCTAAAGGTCTCCACAGCAGCAACATTACTACCACACACATCCAGGACCCCCATCATTTTGTAGTGGACCGGGAAGCGGAAAGTGAGTGCCTCGCCAACGGCTACCACTCCAAGCCACGTTACAGTGAAACCAACATTATGGCTTCCATTGCTAAATGATAATGTCAGTTCAAGCCATCATATCTGTGACGCCCTGGGCAAGCCAGGGGTCACAGGTCACAACACCACACACACCCCACATTCCCTGCAGGAACACCAAGGTCAGAACACAAATCCTTGTTGCCTTCCTCCAGGGGCTGGTGTTCACACCAGGGGGTGGGCCAGGCGGTTGGCTCCACCCACCGAGGAGTTCACAGCCCTGGAGGCGGGAAAACCAGGCAGATCAAGTGGAGAGTTCAAAGAGAGAGGAAGGAGAAGGAGGACAGTGAGAGTAGTGACAGAGAAAGTGACAGTTGAAAAGCCTGAAGTTAGTCCGGGTGTGTGCCCCGGACTGAGACAGCAAGGTTGGCAGACGGCGGTGACCGTCTGCAGGAGCGGCTACTTGGAGGTTGCCGAAAGGACCGTGGACGGGTGGTGGCCCGGCGGTGCCGGAGCGATATACGAAGAGAAGCCAGCACCATTGGCAGGGGCCTTTTGGATCCCGGCAAGGCTAGGAGTCGCCGTGAATTTGCCAAATCCGTCAGTGAAGGGGACCTCAGGGTCTCCCAACAACCAAGTCCCGATTGAAGGCAACAGTCCGACCGTTAAAGAGACACCGCCACCGCCAGGGCACCAGTTTCTCAGGGCCAGCGCCTGCGGGCAAGAGAGAGGCTCCTCCGGCTCATATCCAAGCTGGGGAGCGGGTTACCGGTGGGAATCCATCGCTACCAAAGAACCGTACTTAGGTGCAGGGAAGTGACCGTCACCGCTAACTGCAGGGTACATCAGCACTGTAGCCGTCCGAGGGACCCGTCCAACCAGCCGTTTGTTTACCGTGAACTGTGTCATCATCCTTGGGCTGAGTGAGTACCTCCGTGCCGGGCGGCACAGCGCTACCCCTGCGTCCCTGCACCTCCACAGGCCCCATAACCCGCCTGTCCACCATCCCAACCCCATCACTGGGCCCCGGGACCACCAAACCCCCTACCCACGGAGGGGCCAATCAACAACTAGCTGCTCCATACCACCACTCCCGGGATCCCCAGACAGAGCAGCGGTGGTGTCCACACAATCACCACAACCGTGGGTGGCGTCACGGACAATAAATTATCCCAAAAAACCAAACCCCTTTCACTCACAGGCGAGGAGTGCCGCAAGAGTCCCCGGGATCCGGCCCATTGCTCGAGCCACCGAGCAGCAGCAGGCCGCAGCAGCAGCGGCAGCCGGACCCGAGCAGTGGGAGAGCGCAGTGTCCTCTCCTCCGCCCGCGACATATCCAGACGTTATAAAAAAAAATTCTAATAGGCCGAGTGTGCCCTTACATCACATGTATAGAAATAATTTGGTCTTGGGTATAATTCCATAGTGCCCTTACTGCGTGGCACACTGTAATAGTGCTCCCGGACATTGATAATGCCCTCTCAGTGCCCCCTCACAGTAATTATGTCAACTCATTTGCCTACTAACACTAAAAAGGCTTCTAAGGATGCCCAACAGATAGAAATGAAGCCCCCACAAGGCAATGATGCCACCTTATTGTTCACTACACAGTAATGAGGCTTCCATTGTATGCCACATAGTAATGATGTCCAATTAACGGTCCTGGATAGTAAGGCTAGGGTCAAATGGCTGTATTTTTGGACCGAGAGCGATCTGACCAAATACCCGTTCTCATGCGGACTAATGTTATTTTATGGGGCTGTGCACATGTCCAGTTTTTTTTGTATCAGTGTGGGATCTGTTTTCTGAGGATGTGGAGAAAGGTTCTCCACCGTCTCCATTCAGCCAGGCTGTGAAATTTGGACGGCACTCACATAATGGGATTAGTAGAAACAATCACGGTAACGGCCGCGCTGCTAAGAAAGTAGATGGTGACATATAATGAAGGATTTATTGAATAAGATTAATATGCCACAACGCGTTTCGGGGATACATCCTCCCCCTTCCTCAGGTAGCAGTGAATAAGCAGGATAATCATCCTTATATACATAAAAAAATTTCAACAATCAAATTAGATTCCCCATCAAGGTAGAATCATTAGAATAATCAATCAATTAATTAAAACAACTCCCCATGAAGGGTTAATACTGGCCCATAGAGTATAGGGAACGACTACGTAAATAAATTCATAATAAAAGGTAATAATAAATAATAAAATACACAAATGGTACTGGTATGATAAAATTACTATAATACAGCTGTAAAAAGAATTGAATGTTGTCATCATATAAATGGCTAATAAAAAACTAGATGGTCACTAAGGATTAATATTGTCAAGGTCCCACTCTATTCCCTTTAAAACTTCTGTAGTCCAACAGGAATTGATTAAAAATATGTTTTAATATAAGAAAGTTTTTTTATATAACGGGATTTTTTTATATAGAAAAATTGTTGAAAGGACTATAATTATATGATTAACTGTGACACATTTAGGAAGTTAGTAATAAGACTGTATCAAGGTTTTTTGTATGATAAAAAAAAAATTAAAAAAGAAAAAAAAAATTTATTATAAAAATAATTTGTTCATGCGACTATAATTATATGATTGGCTGTGATACACCGATACCGATCGTGTGAGCGGCCGCTGAAGCAAGGACTCCTGCGGGTGTAACAGGACGGGATCCCCGCTGATGAGGAACGTTTAACCATCTAATTCCCCTTCAGCACCTTTAACAGCGTTGTACCTGTCGTACAACAATATCAGGTGAGTGTGTAATATACACCCCTATCCACTGTGATTTTACGATGCCACACAGGAGCACCCTCTTTTTCTCTCTGGACTGCATTCAGATGTCATCCTCGGACCCATAGACTTACATTACTGATTTTGATACAACACTTCAATGACAAAAATGTTACTGATTTTTTCCTTGGACCATATAGTCTGATGAAAATCATTGGACATGTGTACTGCCCCATATAATTGGTAAGAGTGCTATCCACAAGAACCACAGTTTGCACTCATCTATATATATAATTGCCTTATTCTGTCTGTCTGTCTGTCTGTCTGTCTGTCTGTCGGTCTATCTGTCTGTCTATCTGTCTGTCTATCTGTCTGTCTGTCATGCTCCGAAATTGTGTCCTTACGGTGACACAAAGCTGATTGGCCGCTGGGCTCGCCATGGCCCCGCCCCCCCACACGGATTGGCCTCTCGCCCCGGCTCTCTGCAGGCCCCGCCCCCCTCACGCAATGCACGCTCGCTCTGGCCCAACTGACACGGAGCCGCGACTCCCAGGTGAGTACACACACACACATCAGATCACACTCACTCTCACACACACCTCACACATCACATCCACACACTCACAACATCCTGGGATATCGCTTGCTTCTACACCGGCTCCGTCAGGATCCCAGCAGCGCCACACATAACCTTGCGATGCTGGGATCTTCACGGAGGCCGTGAACGCTGGTAACCATTATACACATCGGGTAACTAAGGTCCCTTAGTTACCCGATGTGTATCATAGTTACCAGTGTACACCGGCTCACACTTACTCTCATACACACCTCACACACACATCACATCGCATCCACACATCAAGGTCCTGCAGCGGCGGAAAATACAGACACATAACAGCACACACACATAACAGCACACACATAACAGCACACACATACACACACACACATCAGATCACACTCACTCACACACACACATCACATCGCATCCACATACTCACAACATCCTGGGATATCGCTTGCTTCTCGGCGGCGATACTGTGCTGTTGTGATCTTCCAGGACCTGCCGGAGGATCACATGGCCAGAAGCATGTGATACCTCCGGATGTTGTGACTGAGTGCGTATGTGCGATATCGTCAGTGTCTGTGTGTGTGAGTGTATGCGATCGGGTGTGTGTGAGTGTATGCGATCGGGTGTGTGTGAGTGGATGCGATCGGGTGTGTGTGAGTGGATGCGATCGGGTGTGTGTGAGTGGATGCGATCGGGTGTGTGTGAGTGGATGCGATCGGGTGTGTGTGAGTGGATGCGATCGGGTGTGTGTGAGTGGATGCGATCGGGTGTGTGTGAGTGGATGCGATCGGGTGTGTGAGTGTCGGCAGAGGAGCACGGCGTGCTGGAGGAGGCTGGGAGCAGAGAGGCTGATCATGGGGAAGGCTGGGAGGAGAGAGGCTGATGCTGGGGGAGGCTGGGAGGGGGAGGCTGGGACGAGGGAGGCTGATGCTGGTGGAGGCTGATGCTTGGGGAGGCTGATGCTGGGGGAGGCTGGAAGGAGAGAGGCTAATGCTGGTGGAGGCTGATGCTTGGGGAGGCTGATGCTGGGGGAGACTGGGAGGGGAAGGCTGATGCTGAGGGAGGCTGGGAGGAAGGAGGCTGGGAGGAGAGAGGCTGATCCTGGGGAAGGCTGGGAACGGGAGGCTGATGCTGAGGGAGGCTGGAAGGAGAGAGGCTGATGCTGGGGGAGGCTGGAAGGAGAGAGGCTGATGCTGGTGGAGGCTGATGCTTGGGGAGGCTGATGCTGGGGGAGACTGGAAGGAGAGAGGCTGATGCTGGTGGAGGCTGATGCATGGGGAGGCTGATGCTGGGGGAGACTGGGAGCAGAAGGCTGATGCTGAGGGAGGCTGGGAGGGGGAGGCTGGGAGGAAGGAGGCTGGGAGGAGAGAGGCTGATCCTGGGGAAGGCAGGGAAGGGGAGGCTGATGCTGGGGGAGGCTGGAAGGAGAGAGGCTGATGCTGGTGGAGGCTGATGCATGGGGAGGCTGATGCTGGGGGAGACTGGGAGCAGAAGGCTGATGCTGAGGGAGGCTGGGAGGGGGAGGCTGGGAGGAAGGAGGCTGGGAGGAGAGAGGCTGATCCTGGGGAAGGCTGGGAAGGGGAGGCTGATGCTGAGGGAAGCTGGAAGGAGAGAGGCTGATGCTGGGGGAGGCTGGAAGGAGAGAGGCTGAGGCTGGGAGGAGAGAGGCTGATGCTGAGGGAGGCTGGGAGGGGAAAGCTGATGCTGGGGAAGGCTGGGAGGACGGAGGCTGGGAGGAGAGAGGCTGATCCTGGGGAAGGCTGGGAGAGGGAGGCTGATGCTGAAGGAGGCTGGAAGGAGAGAGGCTGATGCTGGCGGAGGCTGATGCTGGGGAGGCTGGGAGAGGGAGGCTGATGCTGAGGGAGGCTGGGAGGAGGGAGGCTGGGAGAGGTAGGCTGAGAGAAGAGAGGCTGATGCACACACACACACACACACACACACACTGCACAACACACCACACACCACACACACACTGGGAACCACAAACAACTGCCCTACACAGACACCCACACACACAGACAACGCTGCACACACACAACACCCAACACACAAACACCGCGGCACACACAAATATACGCACATACCGCACAACACACACATTGCACAAAACATACCTCCCCCCAAAACACACCACACACACACAAACCGCGCAACACACACACAACGCTACAGACACACAGCGCTCCACAAACAACGCAACACACGCAACACACATACAACACCGCTCTCACCCCCCGTCACACCCAGACAACACCCAGAACATGTACAGCGCCTACACAAACACTTGGTAACTACAGACAACAACATCTCTATATATATATATATATATATATATATATATATATATATATATAACAAAAATCATACATGAACTACACAATACGTAAATTCTAGAATACCCGATGCGTAGAATCGGGCCACCTTCTAGTCTATATATATAATTGCCTTATTCTGTCTGTCTGTCTGTCTGTCTGTCATGCTCCAAAATTGTGTCCTTACGGTGACATTGTGTCCTTACGGTGACACAAAGCTGATTGGCCGCTGGGCTCGCATGGCCCCGCCCCCCCCCACGGATTGGCCTCTCGCCCCGGCTCTCTGCAGGCCCCACCCCCCTCACGCAATGCACGCTCGCTCTGGCCCAACTGACACGGAGCTCCGACTCCCAGGTGAGTACACACACACACATCAGATCACACTCACTCTCACACACACCTCACACATCACATCCACACACTCACAACATCCTGGGATATCGCTTGCTTCTACACCGGCTCCGTCACGATCCCAGCAGCGCCAGACATAACCTTGCGATGCTGGGATCTTGACGGAACCCGTGAACGCTGGTAACCATTATACACATCGGGTAACTAAGGTCCCTTGGTTACCCGATGTGTATCATAGTTACCAGTGTACACCGGCTCCGTCAGGATCCCAGCAGCGCCAGACATAACCTTGCGATGCTGGGATCTTGACGGAGGCCGTGAACGCTGGTAACCATTATACACATCGGGTAACTAAGGTCCCTTAGTTACCCGATGTGTATCATAGTTACCAGTGTACACCGGCTCCCGGTACACATGTGCAGGGAGCCGGCATTATACTACTCTCCCCCCAGGACTACTCCTCCTATTACAGTCCTCCTATTATACTCCTCTCTGAGTATAATAGGAGAACTATTATAGCATGGGGGATGTAGCACGATAGGGGG
The DNA here is from genome assembly GCF_048569485.1 of Anomaloglossus baeobatrachus. Taxonomy (NCBI): domain Eukaryota; kingdom Metazoa; phylum Chordata; class Amphibia; order Anura; family Aromobatidae; genus Anomaloglossus; species Anomaloglossus baeobatrachus. Next base: position 106,703,023 of record NC_134359.1, read on the forward strand.
TGCGCAGCATGGGGGATGTAGCACGATGGGGTGCGCAGCATGGGGGCTGTAGCACGATGGGGAGTGCGCAGCATGGGGGATGTAGCACGATATGGGGTGCGCAGCATGGGGGCTGTAGCACGATGGGGAGTGCGCAGCATGGGGGATGTAGCACGATGGGGAGTGCACAGCATGGGGGATGTATGTAGCACGATGGGGAGTGCGCAGCATGGGGGATGTAGCACGATGGGGAGTGCGCAGCATGGGGGATGGAGCACGATGGGGAGTGTGCAGCATGGGGGATGGAGCACGATGAGGAGGTGTGCAGCATGGGGGATGTAGCACGATGGGGAGTGCACAGCATGGGGGATGTATGTAGCACGATGGGGAGTGCGCAGCATGGGGGATGTAGCACGATGGGGAGTGCGCAGCATGGGGGATGGAGCACAATGGGGAGTGTGCAGCATGGGGGATGCAGCACGATGAGGAGGTGCGCAGCATGGGGGATGTAGCACGATGGGGGGTGCGTAGCATGGGTGATGTAGCACGATGGGGAGTGCGCAGCATGGGGGATGTAGCACGATGGGGAGTGCGCAGCATGGGGGATGTAGCACGATGGGGAGTGCGCAGCATGGGGGATGTAGCACGATGGGGAGTGCGCAGCATGGGGGATGTAGCACGATGGGGAGTGCGCAGCATGGGGGATGTAGCACGATGGGGAGTGCGCAGCATAAGGGATGTAGCACGATGGGGAGTGCGCAGCATGGGGGATGTAGCACGATGGGGAGGTGCGCAGCATGGGGGATGTAGCACGATGGGGAGTGCGTAGCATGGGGGATGTAACACGATGGGGAGTGCGCAGCATGGCGGATGGAGCACGATGGCGGGTGCGCAGCATGGGGGATGTAGCACGATGGGGAGTGCGCAGAATGGGGGATGTAGCACGATGGGGGATGTAGCATGATGGGGGATGTAGCATGATGGGGGGTGCGCAGCATGGGGGATGTAGCACGATGGGGGATGTAGCACGATGAGGGATGTAGCACGATGGGGGGTGCACAGCATGGGGGATGTAGCACGATGGGGAATGTAGCACGATGGGGAGTGCGCAGCATGGGGGATGTAGCACGATGGGGGGTGCGCAGCATGGGGGATGTAGCACGATGGGGGGTGCACAGCATGGGGGATGGAGCATGATGGGGAGTGCGCAGCATGGAGGATGGAGCACGATGGGGAGTGCGCAGCATGGATGATGGAGCACGATGGGGAGTGCGCAGCATGGGGGATGGAGCACGATGGGGGGGGTGCAGCATCGTGGATGGAGCACGATGGGGAATGCGCAGCATGGGGGATGGAGCACGATGGGAGGTGCACACCTCCCCCCAACACACACACAGGGAACCACAAACACCGCCATACACAGACACCCACACACACAGACAACGCTGCACACACACAACACCCAACACACAAACACCGCGGCATACATAAATATACGCACATACCGCACAACACACACATTGCACAAAACATACCTCCCCCCAAAACACACCACACCCACACAAACCGCGCAACACACACACAACGTGACAGACACACAGCGCTCCACAAACAACGCAACACACATACAACACCGCTCTCACCCCCCGCCACACCCAGACAACACCCAGAACATGTACAGCGCCCTACACAAACACTTGGTAACTACACACAACAACATCTATGTATATATATATATATATATATATATATATATATATATATATATATATAACAAAATCATGCATGAACTACACAATACGTAAATTCTAGAATACCCGATGCGTAGAATCGGGCCACCTTCTAGTCCCATATAAACGGTTGAGCAAGTCCTATTAGCAATCCTTATTTCCTCTATAGCTTGGCATTTGGTTTGAGACGTATCCTTAAATCTATGAAAATTAGGCATACAGGTGGGGGCACAGGACAATCCCTGTTCATTTGTTCGCGTGCATAACTTTGTAGACAAGCAAGCTATTCTATTGTCACGGCAAGCAGATTTAGGGCTAATCTCTACCTGACCTCCTGCCTCTCTAAATTATAAAGATGACAGGAATGATTTTAGCAAATAGAATGGATGAATCCAACATACCCTTCTTCTTAAAATCTTATCTTTATTTGTTCAATTCATTAAAATACAGAATTATAAAAACATTCTTCAAGCACTGAGCTCCGCCTGACGCGTTTCGGACCTCCGTCCTTACTCATAGGCATGAACAATATGAAACTCTATTTTAATGAATTGAACGAATAAAGACAGGATTTTATAAAGAATGGTATGCTGGATTCCTCCATTCTACAGTATTTGCTGTAATCAGTGGACGTCATCCACATTGATCTGGGCATCAGTGGATCCTATTAAAGGAGAAATAAGCCACATTGGTTGTTAAAGAAATTACTTTAGGCATTATTACCCCTATCGAATAACTTGTGTACCATGTGCTTCATATAAAAATGATAACAGATTCACTGATCACTAAAATAAAGATAAAATTGTAGTTAAAGGGAACCTGTCAGGTGCAATATCCACCCAGGACCACGAGCAGTTCTGGGTGCATAATGCTAATCCCTGCCTAACTGTCCCTGTATATGTTACGCCCTGGCAAAACCAGGGTGTCAGAGAGCCTGCAGAAATCCAGCAAAGTGCAGGCCATTCTCCTCCTTGGTAACCTGATCCCACACCAGTGCAGCAGGACAGACACCCCCCCCCAGTGTAAGAGCAAAACAGAGCAGCAGGGGAGGGGCGGGAGCAGAGTGTGTGGGGGAGAGGGAGAGGAGAGGAGTCCGGAGTTGTAGCTCCTGGGCTGCTACAGAAGCGTGCTCCAAAAGGGCCGGGACAGGCTGTTAGTGAGGAAGGGACTTGAGGTGACCGGGGCAGGGTAGTGGCCCGCCGGTATCGAAAGAGATCCCGGATCACTGCAGGGGACTGGACTCCCCGTTCCCGGCCGAGGAGGAAAGAAAGAGAAAGAGTGGAGAAAGAGGCACCTGACTGCAGGGAAAGAACAGGGGTCTGCTGCACCGTGTGTGGGACTTAAACACCCTCCGTACCAAAGGCTGCGGACTCCAGCAGTTTCTAGTTTACCAGTGACTCTGTGTGGTTCAATTGTGAGTACAACAGTGCCATCAGGCACCGCACCGCAGCACTGCGCCCTGCAGCACGCTCCCTCCTACCAGGCCCCGGGACACCAGCCCCTACCCACGGAGGGGCCAACACCTCAGCTGCTCCCCGCCATCGCTCCCAGGAACCCCCGTCACCAGCAGCGGTGGTGCCCACCATCACCACAACCACGTGGGTGGCGTCACAACCGACATCCCACCACCAAACCTCCCCCTTTTCACTCGTGGGCGAGGAGGCGCTGCTCGAGCCCCCAGGTCCGGCCCCGTGCTCGAGCCACCAAGGAGCAGAAGCACCGGACCTGAGCGCCAGAGATTCCCCAGGCGAGCGGCGTTCCCCAAAAACCCCTCAAGGCCCGCAACATATACACTAGCATAGATAAAGAGATCTTTAGAAAAAGTATTTCTAAAGATCTTTTGTCGTATGCTAATGAGCAAGGGGACTAGTCCCCTGGGCATTAGTTCACCTGGTGCTATCATTCTAATGAATGTGCAGCGTCAGAGGATGATCTCACTCACCTCTCCGCTGCCATTACGTCCGACGCTGGATTTCGGTTCATTGCGCATGACCCCGGACTTTCGATCATGCGCACTGCTTCAGTTTGAAGCCAGGACGCATACACCCGGCTTCATAGTGCGCATGACCCAAACTTCGAGGTCATGTGCATTGAGCCGAAATCCAGCGTCGGGCCACGATGGCAGCGGAGAGGTGAGTGAGATCATCCTGTGACACTGCACATTCATTAGTATGGTAGTACGCCCACAGGGGTCAACAGGGGCGTACTAACATGCTAATGGGGCCGACTAGCCAGGGGAACTAACGCCCTTGGGAATAGTCCCCTCGCTCACTACTATTTCTACTCAATACTTTTTCTATAGATCTCTTTATCTATGCTAGTGTATACGGGGACGTTAGGCAGGGATTAGCAATATGCACCCAGAACTGCATGAATAAAGCGATGATTTATTGTAGCGTAGTTAAATATTCTGGGAGCTAAACTGGGTTCCAAGTTGTCTGAAGGTCCTGAGAACTAGACCAGTCTCCGCTAACCCCAAACCACACTGGGAATTACAGGGCATCGCAGAGAAATTCCAGGATTTCTAAACTTAGACTACACAGTATTTCCCTATTCTGCAATAACGATAATAATCTTGGAGTTCTTGTACATAACTATAATAAGTGTATCGCATTAATGACAAAAAGTGCAATGGGTTTTTTCTTGGAAATTATTCCATATAACATTTATCTAAAGTCTTTATCTAGCTTCTTTTCTGTATTATTTTATTTTCTAGTTATTTTCATTATTCGATGATCTGTAGTAAACCTCCGGACATAAACATGAGCATTAAAACAAGATGCCCCAATACACCAATAAAATGTTGGAGGCGACACATAGATACTTGAAAATGTGACAAACAACTAAACTAGCTAACATATAACAGATACGGTCTGTAAAAGGCGATATGAGGGTGATGGATTCCTCTAAAGAAATGCATTTTCCTTTTCTTTTTCACATTGCAGTATTATTGATACACAACAAATCCCTGCGTTCACTTAGAAAAAGCCTAGTATATGTTTGTCGGGTATAGTTTTCGGTGCAAAGTGCTTTATTCATAGTGGATGCCCTCTAGTTCTTGCTCTGCACGTCGGTTGGTCTTCACATTTGGCGGCAAGGAAAACGTCAACACTCCAAAACTTAGTTCAAGGGTGATTCTGTCACCAATTTTTTGCTACCCTGTCTGAGGGCAGCAATATATAGGGGTATGGATCCAGATTCCAATGATGTGTCACTTACTGGGCTGTTTGCTGTCATTTTGATAAAATAACTGAATAACAACTATTAATTTTTTATAATTTAATAATCTGCTGCAGATCTAGCAGTTCTCTGAGTGATGTGTTCACTATAACCCCGCCCACACCACTGATTGACAACTTTCTGAGCACACTGCATAGACAGAAAGCTGCCAATCAGTGGTGGGGGAATTATACAGTGTTCATCAAGATGATGGACTGCCTGGCAGCTGGTTTACTAGTCCTGGGATGATAAAATCACTGTTTTATCAGCAGGAGATTATCAAAACTACATTACACAGCTCATTAAATGACACATGCTGAAATCCAGAGTCTCTATCTCTAAAATATGCTGCTCTCAGATTAAGTGACAAAAATCCAGTGACAGATTCCTTTTGTATACTTTTAGGCTAGGGCTACATAGTGAAGTCTTAAAGTGAACCTGTCAGGTGCAATACGCACCCAGAACCAAGAGCAGTTCTGGCTGCATATTAGTAATCCCTGCCTAACTGTCCCTGTATACACTAACATAAATAAACAGATCTTTACAAAAAAAAAATCTAAAAAACATTTTTTATATGGTAATGAGCGCGGGGACTAGTCACAATGGCGTTACTTCCCTTGGCTAGTCGGCCCACATAACATGCTAGCACAGTCCTATGGATGTACTAACATGATAATTTATGCACAGCGACGCTGCACATACCTCACTCTTGATGGTGGTCGGCGGAGGATGGATGTGCTCTGCGCACGAACCGGAGTCCCAGGACCTCTGATCATGCGCACTAAACTGATGTGGGGTGTAAGCTTCCCAGCTTCAGTGAGGTATAGTGCGCATGACTGGAAGTGCTGGAGACTCCGGATCATGCGCAGTGCACATCTATCCTCTGCCGGCCGCCATGAACAGTGTCGCTGCTCAATCATTAGCATGTTAGTATGCCCACAGGGGCGTGCTAACATGCTATGTGGGCCAACTAGACAAGGGAACTCACGCCCTTGCAACTAGTCGTTGTCCTCATTAGCATATAAGAAACGATCTTTATAAATGCTTTTTATAAAGATCTGTTTATTTATGCTAGTGTATACAGGGACAGTTAGGCAGGGATTACTAATATGCACCCAGAACTGCCCTTGGTTCTGGGTGCATATTGCACCTGACAGGGTCACTTTAAAGATATCAAGCAACCAGAAAAATTGTATAGTTTGTCTGCAACTTGCTACTATTTCACAGCTGAGATATGCAAGTTAAGGGACTCTATCAGGACATTTTTGCTATGTAATCTGAACTCAGCATACTGAAACAGTTAACATGTAGTTTACAGCCAGGCGTCTCTTATCTCAAAGTGTGTTTTTGTATACCTGTAATGTTAGTTTAAAGGTCCAGTCACACTTAGCAACTTACCAGCGATCCCAACAACGATAGGGATCGCTGGTAAGTTGCTAGGAGGTTGCTGGTGAGATGTCACACTGCGACGCTCCAGCGATCCCACCAGCAACCTGACCTGGCAGGGATCGCTGGAGCGTCGCTACACGAGTTGCTGGTGAGCTCACCAGCAACCAGTGACCAGCCCCCAGCGCCGCGTGGAAGATGCTGCGCTTGGTAACTTACCTTGGTTACCAGCGCACGGAGCTACATGTGCAGAGAGCAGGAAGCAGCGCACACCGCTTAGCGCTGGCTCCCTGCTCTCCTAGTTACAGCACACATCGGGTTAATTACCCGATGTGTGCTGCAGCAACATGTGCACAGAGCAGGGAGCAGCGCACAATGCTTAGCGCTGGCTCCTTGCTCTCCTAGATACAGCACACATCGGGTTAATTAACCCGATGTGTCCTGCAGCTACATGTGCACAGAGCAGGAGCCGGCACTGACAGTGAGAGCGGCGGAGGCTGGTAACAAAGGTAAATATCGGGTAACCAAGGACAGGGCTTCTTGGTTACCCGATGTTTACATTGGTTACCAGCCTCCGCAGAAGCCGACTCCTGCTGCCTGCACATTTAGTTGTTGCTGTCTCGCTGTCACACACAGCGATCTGTGCTTCACAGCGGGACAGCAACAACTAAAAAATGGCCCAGGACATTCAGCAACGACCAACGACCTCACAGCAGGGGCCGGGTTGTTGCTGGATGTCACACACAGCAACATCGCTGCTACGTCACAAAAGTTGTTCGTTAACAGCGATGTTGCTAGCGATGTTGCTTAGTGTGACGGGGCCTTAAGACTCTTGGCTTTATCATTAGTAGTTCTAAGCAGACAGTGAACTGTAGTCTGGGCGGCACGGTGGCTCAGTGGTTAGCACTTCAGTCTTGCGGTGGCTCAGTGGTTAGCACTGCAGCCTTTCAGCGCTGGGGTCCTGGGTTCAAATCCCACCAAGGACACCATCTGCAAGGAGTTTGTATGTTCTCCCTGTGTTTGCGTGGGTTTCCTCCGGGTACTCCGGTTTCCTCCCACACTCCAAAGACATACAGATAGGGACTCTAGATTGTGAGCCCCAATGGGGACAGTGTTCCTGATGTATGTAAAGCGCTGTGGAATTAATAGAGCTATATAAATGAATAAAATTATTATTATTATTATAGTCTGACTCTGCCCCCCTCTGTGATTAGTAACTTCTGTCTATGGAAATGTAGACTTAAAGCCTGGTGTGGGGGAGACAGCTCTCTCAGCATTGCTACATATTAATAATAAAATCTTTCACCGTGTCAGAATGGCTGCAGACACTATTCTAAGTGATACATGGTTAGATTCAGAATCTCTTTGCCTACATCATGCTGCTCTCAGATGAGGTAGCACAAACCTGCTGATAGATTCCCGTTAAAAAAGTACTAAATTGCATCCAGTATGCAAGCACATGATTTACAGTGCAGTTTATGATGGCAAAGTGTGAACAACTTGCAACCAAAAATCCAACAAGTTCGGTTTTTGGTGACACTATGTCGCATGGCACACAGCATATTCAAAATGCCAATCATTAGATGTGATGCCACAATGCAACCTTGTGATATTAATGTTGCATGACCAAAGACAGTCATGCAGTCAAAGGATTAAACACACATAATCTACAAAAAAAGTATCAATAGAGCATGCGCACCTCCTCTGCATTCATTGTATAAGAGGCAGCCAGAAATAACCAAGCAATGTACCCGGCTATCTTAGGTAGCTCCATAGACAATGCAGTGGAGTGGAGACGGGCATGCTTGACCTCTACTCCATTAAGATGGGTCTCTACAGAGTCAAGGTCCGGGGTTCAGTAGGGGTCCCAGCAGTTGGACGTCAAAGAGCAATAAGTTATCCTCTGTTTTATGCATAGGAGATAATGTTCAATCTTGGCAAAATCCCATTCACTCTCAGAGTTCATGAGTCAGTACTACTTTCAGTCAGTATTACTGCTATAAATTAATATAGTTACTTTTCAATGTACCATGTAACACACCTCTCAGGAGGACAACCTCTATCGATACACCTGGCCATATTATTTAGAGCCCCTAGAGCCAACCTCACCAATCTAAGCATTCAGGCCATTGGTGTTTCAGTACAGACTGTTCACACCTTCCACTGCACACTGGTTACCAAATAAAATAAGTGTTTTATCAGCAGGAGATTATCCGTTGAGGACTATATTTCTCTTCCATGCAGTCCTCCTGCTCTGTATAACCCCACCCCACCACTGATTAGCAACTTTCAGTCAGTGTACACAGTAAGCTACCAATCAGTAGTGTGGGTGGGATTTTAAAGGTCTCAGCATTCAGAGAACTGCTAGATCTGCAGCAGATAAAACTGTGATTTTATCAAAACTGTGTCAAGCAACATAGCAAGTGATACAATGATACAACACTGGAATCAGGGTGTCCGTCCCTACATCTGCTCTCGGATAATATAGTTAAAACCCTGGTGACAGATTCCCTTTAAAAGTCTTCAGGAACACACAATGTATAAAATACAAAACTAATATGTAGTAATGTAAATGACGCCTATGGCAGTAGTACACTGACAGCCCCCACAATTCTAATTAGATCTTAAAAATGTGATATGATCAAATGTAGATCACCACTGAACCCTATAAACATCCTAATCTGGCTCCGCAGGACAGTATGGGCGTCTATCATCAGGCTGCAATAGAGACACTACCGGGCGACTCTATTGTCTTGTAAAATGGTTTCAGCTTAATTATTTTTTTCACAATTAGAAGCTGAACCTGAGTTCCCGTGCGGCTTGTGACAGAGGATTATATCCCACATTATGCACACAGAGAAGCTGTAGGTTTGTGTAAGTCATCCGGGGTTGCTAAGACAACTATGGGTGCTGCCTATGCATCTATGACGTGGTCGAGCAATTTGGGCTAAGAATATCAGGTGTGACCTGGTAAGACTGGTTAAAATGGCCTGATCTTCAATATTGAACTGAAATTGCCATGTTAGCCCTGATTCACATAGGTTTGGTGTGTGCTAAGAATCTGCGCTAGCCCCCCAAGACAAAATACGCCACTGCCTGTACCTTTGTACATCGTTAGCATAAAATTGATGATCACTCACTCAGCATCCTCAGAAGCAGATATCAAAAATCACCAACACTATTATTAAAACGTAACCATTGTATTAATTTTTATTTCCTAAATCAATGGTACACATGAAAATAAGTAAGGCTATGTGCACACATGGTGTTTTCTTGGCGTTTTTTCATGCGTTTTTCCTTTGTTATTTTAATCAATAAAAGTAAGGAAAAGGCATTTCAGCAGATTTTGTGGCTGAAAAAAGAAGCAGCATGTCAATTGTTTCTGCAATTTTATAATCCCCTGCAATACATTATCACTACAGTGGATTATATCGCAGTACTTTGCCTCACACACCATACATACAGCATGGTGTGTGAGGCTCTCCATAGCTCAGTAACCCGGGGTCGTAAAGGTGATGACCCAGGAGAACTATGGCAGCGATCGCGTCCAGGGATTGCATTACAGGGACCCAATCGCCAGGGAGAGGTAAGCGATTCTTCTCCCTGCCACCTGAATGCTGCAATAGCATTGATTGCACCATTCATGGGGTTAAACCAAGGGTGGGATTCAGCCGGTTCTGTCCGGTTCGGGCGAATCGGTTGTTAAAATAGCAGCCGGTTCCCCGAACAGGCAAGAAACAGCTCCAGCGATCCGGTTCCCTGTATTCACTTGTATTAGTGACTTTAAGACATTAGCACAAATGAATCCCCGTACCTTCGTACGCGCTGCACTTCCGGGTTCAGTGAAGCCTGTCTGCTCCCTGACCCGGCGTGCAGCGACGTGCTGACGCTGCAGACGTCACAACAACGTGGTGAGGTAGCTCCTCCTCCTGCCACCTGTCAGCGTCAGTGTGCATGGAGAGTGCCACGGAGGAAGACAGAGGAGAAGCTGCCGATGCTTGGAGCAGGTAAGCGCTCAGTGAGCTGAAGTTGCAGGGAGAGGACCTGCATGAGATGGGAACTATATGGGGAAAGGAGCCATATGGGACAGGATCTGCAGGGGAGAGGAGCACATGGGATGAAATCTGCTGGGGAAAGAGACCATAATGGGATGGGATCTGCAGGGGAAAGAGGCCATAATGGGATGGGATCTGCAGGGGAAAGAGGCCATAATGGGATGGGATCTGCAGGTGTGGTGTTTTATTAATGGTTACTTAATGTAAATAATTAATTAAAATTCCATAATACTTCACAAGAGAATTAATCAGATATGATTATTAAATTACCAGAAAAAACAACCAAAATCCACCCAACAAAGTTGAGCCATGTTAACCATCTAATAAAACAACACGACAAAAAAATTAATGGACGGGTGGGCAAATTTTCTTTTCTTCCAGCTGTGACTGACACAGCTGACTGAAAGCTGACAGCTTATATACCTCAAATTCCCGCACTTTTTCAAAACCAACCCATGAGCATACTTGAGAAAAGAGGCGCAACAGCCTGATCAAACCACATCCAGGCTGTTCGTGTTACCCCTAGACCACAAACAAAGGAACCCTTCACCAGCAAGACAACTCATAATAAACATAGTAAGGGGCCTATGCCACCATGTAATCCCCATACTATTCGTTGCTGGTGATTATCCAGGAGCGACGCGGGGACCGCTCTAGACAGTGAGAGCCGGGTTCTGGCTGTAACATAAGCTGGAGACTCGGCGGCGATCACAGGGGTGCAGCGCATGAACCCCCACAATCACCATGACTAAAGAAAAAGCACAAAAAGAAGTAGGAAAAAACACAAGTGAAAAAATGCGCCAACGCAATAAAAAATGCACGTTTTTTCTGCTGTGTTTTTCCTGACAAAACATGCTTTTTATGTGCAGAAAAGAAGCACACATAAAAGCACCGTGTGCACATAGCTTTGCTTTGTAATATATGTTATCACAGACAAATCTGCTTCTTTCTCTGCCAGAATTGATCAGTCATTATCAATATTCTCAATTCTGAGGTAAAATCTGTATTCAGTGAAGACTTTCCCATTACTGAGAAGAGATGAGAGCTAGTGCTGAGGAGATTCTATGTAGATAGAAGAGGGGCGGAGCTCTGCCTCTAGCTCCTCCCTCTGATTCTAACCCCTCCCTACTCCCATCATCATAGAATCTTAGCAATAGCAATTTTTACCTCAGAATTGATCATTTTGATAATGACTGATCCATTCTGGCAGAGAAAGGAAGCAGATTTGTCTGATAAGATAGATTATACAGTTGCTTATTTTCATATGTACTATTGATTTATGAAATAAAAATTAAAACAACGGCTACACTTTAAATTTAAAAGTTTTTTTTAATGTATTTTACTGCTTATTCTATTTAATGTATGGGGTATGGTTTTCATTAGAGCATCCTGTGAGGAGAAATTAAGATAGACATGTATTATATGGTGTACTGGTATATGGTGTACTGGTGTATGGTGTACTGGTGTATGGTGTACTGGTGTATGGTGTACTGGTGTACTGGTGTATGGTGTACTGGTGTATGGTGTACTGGTATATGGTGTACTGGTGTATGGTGTACTGGTGTATGGTGTACTGGTGTATGGTGTACTGGTATATGGTGTACTGGTGTATGGTGTACTGGTGTATGGTGTACTGGGGTATGGTGTACTGGGGTATGGTGTACTGGTGCATGATGTACTGGTGCATGATGTACTGGTGCATTGGTATATGGTGTATGGTGCCCTAGTGTACTGGTGTATGGTGTACTAGTGTACTGGGGTATGGTGTACTGGTGCATGATGTACTGGTGTACTGGTGTATGGTGTACTGGTGTATGGTGTACTGGTATATGGTGTACTGGTATATGGTGTACTGGTATATGGTGTACTGGTGTATGGTGTACTGGTGTATGGTGTACTGGTGTATGGTGTACTGGTGTATGGTGTACTGGTATATGGTGTACTGGTATATGGTGTACTGGTATATGGTGTACTGGTATATGGTGTACTGGTGTATGGTGTACTGGTGTATGGTGTACTGGTGTATGGTGTACTGGTGTATGGTGTACTGGTGTATGGTGTACTGGTATATGGTGTACTGGTATATGGTGTACTGGTATATGGTGTACTGGTATATGGTGTACTGTTCATTTTCTTACCTTTTTAGCTCAACATTTCAGGGATACATACATTGAGCTCAGCACCAATCTCCATTCCAGAAGCTCATATACAAATTATAAGCCTCCGCTCAAACCCCTGAGGACAGGATGAATCAGAGGCGTGAATCACACTGTTCACAGCATCCACCCTGAGAGCGACGCTTCAGCTTACACAGCCTGTCCCGAGCGCGGCCATATGCAGAGCGGGATGGAGAGATTATTGGACGGCAATGAAGAAGTGATTTCTTTATATCACTCAACTAATTAAAGACAAGCCGGCTCTGGGAGATGTCAGGCCTAACTGCAATGCAGTCTGTATTATTGATCTTTTTCTAAGTCAATTAGGCTTTATAAGGAACTAGTGAGATATATAACTATTTATTACGGTCCTTCAGACACAACAAGTAGGGGTAAATAATAACAGGCCCTGACGCCAGAGGATGACAAGGCCATATCTATATATTTTAAAGTAAAAGGGCTGGCCGCAATGATTGATATGGACCGGTGGCACTTACTGTACAAAGGAAATAGCCACCGGAGCAGGAACTGTTTGACAATGATTTTTGCTGTTAACACTATGATTAGATTGAGGGGAAGGACAATAGCGGGTTTTACACGCTGCGACATCACTAGAATTTGCTGGCGATGTCGAGCGCGATAGCACCCGCCCCCATTGCACGGCCGATATGTGGTGATCGCTGCTGTAGCGAACATTATCACTATGGCAGCGTCACACGCATATACCTGGTCGGCGACGTCGCTCTGGCCGGCGAACCGCCTCCTTTCTAAGGGGGAGGTCCGTTCGGCGTCACAACGACGTCACACGGCAGGTGTCCAATAGTAGCGGAGGGGCGAAGATGAGCGGGACGTTACATCCAGCCCACCTCCTTCCTTCCACATTGCCGGTGGAGGCAGGTAAGGAGATGTTCGTCGCTCCTGTGGTGTCACACACAGCGATGTGTGGCACGAGGAACAACATCCCTAATAAGAAGAAAACGATTTTTTGTTTCAGGACGACCTCTCCGCGGCAAACAATTTTGACCGCTTTTGCGATCGTTTCAGGTCGCTCATAAGTGTCACACACTGCGATATTGTTAATGAAGCCGGATGTGCGTCACAAACACCGTGACCCCGACGATAATTCATTAACGATATCGTAGCGTGTAAATGTGACGCCCTGGACCCCAGGGGTCACAGGTCACTACACAACATCATACACCCCCTTCCCTAGACAGGTTACACCAGTCACACATTAAACCCTTGTTGCCACCCTCCAGGGTTGATGTCTACACCAGGTGGGGTGGAGCCAGGCGGTTGGCCCCTCCCATCGAGGAGTTCACAGGCTGGAGGCGGGAAAACACAGTAGTCAGTCCAGTTGTGGGCAGTAGTGAGTGAGGAGTTAAAACTGTTGGTGTCTGGGTGGGAGCCCAGGCACTTCCAACAAGGTCGGCAGACGGTGGTGGCCGTCTGCAGGAGTTGGTGAAGGTCAGCGGAACCGTAGGACCAGGGTCAGGTGGTGGCCCGCCGGTACCGAATCAGGGAGCCGATTGGAGCCAAGCACCAGGCAGGGTACTCAGACCCTGACTAGGCTTAAAGCCAACCTCTAGTCAAATTTTCTGATTGCGGTCGGGACCTCAGGGGTTCATTCCCACCCAAGTCCCGATTGAAGGCAACAGCCTAACCGTTCCGGATAAGTGCCACCGCCAAGGGCCAGAGATTCAAAGGGCCAGCGTCTGCATGCAAAAGGGCTCCTCCGGCACGTATACGTCGGGGAGCGGACTCCCGGTTCTCAGGCATTGGAGTCAAGACACAAAACACAGGTGCAGGGAAACGACAACCACCATCAACCCATCCAGGGAGAACACCGCAGCCGGCTGCGGGCCCCGTCCATCCAGCCGTTTGGTTTACCAGAGACTCTGTCCATCTGTGTCTGAGTGAGTACACCAGTGCCATCCGGCACCGCGCTGCGCTGCACCGCAACCCTGCACCCTGCGAACCCCATCCTACGGGAACCCAACCTCATACCGGGCCCCGGGACCAACCGCCCCTACCCACGGAGGGGTCAATACCTAGCTGCTCCCCGCCATTGCTCCCGGGAACCCCGTCACCAGCAGCGGTGGTGCCCACCATCACCAGAAACCGTGGGTGGCGTCACGAACTCTGTATATATCCCAAATCCAAATTCCACCCCCTTTTCACTCGTGGGCGAGGAGCGCTGCTCGAGCCCCGGGTCCGGCCCGCTCGAGCCACCGAGGAGAAGGTACCGGATCTGAGCGCGATCTCCCTAAGCAGCCCCCGCGACAGGGAAGCTGTCCCTCGCCCCCGACATAAAGCCCGCTAATCTCTCTTTCAGGTTCCTTTATTCACCCCTTACCCCCATAGTATTGATAACCCACCTGGTGTTCCCCAAAAAATGGCAAGCATAAAAGAATACTCCACCACCTGCATTTTACCAATCGTGGTTCTAGCGGTCTCACAACAGTCACATATATAATATGCCATAAATGTAAATGATGACAAAGCCCCTATTCCCCGTAAAATGGTCACTACTGTTTCAACAAACTTTGTATAAGTTAATAGTATACATAAATCTAAGAAACTTTGTAATATATCTTATCAGAGGTATCTGCTTCTTTTTCCTCTTATCGATAATTTATTTTCCTTCCCTCAACCACAAAATCCATTTTGGGCAAAACAGAATAGAATACCATTTCACTGAGGAGTCAGATCACAGCTGCCTATTGAAGTCTATGGAGAGAAGAGGTAAGAAGAGGCAAAGTGAGAAGTGGAAGAGAGAGGCAAAGAGGCAGTTTATGATTCTGCTTTCTAGTAAGACTGGCTTCACACATCTGACAATCACAATCCAAGTAAAGTGTGGACTGGCCACAGCTCTCCTGACCTGAGCTCAATAGCATCATATATGAGGTTGAATTTGAGTTAGAAGACTTGCGTGGCCAGTCTTTATGTTGTGGTCCATACTTGGACTATGAATGTTAGACTTGTGAAATGGCCTAAGTAGTTTTCTTCACCCAGTCACTGGATTCACAGCAGCACACTCAATACTGCTGCATAAAGTGAACCTGTCAGGTGCAATATGCACCCAGAACCACGAGCAGTTCTGGGTGCATATTTTTAATCCCTGCATCTAGTAGCACATATAAAGAGATATTTAGAAAAAGTATTTCAAAAGATCCTTTATGATATGCCAATGAGCGCAGGGACTTGTTGCAACTGTGTAAGTTCCCCCGACTAGTCAGCTTTTTTAGCATATTAGCATGCCCACAGGGGTGTACTAACATGCTATTTGTGACGCCCTGGACTAGCCAGGTAGTCACAGGTAGACCCCCTGCACAAACACCAGCCGCTAATAAGGTGACAGCAGCCAACCTACAAACCCTTGTCACCTCTCTCAGTGTTCAATGGTCACACCAGGGGGCGGAGCCAGGCGGTTGGCTACGCCCACCAAGGAGTCCAGAGGGCCTGAGACAGGAAACAAACAGTCAGTTCAAGTTGAGTAGTCAATGCAGTCAGTCAGTCCTGTGGTGTGGAGTTCAAGTGCACCAGGCCTGTGGCGTCAGGTCTGCAGCAACAACACTGACCGGTGCCGGGGTCGTAGCCCTGGTACCGTGGCAAGGAGGCAGACGGTGGTTGCCGCCTGCAGAGCCGGGAAGACGGCTGGTGGAACCGTAAGGGACCGGGACAGGGTAGTGGCCCACCGGTAACGAACTGGGGAGCCAACTGGGAACCGGAGCACCAGGAGGGGTACTCAGACCCAGAACAAGGTCCAGAAGCCACTGGACCACGTCGAATTCACTGATTGAGGTCTGGAACTTAGGTCCTTTCCTGTCCCAAGACCCAAAAGACGGCAACAGCCCAAGGAGGGGGATAGAAAGCCACCGCACAGGCAGAGAGATTCCACGGGCCAGCGCCTGTGGACAAACGGGTTCCCCGACACACATCAAGCCGGGGAGCGGACTACCGTTGATGAAGCATAGCCAGTCAAGTTCTACCACAGGGGTGCAGGAGAAAGGCGGGAGCCACCAACCTGAGAAAGGGGCAAAGCGCAGCCGGCTGCGGGCACCAACCACCATCCTTTTTGGTTTACCAGAGACTCTGTCATAGTGAGTACAACAGTGCCCTCGGGCCGTGCACCGCACCACACCATCTTGCCCGCACCTCACAACCACCGGGCTCTGGAACCATCACACCCTGCCCACGGAGGGGTCAACACCAGGCTGCATAACACCGTCCCCGGGAGCATAGTTAGCAGCGGTGGTGTCCACATTCACCACAACCCGTGGGTGGCATCACGAACTTACACCCTTAAACTCCATGGCCTCGGCCGTGAACCTTTCCCACCGAAATCCCTACACGTAGCGTCAACTCCCTTTCAGAGCGACGTGACCCCCGGGTCCGGGAGGAGCTCGAGCCACCCACCGATGAGCACGGACCCAAGTGGCTCGGCAGCCGGCCGAGCCCCGGGGCAGTACACTTCAGTGCCCATTGCCCAGTGTCATCAGCGGTGAAGAGCATACCTGTGTCTTTTGTCACCACTTCAGAACGCCGGGTCAGTTCACATGAACAGGAGTCCCAGCACTTCCGGTCATGCGCACTATGAAGGTGGGTGAACGCGTCCCGGCTTCAGAGAGGTCTAGTGCAGGGTTCCCCAACTCCAGTCCTCAAGGCCCACCAACAGTGCATGTTTTCAGGATTTCCTTAGCATTGCACTGCTGTTGGAACCAGCACCTGGGCAGGTAATTACATTAACACCTGTGCAATACTAAGGAAATGCCAAAAACCTGCACTGTTGGTGGGCCTTGAGGACTGGAGTTGGGGACCTCTGGTCTAGTGCACATGACCGGAAGTGCAGGGGACTTCTGATCATACACACTGACCCTAAACTCAGCATTGTAAAGCAGCGACAATGGACACAGGCACACAAGTCACTGCCGATGACGCTGTGGCAATGGGCATTGAATAGCATGTTAGTACGTCCCTGTGGGCGTGTTAACATGCTAAGAGGGCAGACTAGTCAAGGGAATTAACACCCCTGCGACTAGTCCCTGCGCTCATTAACATATCATAAAGGATCTTTAGCAATACTTTATCTAAAGATCTTTTTATGTATGCTACTAGATGCATGGACAGCTGGGCAGGGATTAGAAATATGCACCCAGAACTGCTCGTGATTCTGCCTGCATATTGCACCTGACAAGTTCCTTTTAATGATGACCAGGCTGCAGCTGCTTTTGAAACTGTGCTACAGAGAGACAGAACAGGAGGGCAGAAATCCCTCCTGTCTATATGTGTTATATACAGGAGACAGCATACCAGCTAGTCTTCACTCACCAGCTCAGAGACAACTGAAGATTAAAGATAGATCTTGCCATGGGGAAAACTAGTCCAGGACAAAAGTCATATAAAAGCTAAAAATATTATTCCTTCATATACATACACACAACTTTCTTTTGAACAGTCACCTAATTTGACAGCGACGTTTAATACATACTTCAACCAGTATTTTTACACTATATTTGAGCATACTTGTTTGCTTCCGTTAAATCTTATAATAAATCTCATAGAATATACACATTTTCACTAGAACGGTAATGCTGGACAGTTTCCAAGTATTTATGTCCATATTGTTGTTGAAATCACATAAAATCCAAAGACTAAAAAAAAACCCATTACATCATGTGTTAACTTGCAGACACATAATGTGCCCTATAAATGTTATATCAACTCCAATTATCTCACACTAATCAGACAGAGAAACAAACATGACACAGTTACATTAGACAGTGGTAGTTTCTGGGTGTGTATACATATGCACATGGTGCAGGTACCTGGCTGATACCAGGCCCTGCTGCGAGATGAGACGAGTTCATTTGTTTAAATGGCCAGACTATTACCTGCCGTACTAGACAATTGCCGAACAGCAAATTAGTTGTAATAATAGATGACATTTGAATACATAAAATAGGGCTCTCAATAAAAATTGGACATGTTCATAGGGATTAGTGAATGCTAACAGCGTCCTTCCTCAAATCATTGCCAGTGCTTCAACAACAAAAAAAAAGTGCTTTGGCATTTAAAGAAAATTTGCCCCTTTGTGCATAAAATTGTATCTTCCAGACGTGATGGAGGATATAATCAATGCTGAGATATCCATTGATTACCAGAATGAAAAGACCGTACTGTAATTGGTCTTGCGGCGTCTCTCCGGAGTGAGCGGTGTTGGGGAGGGGCACGCGGCTCTAAAAAATATCACAGCCTTTCTGTTCTTCTAAGGAACACGCTTCAGGACCCCTCAGCCATTATTGCCCTAAAGAGTCTTTGTTTCACTGTTTTGATTGTTTCTTGAGTGCTTGCTTTGTTATTTTTGATCTACAGTGTTTTTATAGTGCTTTTCTATCATTTTTTGGTCATCTTTTTTTCCAGTCTACTAAAATTAAAACACAAGGAAAAAGCTCAAAAAAGACACCTGGGCATCTTCTGAATCTTCCCATTGACTTGTGTTGCGAAGTATAGAACGTCTTTAGACCTGGTTGTCAACTGTCCAGGACAGTCGGTAAAAATGTGTCACTTTTCGGCCCGGTCTATAAAAATAATTTTATGATGTCCATGATTTTTCTTAAGTCGTTAAGACTCCTACAGATTATTTTTACTATCATTATCATCATTTTACAGTTCACAGTGAATATCACTGATTTACATCTATCAGAATTATGGACTGTAGACATGAATTACTCATAATTAAAATGATTTCCTATAGTTTTACACTGTGTTCATAAAAATATTGTCTGTCCGTGGTTTTTGAAGTTGGCTAGGAAAAATAAAAAGTCAAGTTGGCAACCCTGTCTTCAGAGTGTGGATAATACCTGAAGAATGGTCAGGTCACTTCTTTAAAAGGGGTTGTCCAATATTTAGGAAACCCCTTCTCATTCCCCATGCTTGCCCCCCATTAAAATTAAAAAGCTTATACTTTCCTCCGGTGCCGGTGTTGTTCCAATGGTGCTAAAATTAGGAAGAAACTGGAAAGACAAAGGAGCGCAAATTGGGTCTTACCTGGAAAACAAAAGGGAATCGTGCAAGTTGTGAGGTTTTCTTGAGTAGTTGTGAAAGTCACAACCAATATTGAGGTGTCTCAACAGCTGCTGCAGCACCCCAGGTAGAGATGATAGGAAAGAGGATGAACGGGGATATACCGTGCTGTCGTGGAAGAAACACCGATCCAAAGATGGTAGAATTGGTGATTTTTTTTTTTTGTCCTAATGAAGGAGAATTAAGTCTCAGAAATGCGTCGACAATGAAAAAAAAAATCACCAATTTACCAATTCTTTGGATTGGTGTTTCGTCCGTATTCCCGTTCATCCTCTGTTCCTATCACTTCCAGTGGTGCCAGCAGCCGGCTTCCCGTTCCTCATCTTCGGACATATTAGTAATCCAGAGGAGGTGACAAAGAACCCGGAACTCTGACCCCTAGATATTCAATTTGCTCGAAGCCGAGGAAAGCCGAAAGAGGTTTGGGTGTCATAGCCTCACCTGAGCCTCGAAAGAGCGAGTGCCGATACCACTGGAACTGCTCCGGCACCGGAGGTGAGTTTATGCTTTTTGATTTTAAAGGGGACAAACATAGGGAATGAGAAGGAGTTTGTCTAAGTAGTGGAGGGCTGGTTTAGCCTTTTTGGCATCTTTTGAACAGGAAGCAGTTAAAAGATGCTCAAAAGCCTAAACATATGAACAGAAAGTAATTTTCCATATTAATTCACATGTTGAGCATCTTTTGATATTTTTTTTCTGTTTGTTTTTTTGGGGTCTTTTTAGTGGTATTTTCGATGGTATGTGCCTGAAAACAATGTTGCAGGTATACAGTACAGACCAAAAGTTTGGACACACCGTCTCATTCAGAGAGTTTTCTTTATTTTCATTACTCTGAAATGTGCGATTCACATTGAAGGCATCAATACTATGATTTAACACATGAGGAATGAAATACTTAACAAAAAAGTGTGAAACAACTGAAAATATGGCATTTTCTTGATGAGCTTCAAAAGGTAGTCACCGGAAATGGTTTTCACGTCACAGGTGTACCCTGTCAGGTTTAATAAGTGGGATTTCTTGCCTTATAAATGAGGTTGGGACCATCAGTTGTGTTGTGCAGAAGTATGTTGGATACACAGCTGATAGTCCTACTGAATAGACTGTTAGAATTTGTATTATGGCAAGAAAAAAGTAGCTAAGTAAAGAAAAACGAGTGGCTATCATTACTTTAAGAAATGAAGGTCAGTCAGTCCGAAAAATTGGGAAACCTTTGAAAAAGTGTCCCCAAGTGCAGTGGCAAAAACCATCAAACGCTAGAAAGAAAGTGGCTCACATGAGGACCGCCCCAGGAAAGGAAGACCAAGAGTCACCTGCGGAGGATAAGTTTATCCAAGTCACGAGCCTCAGAAATCGCAGGTTAACAGCAGCTCAGATTAGAGACCAGGTCAATGCCACACAGAGTTCTAGCAGCAGATACCTCTCTAGAACAACTGTTAAGAGGAGGCTTTGTGCAGCAGGCCTTCATGGTAAAATAGCTGCTAGGAAACCACTGCTAAGGACAGGCAACAAGCAGAAGAGACTTGTTTGGGTTAAAGAACACAAGGAATGGACATTAGACCAGTGGAATTCTGTGCTTTGGTCTGATTAGTCTAAATTTGAGATTTTTAGAAAACGCAGAAAAGGTGAACGGATGGACTCTACATGCCTGGTTCCCACCGTGAAGCATGGAGGAGAAGGTGTGATGGTGTGGGGGTGCTTTGCTGGTGACACTGTTGGGGATTTATTCAAAATTGAAGGCATACTGAACCAGCATGGCTACCACAGCATCTTGCAGCGGCATGCTATCCCATCCGGTTTGCGTTTAGTTGGACCATCATTTATTTTTCAACAGGACAATGACCCCAAACACACCTCCAGGCTGTGTAAGGGCTATTTGACTAAGAAGGAGAGTGATGGGGTGCTACGCCAGATGACTTGGCCTCCACAGTCACCAGACCTGAACCCAATCGAGATGGTTTGGGGTGAGCTGGACCGCAGAGTGAAGGCAAAAGGGCCAACAAGTGCTAAGCATCTCTGGGAACTCTTTCAAGACTGTTGGAAGACCATTTCCGGTGACTACCTCTTGAAGCTCATCAAGAGAATGCCAAGAATGTGCAAAGCAGTATTCAAAGCAAAAGGTGGCTACTTTGAAGAACCTAGAATATAAGACATCTTTTCAGTTGTTTCACATTTTTTGTTCAGTATTTCATTCCACATGTGTTAATTCATAGTTCTGATGACTTCAATGTGAATCTACAATTTTCAGAGTCATGAAAATAAAGAAAACTCTCTGAATGAGACGGTGTGTCCAAACTTTTGGTCTGTACTGTACATCCTCAACTCTTGTCTGGAACCATGAAAAAAAAAATCACTAGTTGTACTAATCTGTATGGGGTCACATTGACCCCATGGTACTAGACAAGGGTTAAGACTGGATGTCCAGAGGATTCTCAAAAGGTAGGAACAAGCGATGTGTCAGTGGTAACATGATATATGCCTTTATAATATATGCAACCCACAACCTTCAGAATAAATTGCATATTCGAGGAATATTGGTGCTAAACACACAAAATGATGATGATTAAATGACTAAGCATTAAGATTGACTTATTAACATCAAAGGGACTAATCATTTTCAGTTTAGTTGGTATGAGGGTGTCAGCAAATTATGCCAACCGTTCAGCTGTTAATAGTTCATTTGTACAGTGTAATTAGCTCTTGAAGATATAAATCATTCCCAAACTGACCAAACCTGTAATTTATTACATCACATCTTGACTTCTTTTAGTAGCAAGAGTCCAGCGTGCAGCACAACCACAGGGCTCTGTTCACATGTCTGTTCATGCCGTTTTACAATCTGTTGCAATAGTTAAGCAAACGGAAGCAGAGGATCCATTGATTATTATGGGGTCTGTTTGCGTTCCTTCTTTTTTGGAAGACAAAGTTCTGAACCAGAGACTTTTTTTTTACATTCTTAAAAAATCATGGCCAAAAGTACTTCATAGTTAATTAATAGGCCACATGGCTTCAAGTTACATAACTGATGCAATGGATCAATCACTTACTCCATTTGTCTGTTCCTAAAACGGAATAGGTAAATTAAATGACATGTGAACAGAGCCTAAGAATATTTTTTTATTATAATGTTATTGACATAAAGTAATATGACCATTGGCTAAATAAAGTATAGCTGTCACAATGACTCTTTAATCTCAAGGATACTCCTGAAGGTCGAGAGGTCTGAGTCCCTTCCTGGCCCTGCTCTACCACCAGTCCTGATCTGATTAATCTTCGCCCTCCCCCAGGGATGGACAGGACAGGAGTGTATTGAAAACCACAGATAAAGACAGGCAAGGGTAAGGGTATCGTCACACTTTAGCGACGCTCCAGCGATCCCACCAGCGATCTGACCTGGTCAGGATCGCTGGTGTGACGCTACATGGTCGCTGATGAGCTGTCAGTCAGGCAGATCTCACCAGCGACCAGTGACCAGCCCCCAGCAACGCGTGGAAGCAATGCTGTGCTTGGTAACTAAGGTAAATAACGGGTAACCAAGTGCTTGGTTACCCGAAGTTTACCTTGGTTACCAGCGCACACCGCTTAGTGCTGGTTCCTTGCATTCGTAGCCAGAGTACACATCGGGTTAATAAGCAAACCGCTTTGCTTATTTACCCGATGTGTACTCCGACTACGTGTGCAGGGAGCCGGCACTGGCAGCCTGAGAGCGGCGGACGCCAGTAACCAAGGTAAATATCGGGTAACCAAGCAAAGCACTTCGCTTGGTTACCCGATATTTACCTTGGTTACAGCTTACCGCAGGCTGCCAGTAGCCGGCTCCCTGCACATTTACATCGTTGCTCTCCCATTGTCAAACACAGCGATGTGTGCTTCACAGCAGGAGAGCAACATCCAAAAAATGAACCAAAGCAGTGTGTAACGGGCAGCGATTTCACAGCAGGGGCCAGATCGCTGCTCAGTGTCACACACAGCGAGATCACTAATGAGGTCACTGCTGCGTCACAAAAACCGTGACTCAGCAGCGATCTCGCTATGTGAGAAGTACCCCTAACACCAAAACTCTGACACACAGCACACACACACACAAAAGGTAAAGATGATACGAGATTGAGGAGGAAAAACAAGAGAAGGAAGTGCAAAACAATAGGGGTAAACGCCACAACCACTCCTAACAATAGATACAACTTAAAACACAACTTTCATCAAAGAGATTGGGACACTACACCTCACAGACTAACATAGAATAAACTATAGCCTGCATGGGTAGCATGATTCCACCAGCATTAACAGGAGGGAAGCAGATGTGATAGGTCTCCCCACAACATGTGATTAAAGCAGCAAGCAGACTAGCAGAGATTAGCTATTCTGCCCATGAATCAGCACACATCAGGTAGACGCTCAAGTCGATTAAAAACATAGGGTGGATTGTCAGAATCTGCAATCTGAACAGAGTCTAATGCTGCCATGACAGTTGACGAAGTTTGTGCAAACCTCTGTGTGACAGTAGCACATAACACCTGTACTGACTGCAATGTAGTTACTTTTTCTTTTTTATAGAAAAAAAAAAAAAAAAAGCCCAATTCGGATTCTCCATGATACATGAAATGGCAAAATACAGCAATTATGTTACAAAATATTTAAATATTATAAAAAAACCCATATTAAATAAAAAAAAGAAAAGCTGGCGCCACTGTGATAAAGTCTCCGCTCTCCTGCTGGTTCTGGCAACCCACCGTCGATGAAAGATCCTGGTCGCTAGGTGACTTTCTTGAACATCTCCAAAATCATCAAATTCAATGTGTGCATTGATTCAGTTTGCCTGAAAGCACATCATGGAGCGGATCGCATTACTTGAATCGATTATGAGGGAGTTTGATAACAGGGCTCCCTGAATTCACACCGCTGGTTATGTGTTGCCATATATAAACTAAAACTAACATCTGAGCAAAACTAATACACTGTGTGATGAATAGTGCCGGGCCTGCTTGGATGCAGCATGAAATAATATGAAATGAAATGTTCCACATTAAAGGAATATTTCATAGTTTGAAAAATCTTCGTAAACTTCAATTTCCCTTCCTTCAGTAGCACCACAGGATAAATTACACAATGCCCACGCCATTAAAGAGGTTGTCTCAGATTCCTATTTACAGGAACATGCTGCTCCCTGACCTCGTGGCTTCCTGCTTGCCGGGGAGCAGTAAACTCCTGAAGATTGGCAGCTAAGATAGGCGGAATGGCTGAGCCGTCGGCCCGAAACTGCCTGGTCTCCATTGCTGCAAGCAGACAGAGTGTGACGTCTGACCAAGACCACAGCCTCAGGGTGGCTGTCATAGACAGACTACAGGCTAGCCGCCCACTGAGCAGTATCCCGAGAACCCCGAAACCCTTTAACTACTGTACAGGGATCTGGAATTACTACAGGGTACAGGAGGTCACTGCCTATGAAAGTAGTCGTTAGGCAGGGTCAAAATAAGGAGGTACAAAGAGGGACAAAGTGGGCAGGCAACAGAGCAGTCAGGAAATCAGGCAAAGGTCAAATTGGAGACGGCAACAAAGTGCAAAAACAGCAGTCAGGAGAGTGGTCAGTGAACAGGCACAGGTCAAAAACACTGAGATCAATAGTACAAGAGAAGGACGTGAACTGGAGACACAGCAGTAATACCACAAAGGCGAGACCAGCAGACTGGAGGAGGAATAAGAAGGATGTGGTGCCTTCCCAATGGCTGTGGCTGAAAAGTGGTAAATCCAGTTGGAAACACAATTTGCCCAAAGGGCAACTAGAGGTACCCTAAACTAAAGATTAATAAAACTTAACTTTTAATCCTAACAAATTAACACAGATCAATCTAAAATCAGGAGCAGGTAGAGCAATCAAACATATACTAAATCACGTATCCGGCCGCGGACCAGACATTATGAGTAAGTGAACAACTGTCCAACAATAATTGTCAGAGTGATATTGCCCTATCCTGCCTAATAAAAGCTAACTAATAGCCTCCCCAAAATGTTTCACCATGTCTGGCTTCATCAGGGGGCTAAGGCTTCTGTAGTATCAGGGAAAAAGCTGGGTCACTGGAGCTGGCTGAATCCAGCGATCTGGACAACTTTACAGGAGCACTTCTAATGTGTAGCTTGTTAGCACGAGCTCCTTGCTTTGGCAACTGAGAGGAGACCGGTTACTGAGAGTATTTTTAATAAGAGGTTAATTGCAAAGTTGCTTCTTTTTACAATAATATCCATTTATTAAATTGAGTTGACCCCATAAGTGCAGGACAAGACAGGTTATCCTGAGGAACAGATGCGCTTTATACAGTATGTACTTTTCACTCTGGCCAGACACCTAGGCTCAGACTGGCCCGACACCTAGGCTCAGACTGGCCCACAGGGAAGGCGGTGAATTCCCGGGTAGGCCCCTGTGCATGATTTTGCCTCCCAACCCTCTACATAAGCAGACTCCATGCTAGTCAACGGCCCCTGGCACCCCAGTCTGACACTGTATATACTCTATGGTAATTAAACGAGTTAAATTATTTAAAAATGGCAGATTTCCCTTCTGTTCATGTTGCAAAGCATTATTGAAATGGAGTGTGAGTTTGTAGAAAATCAACCTCCATGCTGCTATTATTAATAGAAACCCAACAGGATTGTCTCGTGACAGATAAATCCATTATAGAATTAAGGGCATAAAGCCTAAAGTACATTCTTCATGCCTTAAGGACAAACATAGGTATTATATACCATGTATATTATGTTATTTTTTTATATAGTTACATAGATTGAAAAAAGACTTTGGTCCATCTAGTTGAACCTTTCTCCACCAATTATACATTTTATCACTAAATCATTTTTAAGCAGCAATATTGTGTATACTGAGAAATCATCCTATCTTATCTTATCTTAATGTATCTTAGTTAAAAAAAAATCTGTTAAGGCTTAAAGGAGTTTTTCATTCATAATTTCCTTTAACCTCATGGTTTATACTAGGTTAAAACAATAAAAAGAGCTGTTTCACATTTTCTGCTGCTCCAGTGATGCCTCTCTATTGCTGCTATGATTTTTGTTTACAGGCTGCAGCGGTGTCTTCACAACTACTGCGCACATCAGTGCTGCAGCCAATCACTAAATTTAGATACCGCAAGCTGATGAGTTCAGTAATTGGCTGCATCGGTGACTTTTATCTTCTTTACAAGCAGGTTGGATGCTTAAAGGGAATCTGTCAGCAGGTTTTTGCAAGCTCGTCTGGAAGCAGCATGTTGTAAGCAGAGACTCTAAATCCAATGATGTATCACTTAGATTACTGGGTGCAGCTATTCTGACACAATCAGAATTTTTAGCTTTAGTCCTGTAGCAATGTCCAGAGAGCTGGCCCACTAACACCAGGCTCTCTATAGAGATTGTACATTGACAGTGAGGTGTCAGAGGAGGGGGCAACCGGACTGCCCTGCGCTTGAGTTTGTAGTCCAAGCAATGAAAAGGGTCCTGCTGCTTAAACAAAAATAGCAAATAAACAGATTGGACTGTGACAAGACAGACAGCCCTGAATCCTCTGTGTTAACCTTTACAACATGCTGGCTTCAGCTTACATAGCAAAAACCTGCTGACAGATTCCCTTTAAGTGCCACTCGATTTATTCTTTATGGGGCTACCAGAAAAAGATGAACAAATCGCTTGGGAAGCCAATAAGGAATGAACGCAGCACAGATTGGGCATGTGCATCGCCGCAGATCTCTGCACCTTCGATAGCTGTACCTCTGATTTTATGATGAATCATTTCTTGGTGTTATCTATAAACACTCTCCTAAAATGGTAGATACTTTGTTGTGAAGAGTACAAGACTCATGGATAAATATCAAGAACATTTACGAAAATGATGGTACATTTTTTAATAACCAATGAGACCATTGAAGTATGCTAGAAAAAATATGCAACTGAATTTTGGTTGTTCACTATGATTTTACACATAAAAATACCACTATTTTTCCATCGGACACTGATTCATTCTTAAAGGGAATCTGTCAGCAGGATTTTGCAATGTAAGCTGATGACAGCATGCTGCAAGGGTTAAAAAATAGAAAACAACTGTGCTTTTCTTATCTGTGTAGGAGCTATTCTTTATGTAAACTAAAGGGTTTATTGCTCTGTGATTAACATTTGTGTGACTCTGTGCCTCCTGCAGACCAGTCCGCAACGCCCCCTGCTGTGGCTGACACCTCACAGTCAATGCACAATTTCTATAGGCCCCTTTATACACTGAGACTTTCTAGCGATCCCACCAGCGATCTTGACCTGGCCGGGATTGCTGGAAAGTCGCTAGTGAGCTGTCAAACAGGCAGATCTGGCCAACGACGCAGCAGCGATACGGACCTGCAGAACGACCTCGCTGGTCGTTGGGGACGTGTCACACAGCAGGGGACGCTATAGCACGCTGGGTTCTAAGTCGCCAACAATGTTGTTGTAACGGTGTCAAACACACCGATACATGCTGCGCAGCGGGAAACAAAGGACCAAAAATGGTCCTGAAAGATTTGTAGTGATCAGCGACCTCACAGCGGGGGCCATGTCGCTGATGTGTGTCACACACTGCAATGTCCCTGGGGAGGTCGCTATTACGTCACAAAACCGGTGACGTTACAGCAATATCACTAGCGATGTTGCAGTGTGTAAAGGGGCCTTATTGAGTTCCTGGTGTGGACGGTGGTAGCTGGCAGCTCTGCTACACTCAATTCTGAGATAAAGTCAGAATGGCTGCACACAGTGACCTAAGTTAAACATGGTTAATTTCAGAATCTCTTTGCCTACCACAGACTGCTCTCAGCTGAAGTAGCAAAAACTTGCTGACAGATTCCCTATAAAGATGAACTCCACCAGAAGACTGTAAGGCGAATGTGCACATAAGTATTTGTGCATCTGAGGCATTGAAAGGATTCTCTATTCATATGATATTATCAGTATCAGATGGGTCTTGAATAGGCTGATATGCAGTACAGCGGCTGTCACACATTGATCGGAGCTGCGCAGTGCAGCTCTGTTCAATGTTTCTATCCGGCTGGAGCTGATTACAGCTGATCGGAGGCTTACAGGGAGTCGGACTAACACCAGCCTGATACTGGTGACCCAACTAGGTCTAGGTCATCAATATTGTATGACCGGAGAAACCCTTTAATAACAGTCTAAAGTGAACCCCAGATTAATCTGTACTTAAAGACATGCCACTTCTTTCCTGAAGTGTTATAAAGTTCCCAGCACATACAATGGAGCATAGAGAATATAAGTGTTGCCATAAGCTGCCTGTGTGGCTCTGACTCAGAACTCAGCTCTGAGCGCTGTTGTCAGATCCATCAAACACCCCCTCAATGTAAATCACATAATGATAGAGATGCACATGTTCATTACCTCGCCATCTAAGGAGATGTATATGCCTATAGCATGCCTGGCAAATGCCATCCCTAGCTAAAAAGCATTTTAGATGGCAAATTTGTATCTTTGTTATCCAATGTGAAAATATTTATATATAAGGCTATGTTCACACAATCGGGATCAGTTGAATTTTTAAAGTGCAAAATGTCTGCACCATCGCCACACCTTAGTTTACTTGCGTTTTTGTGTGTGTCTTTGATGCTGCGTTTTTATCACGTTTTTTTACTCTGTTTGGTGTGTCATCCTTTAAAGGGAACCTGTCACCAGATTTTTCATATGTGAACTAAGACTCCCACCTTCAGCAGTGCCTGTGCAACCTTCCATAAAGATGTATATTAACCCCTGACTCCTCCTTCTGTATAATTATATATATTCTCTGATGCTGAATATAAATCCGGACGGTCCAGTCCAATGGGCATCCTTGCTGATCATCTATTCCTCCTCTCTGCCACTGATTGACATCCTTTTCCTCTGACATGGATGACGATTTCTGTGTCATCCTCATAGCATGGGGAAATACCCCTACTGCGGATAGAGCATTAAACATAAGTGTGTATGCATGACATGGCGATATGTCTGCCCAGCCGTGAGATTTTGCTCTGCTATGTCATCATTTACATAGCTGAGGGAAAACTTGTGGCTGTGAATACACATCGCCAGCTCAAACATGTATATTTTGCTCTGCCCTACTGTGGGCAGAATTTAAACATAAGTGTGCATGCGCGAGCTACCGATGTGTTTCTGCACGTGCCAGATTTCCACCGACTATGTGGATGATGACGTAGCTGAGCATAATCTCACGCATGGGCAGACATATCGCCATGTTGTGCATGTACACATATTTTTTAGGCTATCCCCGCAGTAGAGTAGTGCAAAGTGAAAATGTGCAAGCCGGCAATGTATCTGCACAGGCGCCACATTTCCCCCTACTATGTGGATGATGACGTAGCTGAGGAAAATCTCATGCTTTTGCAGAGATATCGCCATGTCGCGCATGCACACTTATGTTTTAAGGTCTGCCCGCAGTAGGGTACAGCAAAGTGCACATGCGGGTAGGCGATGTGTCTGCGCAGGTGCCATATTTCCTCGACTATGTGGATGGTGATGTAGCTGAGCAAAATCTCACACATGGGCAGACATATCCCCATGTCATGCATGCACATGCATGTTTTAGGCTCTGCCCGCAGTAGGATAGAGCAAAGTAGGATGCACAAGACGGCAATGTATATGCGCAGGCGCCAGATTTTCCCAGGCTATATGTATGACGCAGGAGGTATCATCGAGGTCAATCAGAGGAAAAGGACAGCAATCAGCGACATAGAGGAGGGATAGGTGCCCAGCAAGGACGCCCATCGGACTGGATTGTCCGGATTTACATACAGTCGCAGCTTGGAAAAAGGTTCTGCAGATCAGTTTACGCAGTGTGAAAAAGAAGTCGTGGACATGAGATTTCTATTAATCCCACCCACTGTGCTCGTACTGTAAAATGCTGCGATCAGATCATGAGTAAGGGGTACTATGCACGCTGCGACATCGCTAGCCGATCATAGCGATGCCGAGCGCGATAGCACCCGCCCCCGTCGCACATGCAATATCTTGTGATAGCTGCCGTAGCGAACATTATCGCTACGGCAGCTTCACACGCACTTACCTGGTCGGCGACGTCGCTGTGACTGCCGAAGAATCCCTCCTTCAAGGAGGCGGTGCGTTCGGAGTCACAGCAACGTCACTAATCGGCCGGCCAATAGAAGCGGAGATGAGCGGGATGTAAACATCCCGCCCACCTTCTCCCTTCCGCTTTGCCGGTGGACGGCGGGCGCAGGTAAGGAGATGTTTGTCGGTCCTTCGGCTTCACACACAGCGATGTGTGGAGCTGCAGGAACGACAAACAACATCGTACCTGCGGACGCACCGACATTATGAAAATGAACGACGTGACACAGATCACCGATTTTTGACTGTTTCACGCTCGTTCATCTTCTCTCCTAGGCTTTACATGTTGCGACGTCATTACCGACGCCGGATGTACGTCACTTTCGATTTCACCCCGACGATATTGCAGTAGCGATGTCGCAACGTGCAAAGTACCCCTATCACTCATCATGGGAACGTAACCCAAAACAGGATGGCAGAATCTGATGATCCTGCTACTCTAAACTGAAGACTAATCAACATGATAATTTATTCAGCCTGGCTCCTCATACAATAGCAAGCTTTTCAATTCATTGGCCAAGACGCTAAGGCGTTGTTTCACACTGTATGGTTTGAAGAAAACAAAGGCAAGTAATAGTAACATTACTAATACTGTCATTTCTATTATTATTACTGTGGTGCATGTCATTGATTGTGCAGGAATGGCGTTGCTGTAGCACTATTTTGCATCTATTATTTTTCGGAATATTTATTTTTCTATTGCTGTTATTTGTAAATCTTCAAACATCAGGCAGGTAATTGATTCTGATTTCTATCTTGGATCCCATGTTCTCCTCCTACATAATTATACATCTGCATTAGAAGCCTCATATGGTAAAGACGTAGGGTTCATCTATCTAGGCTTTCAATCAGACTGCAGAGCCGTCAGGTCAGCCACTAAGTCAGCCATGAAGCCATCCAGCTGGAAGCAGACACTGCAGCTATGGGGCAGTCTTGGAGCGGCGTTGCCAGCAAGCAGCTCTGTCTAGACGCTGGTCCTCCTCCTCCCGCTCTCACAGGAGCACAGTGCAGCTACACCATACATCACAATAGTATACTTGGATGACTATTTTACGGTTTATAAAAAAATTCCCCTGAAATCATTACAAAAATATATTCTTGTAATTTCAATTTGTAATTTTACATACACAGCTCTGGCAAAAATTAAGAGACCACTGCACAGTTTTATAAAAATCTGCATCTCTACATGTCTAACAGCCATTCCATTCCAGTGTCAATTGAATTCCAACCACAGTACAGAACGGCAGAGGGCGAAAGCGACTCTCCACTGACTGGGATGACCGTCATCTTATTCGAATGCCACTCAGCAACCACAGGATGACATCAAGAGACCTACAAAAGGAATGGCAAATGGCAGCTGGGTGAAGTGCACAGCAAGAACAGTTTGTAACAGGCTCCCAGAGGCAGGGCTCAAATCATGTAAAGCTAGAAAAAAGCCTTTCATTAATGACAAGCAAAGGAGAGCCAGGCTGAAGTTTGCCAAAGACCTTAAGAATTGGACCATAGAGGACTGGAGTTAAGCGGGCTTTACACACAGCGACACCGCTAGCGATGTCGCTGGTGAAAGCACCCGCCCCCGTCGGTTGTGCGTCATGGGCAAATCGCTGCCCATGGCGCACAACATCGCTCGACCCCGTCACACATACTTACCTGCCTAGCGGCGTCGCCGTGGCCGGCGATCCGCCTCCTTTCTAAGGGGGTGGTTTGTTCGGCGTCACAGCGTGTCACTAAGCGGCCGCCCAATAGAAGCGGAGGGGCGGAGATGAGCGGGACGAACATCCCGCCCACCTCCTTCCTTCCTCATTGCCGGTGGCCGCAGGTACGGTGATGTTCCTCGTTCCTGCGTTTCACACGCAACAACGACGCTAACGAGGCCGGATGTGAGTCGCGAATTCCGTGACAGTAAAACGACATCTCATTAGCGATGTCGTTACATGTAAAGCCCGCTTTAGGTAATCTTCTCTGATGAGTCTTATTTTCAGCTTTGCCCAACACCTGGTCGTCTAATGGATTGACGGAGACCTGGAGAGGCGTACAAGACACAGTGTCTTGCACCCACTGTGAAATTTGGTCGCAGATCGATGGTGATCTGGGGATGCTTCTGCAAGGCTGGAATTGGGCAGATTAAACTTTGTAAGGGTACTTTCACACTTGCGTTATTTTCCTTCCGTTACAATCCGCCCTTTTGGGAAACAGCGGAATCCGTTAACGGATTCCGCTGTTTCCCATAGACTTGTATGGTTGACGGATTGTACCAAAAGGAGCTGCGTTGCTTCCGCTGGGCGACGCTCCGTTGCTTCCGCCCAGCGGGAGGAACGCAGCATGTAACGTTATTTTGAGCAGCGGAATCCTCTGGATTTCACTGCGCATGCTTTTTTTTTTTTTTTTTTTTTTTTTTTTTTAAATCAAACTTTATTTTGGCTCGCGGTGGCCGAACGTTCAGCTGAGCGCCCGGCCGTCGGCAAGCGACAGCGCTCAGCTGAATGACCGGCCACCAGCATGCCCGGCCGCCGGCAAGTCACAGCGCTCAGCTGAGCGCCCGCCCGCCGGCATGCCCGGGCGCCGGCAAGTGACAGCGATCAGCTGATCACCCGGCGGCCGGCTGCAGGGAGCGATCAGCTGATCACCCGGCGGCCGGGAGCGATCAGCTGATCACCCGGCAGCCGGCTGCAGGGAGCGATCAGCTGATCACCCGGCAGCCGGGAGCGATCAGCTGATCACCCGGCGGGCGGGAGCGATCAGCTGATCACCCGGCGGCCGGCTACTGGGAGCAATCAGCTGATCACCCAGCGGCCGGCTGCAGGGAACGATCAGCTGATCGTTCACTATAGTCTGCCGCTGGTAAAACCGGGAAAAAAAAAAAAAAAAAATCAAAACTAATTGCGTTGTTTTGCAGCATCCGTTGCATCCGTTGTGTCACTATATGCAACACATCCGTTGCATCCGTTACACAACGCAATGCAACGGATACCGTTCAACGCAAGTGTGAAAGTACCCTAAAGGACATATGAATCAAGCCTCATACAATGCTATCCTGGAAAAACAGTTGCTTCCTTCTACTCAGGCAATGTTCCCTAACTCTGAGGACTGTTTTTTCCAGCAGGACAATGCGCCATGCCACACAGCTAGGTCAATCAATGTGTGGATGAAGGACCACCACATCAAAACCATGTCATGGCCATCCAAACTCCAGACCTGAACCCCATTGAAAACCTCTTGAATGTAATCAAGAGGAAGATGGATAGTCACAAGCCATCAAACAAAGAAGAACTGCTTAAATTTTTGCGCCAGGCGTGGTATACGGTCACCCAAAAGCAGTGTGAAAGACTGGTGGAAAGCATGCCAAGACGCATGAAAGCTGTGATTAAAAATCATGGTTATTTCACAAAACATTAATTTCTGAACTCTTCCTGGACTAAAACATTATTAGTATTGTTGTTTCTAAATGATTATGAACTTGTTTTATTTGCATTATTTGAGGTGTCTGAAAGCAATGCATTTTTTTGTTAGTTTGACCAATTCTCAATTTCAGAAAATAAATACAAAATTTATTGCTTGGAAATTGTCAGTAGTTTATAGAATAAAAGAACAATTTACATTTTACTCAAATAATATACCTATAAAGAGAAAAATCTGAAAAACTGAGAATTTTGTAGGGGTCTCTTAATTTTTGCCAGAGTTGTATTTGTTTCCTTCATTGACATGAAAACAACAATGTTATATCTGTAAACTATATGCTATAAAAGAGAAAGGACATGATGGTCTTATTAAAGGGAATCTGTCAGCAGGTTTTTGCTATGTAATCTGAGGACAGCATGCTGTAGGGATTAACACACAGATTTCACCAATGCATCTCTTATCAAGGTCCGTGCTGCTGTTTAACTGGAGATTATCATTGCTGGGCTTCATTCCCTCCTGCCTGGTAGTACAGCTTGTCACCTCTTGTGATTAGCAGCTCACCATCTATAGACAATGTACATAGAGCCTGGTGTGGGCGGGGTTAGCTTTCTCAGCTCTGTTGCATGTTACATCTAAAAACTCTCATTGTGTAAGAACCGCTACATCATTGGATTCAGGGACTCTTTGCCTCTACATCATGGTATTCTCAGATGAGGGAGCAAAAACCTGCTGACACATTCCCTTTATTAGCTTTGGGCCTGAATGCAGCTTTAGAAAATTAATTTTTAGCCTTCAGACTTTGTGAAAGCCTGTAGGTCTGTCCACATGGCCATGTGTATAGAAGAAAGTGACAATTCTTTTATAAAAACTGGACTGGATGCCGGTCTCCTGACATGAGCCTGACAGCTGTATATATTCCTATGAGGCTGTCATGTTCAGGTCAGGAGACCAGCGTAGTCCATTCTTCACGGTCTGTACAAAAATTATGTTACATGGAAGTCTGAATGAGGCTTTACACTAATAAACAACCTTTTTAGTTATAATATTGACTGTGTGGATAGCAGACTACAGTTACTATAAAGAATTGTACAAGATATCATACATTGCTGACTTTTATTAATGGCTGTCCTCAACAACTTGTATTCGCCCGTCCTAAATTTCCACCCTTCTAATTACTGTGCTCCTATAATCCTAGTGCTGCAACTGAGTATGGTGGATTGACAAAGTAAAACTAGTTCTGGAACTGAGCAGGCCTGACCAGAAAAGTTTAAAGGGGTTGTCCGGTCTAAAACGTCAAGTCTGCATGGCTCTATATATGACTGCAGACTTGTGAATCCTCACTTTGCTTGCACTGTGCACTGTGAGGATTCTCCGGCGTCGGAACAGCGGTCACGATGCTGCGAGTATGTGTTATGCAGACTCCCGGACAGAATCCGACTACACTGTTTCCGGTGCACTCAATGTAAACGGCCCACCTCCAGCCCCACAGGAGCCCAACAAGTAAGGCGGACCACATCCAGCCGCACAGGAGTCCAATAAGTAAGGGGCCCACATCCAGCTCCACAGGAGCCGAAGAAGTAAGGGGGACCCACATCCAACCGCACAAAGATCGAGTAAGTAGGAGGGTCCACATCCAGCTGCACAGGGGTCCAATACGTAAGGGGCCCACCTCCAACCCCACAGGAGCCCAAAAAGTAAGAGGGACCCACATCCAACCGCACAGAGGTCCAGTAAGTAGGGGGCCCACATTCAGCTGCACAGAGGTCCATAAAGTAAGGGGACCCACCTCTGGCCGCACAGTGGCCTGAGAAATAAAGGGGGCTTGCTTGCCTCCAGCCCCCACCGGGGACCAGGAAGGGGGCCCACCTCCAGCTGCACAGAAGCCCAAGAATTAAGGTGGCCCACTTCCAGCTGTACATGGGATCAAGAATGAAGTGGGCCCACCTTGCCTCCAAATCAGCACACAGCTACGCTCATAAACATATTGTCCTGCAAAGGGCCCATATACTGTTCTTGCAGCGAGGCCCTTTTCTGTCTGTGTCCACCACTGATGAGTAACCCCATATAATAGGATGTAGATATTAGGAAGTTAATTCAGCAGGTCATCACACAGCTAGATTTACACCATGCAAACAGAAGAGAACCTGAAATAAAGCCTGGTAGTAGTCAAGCCCTGATATCCCCTGAAAAGCCCTAAAGTGAATACGCTAAAAAGGCAAAACCACCAGACACGAGATTCTCCATATAACACGCCGAATATTTCGCCATGGAGCCAGCAGTTGAGCAGAGCATTGTGCATTACCAATGTGTCCTGGCTGCTCTCTGCCTGATTATTTGGTATCCCAGGACTTGTGCTCTGTGCATCCTTCTTCACAGGTTTTATTCTCCATTTTCATCCCCTTTCTCTATCTACAGCGCTGACGGTATAAAGCCTCTCCTGCTGCTAGAACATGACAAAGCAGAACTCCTGCCAGATGCCGCGACCATTTCTCACACATGCTCACCCCCGGGGACGTCATATTCCACTGATGATATCTATCTCACATTCTGCTAAATAAATCTGCTTTATCACAGGTAGCAGAGGACAGATGACACTGATCATGCAGAATATCTACATGACTAGCCCATTCCAGGCCTGACATAATGCTTTCCCCATATCATACACCTCGGGCAACACAACTGAAATATAAAGAATTCTGTATCAGAATAGAAAATATAAGGACTGAATGGTTTACAGGACTAAAACTGCTAAATTACTGATGGAAATATTCTAGAATTCTCTTTCTGGGGAGGCAACAGTTAAATGTCATATATTGCAGAATAAGCATTATAATAATACACAAAAGTACCAAGCAAGATTGTTTTATTCTATTTTTTTCCAGTTAAATCCTGTGCATTGTAACCAACAGGATTTATGTCATTCTATGGGTGTGAAGAAACAATAGGGAGAGCAAAGAATAAGAAAACGTGAATTGGATGATTGGAAATAGATCTCATAATCATTCCAGTGATAAGCGCAGCCTTGTGGTTTTATCATAGAAATAAAGGTGGGATGTGGAGGAGAAAACACAGGCATTTCTGGTGACAATGTACCCTAAGGCCACATTCACATTATCAATATTTGGTGAGTTTTTACCTCAGTAATTGTACAAGAGTGGGTAATAAATGCAGACGTGGTGACGTGTTTCTATTATACTTTTCCTCTGATTGTTCCACTCCTGGTTTTGTCTCACAAGTATTGATATAAAAAAAACTCACCAAATACTCAACGTGTGAATGTGGCCTAAAAGTGATGCATGTGGGTGTATGAATTATTAACTTCAGATCAGATCTTACAAAGAAGAGAGAAAGAAGGAAGGAATGGAGAGACGGAAGGAAGGACAGGAGAGATGAAAGGAAGGGGGAAACGGAAGGAAGGGAGAGACGGAAGGAAGGGAGGAAGAAAGGGAGAGACGAAAGGGAAGAAGGGAAAGATGGAAGGAAAGAAGGGAGAAACGGAAGGAAAAAAAGGGAGAGACGGAAGGAAAAAAGGGAGAGACGGAAGGAAAAAAGGGAGAGACGGAAGGAAGGGAGAGAGAGAGATGGAAGGAAAGAAGGGAGAGACAGAAGGAAGGGAGACGGGAGGAAAGAAGGGAGAGACGGAAGGAAGAAAGAGACTAAAGGAAAGAAGGGAGAGACGGAAGGAAAGAAGGGAGAGACAGAAGGAAATAAGGGAGAGATGGAAGGAAGAAAGAGACTAAAGGAAAGAAGGGAGAGACGGAAGGAAAGAAGGGAGAGATGGAAGGAAGGAAGGGAGAGACAGAAGGAAAGAAGGGAGAGACGGAAGGAAAGAAGGGAGAGACGGAAGGAAGGAAGGGAGAGAAGGGAGGAAAGAAGGGAGAGACGGAAGGAAGAAAGAGACGGAAGGAAAGAAGGGAGAGACGGAAGGAAAGAAGGGAGAGACGGAAGGAAGAAAGAGACGGAAGGAAAGAAGGGAGAGACGGAAGGAAAGAAGGGAGAGACGGAAGGAAGAAAGAGACGGAAGGAAAGAAGGGAGAGACGGAAGGAAAGAAGGGAGAGACGGAAGGAAAGAAGGGAGATACGGAAGGAAAGAAGGGAGAGACGGAAGGAAGGGAGAGACGGAAGGAAGGGAGAGACGGAAGGAAGGGAGAGACGGAAGGAAAGAAGGGAGAGACGGAAGGAAGGGGGAGACGGAAGGAAGAAAGGGAGAGAGACGGAAGGAAGGAAGGAACGGAGAGATGGAAGGAAAGAAGGGAGAGACAGAAGGAAGGGAGAGACGGGAGGAAAGAAGGGAGAGACGGAAGGAAGGAAGAAAGAGACTAAAGGAAAGAAGGGAGAGACGAAAGGAAGGAGGAGATAGACAGAAGGAAAGAAAGGAGAGATGGAAGGAAGGGAGAGACGGAAGGAAGGGAGAGACAGAAGGAAAGAAGGGTGAGATGGAAGGAAGGGAGAGACGGAAGGAAGGAAGGAAGGAAGGAAGGAAAGGAGAGACGGAAGGAAAGAAGGGAGAGATGGAAGTAAGAAAGAGACTAACGGAAAGAAGGGAGAGACGGAAGGAAAGAAGGGAGAGATGGAAGGAAGGAAGGGAGAGATGGAAGGAAGGAAGGGAGAGACGGAAGGAAGGAAGGGAGAGACGGAAGGAAGGAAGGGAGAGACGGAAGGAAGGAAGGGAGAGACGGAAGGAAGGAAGGGAGAGACGGAAGGAAGGGAGAGAAGGGAGGAAAGAAGGGAGAGACGGAAGGAAGAAAGAGACGGAAGGAAAGAAGGGAGAGACGGAAGGAAAGAAGGGAGAGACGGAAGGAAAGAAGGGAGAGACGGAAGGAAGGGAGAGACGGAAGGAAGGGAGAGACGTAAGGAAAGAAGGGAGAGACGGAAGGAAGGGGGAGACGGAAGGAAGAAAGGGAGAGAGACGGAAGGAAGGAAGGAACGGAGAGACGGAAGGAAAGAAGGGAGAGACAGAAGGAAGGGAGAGACGGGAGGAAAGAAGGGAGAGACGGAAGGAAGGAAGGGAGAGAAGGGAGGAAAGAAGGGAGAGACGGAAGGAAGAAAGAGACGGAAGGAAAGAAGGGAGAGACGGAAGGAAAGAAGGGAGAGACGGAAGGAAGAAAGAGACGGAAGGAAAGAAGGGAGAGACGGAAGGAAAGAAGGGAGAGACGGAAGGAAGAAAGAGACGGAAGGAAAGAAGGGAGAGACGGAAGGAAAGAAGGGAGAGACGGAAGGAAAGAAGGGAGAGACGGAAGGAAGGGAGAGACGGAAGGAAGGGAGAGACGGAAGGAAGGGAGAGACGGAAGGAAAGAAGGGAGAGACGGAAGGAAGAAAGAGACGGAAGGAAAGAAGGGAGAGACGGAAGGAAAGAAGGGAGAGACGGAAGGAAAGAAGGGAGAGACGGAAGGAAGGGAGAGACGGAAGGAAGGGAGAGACGGAAGGAAGGGAGAGACGGAAGGAAAGAAGGGAGAGACGGAAGGAAGGGGGAGACGGAAGGAAGAAAGGGAGAGAGACGGAAGGAAGGAAGGAACGGAGAGATGGAAGGAAAGAAGGGAGAGACAGAAGGAAGGGAGAGACGGGAGGAAAGAAGGGAGAGACAGAAGGAAGGAAGAAAGAGACTAAAGGAAAGAAGGGAGAGACGAAAGGAAGGAGGAGATAGACAGAAGGAAAGAAAGGAGAGATGGAAGGAAGGGAGAGACGGAAGGAAGGGAGAGACGGAAGGAAGGGAGAGACGGGAGGAAAGAAGGGAGAGACGGAAGGAAGGAAGAAAGAGACTAAAGGAAAGAAGGGAGAGATGGAAGGAAGGAGGAGATAGACAGAAGGAAAGAAAGGAGAGATGGAAGGAAGGTAGAGACGGAAGGAAGGGAAAGACAGAAGGAAAGAAGGGTGAGATGGAAGGAAGGGAGAGACGGAAGGGAGAGACGGAAGGAAGGAAGGAAGGAAGGAAGGAAGGAAAGGAGAGACGGAAGGAAAGAAGGGAGAGACGGAAGGAAGGGAGAGACGGAAGGAAGGGAGAGATGGAAGGAAAGAAGGTAGAGACAGAAGGAAAGAAGGAAGGAAGGGGGAGACACAAGGAAGGGTGAGATGCAAGGAAGGGAGAGATGGAAGGGAGAGATGGAAGGAAGGGAGAGACGGAAGGATGAAAAGTAAGATAGAAAGCAAGAAGAGACGGAAGGAAGAAAGGTAAAATAGAAAGGAAGGAAGCTAAGAAAGAAAAAGAGAGAAAAAGAAAAAAAGAAGAAGGTGAGATAGAAAGGAAGGGAAGAAAGAATGAATGAACGGTAAGATAGAAAGGAAAGTAAGATAGGAAGGAAAAAAAAGAAAGAAAGAAGTAAAGAAAAAGAAAGAAACAGGGAAAGAAAGAAATGAAGGAAGGAAGGAAGGAAGGACGGAAAAAAGGAAAGATAGAATGAAAGAAAGAAAAAAGGATAAAAGAAAGAAAAAGGAAGAGAAGAAGAGAGATGGAAAGACAGACAGAAAGAAAGATGAAAAAGATGGGGGAAAAAAAAGGTAAAAAGGAAAACAGAAAGGCAAAAAAAAGATGAAAAAAAGAAAAAAGGATAAAAAAGATGATACTTAGATGATACCTAGTTGATAGATGGATAGATACAGTAGATAGATGGATAGATACAGTAGATAGATACAGTAGATAGATAGATGATAGAGCACAACACATGACGTGTCTGCCCCGTGTTGCCCACACTGCACGGTATACAGGATGGCGGTGCTGACTCCCCCACACCAGCAGGTGCCATGATGAAGGCAGGGCTGGGCTCTGTGTGGATCTAGGGGATTATGAAGCTTCTTTTTTCTGAGCATGCGCCTTTGTTCAGGCTTGAGATGATGCTTGCCTTCCTTTGTCTGCTGCTTGTATTTCTTCCAGTGGCATTATCCTTATCTAGAATATTCCTTGGTCTCTTCCTATTCCCGCACCTGTGTTAGGTCCCAGATTTCTTTGGATGAATCCTATTACAGTAGCGACATTAGCTAATAATTAACCAGTGTTTGTAGTGGCAGACCGGTGAGAAGAATGGCATTACCTGTTATTAGGTACTACACTGGCATGTACGCCATGGACAGGCTGGCACCGGCAGGCCATATCCATAGACATTCACAGAACATCTGGGCTGCGTTTCCCTCTCACTGAGCCTCAGACCTGCCATTACATGGATGGCTAGCTTTTATATTCACCGGCCTAATGAAAAGAGATCTGCTTTAAAAATAACCTCTGCTATATGCGCTATTGGCAATAAATCTTATTTTAAAAAAAAAATGGTCCCTGGAGAACGATTCATCTCCGGCACCTAGACACAGTGCGGAGGATAGGACCCAAAGTCAGGGCTTTAAATTAGATGGGCATAAAATACTAGAGGCCTCGTATGAGGGGGCAGCAGATACATATTGTCTGTACATGTCCCCTCTGCATTGTAAAGCGCTGCGGAATATGTTGGCGCTATAGAAATAAAACTCATTATTATTATTATATACGTTTTACCCCTGCACAGGTGTTAGCAATCTTTTATTCTATATTCTTCACTATGATGTCTGCAGTGCGCCTTGCTACAGGTGCCATTCTGGACTATCCTGATATAGGAGCTGCTCTCTGTCCCCAGAGCTCGCGGTACCGTCCTCTGCACAATGTAGTGTGACTGTCTCTCCTCTGTCAGTGTGTAGCACTGGTGCACTGCAGGCATAATGCGCCCCGGGCAGGGGTGGAAATGGAGATGCATTGCAGGGATGTCACACATAAAAAGTATGTGGAGGTGCAGCGCAACAAATCCCCATGTCTAATCACACGTATGTCTCATATATGATGGCGGCTTTCAGAAATAGTCGTTTATATTGGCCAGGGAATGTTAGACCCTGCAATGCAGGCAGACAATGCCAGGGGATCCAGCCAAAGGAGGTATTCACAGTGCCAGGGAGTACTGTAGTAGAGAAGGGGAATTTGCATCATGCAAAGACAATTGAGCTCAGGTACCACAACATGTGAGCTCCAGAATCGAGCGCAAAGGCGCTTCTAATGGGGAGTGATGGCAAAGTGTGAAGATAATGTCACATATATATATGTTATTTAATAAATAACATACATTATGCAGGAAGAAGAAGGAGACATT
The DNA here is from genome assembly GCF_048569485.1 of Anomaloglossus baeobatrachus. Classification (NCBI taxonomy): domain Eukaryota; kingdom Metazoa; phylum Chordata; class Amphibia; order Anura; family Aromobatidae; genus Anomaloglossus; species Anomaloglossus baeobatrachus. The sequence goes on from NC_134359.1 coordinate 106,745,265, forward strand.
ACTGTGTATGAAGAATGGAGAGGCTAAGGAGGAAGAATAATAGGTGTGAGATAGAGAGATAGGGATAATAATAGAGACATGATAGATAGATAGATATAATAGATAGAGAGATGATATATATAATGGATAGAGAGAGATATATTAGATAGATAGTGATGCTGTAGCTCTGCATATTGCCTTCTGCCATCATACAGGTGCAGGGGTGTAGCTAAGGGTGGGTGACTGGGCATTTGCCCTGTGTGCTGGGTGTGATGGGGGAGGTACCACTTTTCCTGGCCCCGGGTAGAGGGCAGTACATGACATTGGTCCTTTTGCTCCAGGAGAAGGATGAACAGGTGTAATAGCTGCTGACAGACCCCACCACACAGGCCCATGTGCCCGGCACTCACCTGCCGCTGTCTCCGGCTGCACCACTTCTGATGCTTTGCTCGCTTTGATCAGCTGCAGCTTTGGCGAAGCTGGGGACAGTAAAGGCCACGCCCACTATTAGCATAACTCCTCCCTCCGGTGTAAAGTAGAGCGTGTCACGGCCGGCATGACGTCACCAGACAATCCCCGCCCAGGTCCCCAAAGAAAGGATTCAGCCTGTCAGCTCTCGGTCCTATCACTCACAACAAGCGGGAGAAAACTGCATCCCATAGAGATACACTGGTGTGTGGAGAGCAGGGAGCAGAGAGCGAAAGAGATCCGAGTGCATAGAAGAGCAGGGGGCAGAGAGCATAGTGCATAGAAGAGCAGGGGGCAGAGAGCATAGTGCACAGGAGAGCAGGGGGCAGAGAGCATAGTGCATAGAAGAGCAGGGGGCAGAGAGCATAGTGCATAGAAGAGCAGGGGGCAGAGAGCATAGTGCATAGAAGAGCAGGGGGCAGAGAGCATAGTGCATAGAAGAGCAGGGGGCAGAGAGCATAGCGCACAAGAGAGCAGGGGGCAGAGAGCATAGCGCACAAGAGAGCAGGGGGCAGAGAGCATAGCGCACAAGAGAGCAGGGGGCAGAGAGCATAGCGCACAAGAGAGCAGGGGGCAGAGAGCATAGCGCACAGGAGAGCAGGGGGCAGAGAGCATAGCGCACAGGAGAGCAGGGGGCAGAGAGCATAGCGCACAAGAGAGCAGGGGGCAGAGAGCATAGCGCACAAGAGAGCAGGGGGCAGAGAGCATAGCGCACAAGAGAGCAGGGGGCAGAGAGCATAGCGCACAAGAGAGCAGGGGGCAGAGAGCATAGCGCACAAGAGAGCAGGGGGCAGAGAGCATAGCGCACAAGAGAGCAGGGGGCAGAGAGCATAGCGCACAGGAGAGCAGGGGGCAGAGAGCATAGCGCACAGGAGAGCAGGGGGCAGAGAGCATAGTGCACAGGAGAGCAGGGGGCAGAGCGCATAGAAGAGCAGGGGGCAGAGAGCATAGCGCACAGGAGAGCAGGAGGCAGAGAGCATAGTGCACAAGAGAGCAGGGGGCAGAGAGCATAGTGCACAGGAAAGCAGGAGGCAGAGAGCATAGTGCACAGGAGAGCAGGAGGCAGAGAGCATAGTGCACAAGAGAGCAGGGGGCAGAGAGCGAAAGAGATCCGAGTGCATAGAAGAGCAGGAGGCGGAGAGCATAGTGCACAGGAGAGCAGGGGCAGAGAGCATAGTGCACAGGAGAGCAGGAGGCAGAGAGCATAGTGCACAGGAAAGCAGGAGGCAGAGAGCATAGTGCACAGGAGAGCAGGAGGCAGAGAGCATAGTGCACAGGAGAGCAGGGGGCAGAGAGCGAAAGAGATCCGAGTGCATAGAAGAGCAGGAGGCGGAGAGCATAGTGCACAGGAGAGCAGGAGGCAGAGAGCATAGTGCACAAGAGAGCAGGGGGCAGAGAGCATAGTGCACAAGAGAGCAGGGGGCAGAGAGCATAGTGCACAAGAGAGCAGGGGGCAGAGAGCGAAAGAGATCCGAGTGCATAGAAGAGCAGGAGGCGGAGAGCATAGTGCACAGGAGAGCAGGGGCAGAGAGCATAGTGCACAGGAGAGCAGGAGGCAGAGAGCATAGTGCACAGGAAAGCAGGAGGCAGAGAGCATAGTGCACAGGAGAGCAGGAGGCAGAGAGCATAGTGCACAGGAGAGCAGGAGGCAGAGAGCGAAAGAGATCCGAGTGCATAGAAGAGCAGGAGGCGGAGAGCATAGTGCACAGGAGAGCAGGAGGCAGAGAGCATAGTGCACAAGAGAGCAGGAGGCAGAGAGCATAGTGCACAGGAGAGCAGGGGGCAGAGAGCATAGTGCACAGGAGAGCAGGGGGCAGAGAGCATAGTGCACAGAAGAGCAGGGGCAGAGAGCATAGTGCACAGGAGAGCAGGAGGCAGAGAGCATAGTGCACAGGAAAGCAGGAGGCAGAGAGCATAGTGCACAGGAGAGCAGGGGGCAGAGAGCGAAAGAGATCCGAGTGCATAGAAGAGCAGGAGGCGGAGAGCATAGTGCACAGGAGAGCAGGAGGCAGAGAGCATAGTGCACAGGAGAGCAGGGGGCAGAGAGCGAAAGAGATCCGAGTGCATAGAAGAGCAGGAGGCGGAGAGCATAGTGCACAGGAGAGCAGGAGGCAGAGAGCATAGTGCACAAGAGAGCAGGAGGCGGAGAGCATAGTGCACAGGAGAGCAGGGGGCAGAGAGCATAGTGCACAGGAGAGCAGGGGGCAGAGAGCATAGTGCACAAGAGAGCAGGGGGCAGAGAGCATAGTGCACAAGAGAGCAGGGGGCAGAGAGCATAGTGCACAAGAGAGCAGGGGGCAGAGAGCGAAAGAGATCCGAGTGCATAGAAGAGCAGGAGGCGGAGAGCATAGTGCACAGGAGAGCAGGGGCAGAGAGCATAGTGCACAGGAGAGCAGGAGGCAGAGAGCATAGTGCACAGGAGAGCAGGAGGCAGAGAGCATAGTGCACAGGAAAGCAGGAGGCAGAGAGCATAGTGCACAGGAGAGCAGGAGGCAGAGAGCATAGTGCACAGGAGAGCAGGGGGCAGAGAGCGAAAGAGATCCGAGTGCATAGAAGAGCAGGAGGCGGAGAGCATAGTGCACAGGAGAGCAGGAGGCAGAGAGCATAGTGCACAAGAGAGCAGGAGGCGGAGAGCATAGTGCACAAGAGAGCAGGAGGCGGAGAGCATAGTGCACAGGAGAGCAGGGGGCAGAGAGCATAGTGCACAGGAGAGCAGGGGGCAGAGAGCATAGTGCACAGAAGAGCAGGGGCAGAGAGCATAGTGCACAGGAGAGCAGGAGGCAGAGAGCATAGTGCACAGGAAAGCAGGAGGCAGAGAGCATAGTGCACAGGAGAGCAGGAGGCAGAGAGCATAGTGCACAGGAGAGCAGGGGTCAGAGGGCATAGTGCACAGGAGAGCAGGGGTCAGAGGGCATTCTGCACAAGTGAGCAGGGGCAGAGGGCATTCTGCACAGGAGAGCAGGGGGCAGAGGGCATTCTGCACAGGAGAGCAGGGGGCAGAGGGCATAGTGCACAGGAGAGCAGGGAGCAGAGGGCATAGTGCACAGGAGAGCAGGGGGCAAAGGGCATAGTGCACAGGAGAGCAGGGACAGAGGGCATTGTGCACAGGAGAGCAGGGACAGAGGGCATTGTGCACAGGAGAGCAGGGACAGAGGGCATTGTGCACAGGAGAGCAGGGACAGAGGGCATTGTGCACAGGAGAGCAGGGGGCAGAGAGCAGCGCACAGGAGAGCAAGGGGCAGAGAGCATAGCGCACAGGAGAGCAAGGGGCAGAGAGCAGAGTAGAGGAAGTGCAGAGAGGAGAGCAGAGAGCAAACAACAGATTAGGGGCTGCAGGGCACAGAGAGCGGAGTAGAGTAGGGTGCATTCTGTACTCATGTCCCCCATCCTGGGCCACTTCCTGGTAAATATGTCACTCATCCTGATATATATGTCCTCCATCCTGGTACATATGCCCCCATCCTGGGATATTTGTCAGCATCCTGGTATATGTCCACATCATGGCCCCATCCTGGTATATATGTCCGTAATATGGCACCATCCTGGTATACATGTCCCCATCATGGCCCCTTCCTGGTATATATGTCCCCCCATGGCAACATCCTAGTAAATATCCACATAATAGCCTCATCCTGGTTTTTGGCCCCATCCACGTATATGTCTACATCATGGCACCACATGTCTACTAGAAAAGTCTGGACATCACCTACAGTGCCTACAAGTAGTATTCAACCCCCTGCAGATTTAGCAGGTTTGATAAGATGCAAATAAGTTAGAGCCTGCAAACTTCAAACAAGAGCTGGATTTATTAACAGATGCATAAATCTTACAAAACAACAAGTTCTGTTGCTCAGTTAAATTTTAATAAATTTTCAACATAAAAGTGTGGGTCAATTATTATTCAACCCCTAGGTTTAATATTTTGTGGAATAACCCTTGTTTGCAATTACAGCTAATAATCGTCTTTTATAAGACCTGATCAGGCCGGCACAGGTCTCTGGAGTTATCTTGGCCCACTCCTCCATGCAGATCTTCTCCAAGTTATCTAGGTTCTTTGGGTGTCTCATGTGGACTTTAATCTTGAGCTCCTTCCACAAGTTTTCAATTGGGTTAAGGTCAGGAGACTGACTAGGCCACTGCAACACCTTGATTTTTTCCCTCTTGAACCAGGCCTTGGTTTTCTTGGCTGTGTGCTTTGGGTCATTGTCTTGTTGGAAGATGAAATGACGACCCATCTTAAGATCCTTGATGGAGGAGCGGAGGTTCTTGGCCAAAATCTCCAGGTAGGCCGTGCTATCCATCTTCCCATGGATGCGGACCAGATGGCCAGGCCCCTTGGCTGAGAAACAGCCCCACAGCATGATGCTGCTGCCACCACCATGCTTGACTGTAGGGATGGTATTCTTGGGGTCGTATGCAGTGCCATCCAGTCTCCAAACGTCACGTGTGTGGTTGGCACCAAAGATCTCGATCTTGGTCTCATCAGACCAGAGAACCTTGAACCAGTCTGTCTCAGAGTCCTCCAAGTGATCATGAGCAAACTGTAGACGAGCCTTGACATGACGCTTTGAAAGTAAAGGTACCTTACGGGCTCGTCTGGAACGAAGACCATTGCGGTGGAGTACGTTACTTAGGGTATTGACTGAAACCAATGTCCCCACTGCCGTGAGATCTTCCCGGAGCTCCTTCCTTGTTGTCCTTGGGTTAGCCTTGACTCTTCGGACAAGCCTGGCCTCGGCACGGGTGGAAACTGTCAAAGGCTGTCCAGGCCGTGGAAGGCTAACAGTAGTTCCATAAGCCTTCCACTTCCGGATGATGCTCCCAACAGTGGAGACAGGTAGGCCCAACTCCTTGGAAAGGGTTTTGTACCCCTTGCCAGCCTTGTGACCCTCCACGATCTTGTCTCTTATGGCCTTGAAATGCTCCTTTGTCTTTCCCATGTTGACCAAGTATGAGTGCTGTTCACAAGTTTGGGGAGGGTCTTAATTAGTCAGAAAAGGCTGGAAAAAGAGATAATTAATCCAAACATGTGAAGCTCATTGTTCTTTGTGCCTGAAACACTTCTTAATACTTTATGGGAACCAAACAGAATTCTGGTGGATTGAGGGGTTGAATAATAAATGACCCTCTGAATAAACTGTTCACAATTTAAAAAAATAAATAAATAAAAAAAAGAAATAACATTCTTTTTTGCTGCAGTGCATTTCACTCTTCCAGGCTGATCTACAGTCCAAATGTCACAATGCCAAGTTAATTCCGAACGTGTAAACCTGCTAAATCTGCAGGGGGTTGAATACTACTTGTAGGCACTGTATATTCCCAAAGAAAAGCTATGTGCCAAGTACAACAGTAATCCAACGTACACTAAGAAAAAAGTACACAAAAAGGCACCAAGCTTATATATAATAAATGAATGATACCTAACATGGATCTATGTTGTGCAAAAACATGCAAAGATTTTATTTATGTTACAAGTGGCAATGAAATACACATTAAAATCATTTAAAATACAAATACATAGCAATTGTCATCCTGAATAACCCTGCATGGTAACAGAAAGTTCTGAACTAGGGGTCCCTATATTCACCAATAAGGTTTAAATACCAACACACTGCAACTCCCCCACAGCATAATAAAATGTATAGATATAAATATACAGAAGGGTTGGTAGCTGGCGGTGTCTTATATAATCGTACTATAGATGAATTATCATCACCACCATATGGCTACAAGACCCAACCCTCCACTCTATCCCAAAGGTACTAGAGCTGTGCACACAAGTAGCAGAGCAAAAAAAAAAAAAAAATTAACTCAAGACCATAGCCTGAGCATAGTAGGGTATAGTTACCGAAGGCCCAGTATGGGGGTCAGGATGGCACAGAAAAAAAAACTGTCGCGTTGCGCCAGTCTCCTGATGAAGCCAGCCTGACTGGCGCAATGCGTCGTTTTTTTTCTGTGCCATCCTGACCCCCATACTGGGCCCTCGGTAACTATTGTGGCGCCCTGGACAAGCCAGGACGTCACAGGTACTGCAACAACACACCCCACACCCCAGTTAGGAACATCAAAGCCAGACACAAATCCTTGTTGCCTCCCTCCAGGGGCTGATGTCCACACCAGGGTGGGGCGGAGCCAGGCGGTTGACCCCCACCCACCGAGGAGTTCACAGTCCTGGAGCGGGAAAAGGAGTTCAGTTGAGTTGAGTTGTTGAGAGTTAGAGTTAAGGAGCAGACTGACAGAGTCCGGGTACGTGGCCCGGACACCTGAGAGCAAGGTTGGCAGATGGTGGTGACCGTCTGCAGGAGAGGCTGATTGACGCACAACCGTAAGGACCGGGACGGGCGGTGGCCTGCCGGTACCGGATCGGAGAGGGAAGAGAAGCCAGCACCATCCGGCAGGGCCTACGGACCCCAACCAGGCTTGTAGTCGCCGTTAAACTGGTCAAATCCGTCAGCGACGGGAACCTCCGGGGTTTCCCAGCAGTAAAGACCCGACTGAAGGCAACCGCTCAACCGTGAAGGGAAATACAGCTACCGCCACAGCTAGGGTTCCCAGGGCCAGCGGGCAAAAGGGGGCTCCTCCGGCAGATATACCGCTGGGGAGCGGGTTACCGGTGGGAAGCCATCGGGCCGAGAACATAACACCGGTGCAGGGAGAGACAGTTACCGCCAACCTACCGGGAGTGACCGTCGCAGCCGTCTGTGGGACTCGTCCATCCAGCCGTTTGTTTTACCAGAGACTCCGTGTGAGTTACTGGCTGAGTAAGTACCACCGTGCCGTCTGGCACTGCGCTGCCCCGCGACCCTGCACCTGGCCAAGCCCCACAATCCACTTTACAGACAACAACTCCGGGCCCCGGGACTACCAAAATCCCCCTACCCACGGAGGGGAGGAAATCATCCCAGCTGCTCCCTGTCATCACTCCCGGGATCCCCATACAGAGCAGCGGTGGTGCCCCAACCTCACCACACACTGTGGGTGGCGTCACAAACCGACATTCCAAACACCAACAAACCATCCCTTTCACTCACGGGTGAGGAGCGCCGCTCGAGTCCCCGGATCCGGCCCACCGCTCGAGCCACCGAGCAGCAGTAGCAGCAGCGCCGGACCCGAGCGTGGTGAGCGCAGCGCCCCACCGCCCGCGACACTATACCCTACTATGCTCAGGTTATGGTCTTGAGTTAATTTTTTTTTTTGCTCTGCTACTTGTGTGTGGAGCCCTGGACAAGCCAGGTCGTCACAGAACAACACCAACACACACCCACACCCCGGTTAGGCACACCAAAGCCAAACAAAATCCTTGTTGCCTTCCTCCAGGGGCTGATGTCCACACCAGGGGGTGGGCTAGGCGGTTGGCCCCGCCCACCAAGGAGTACACAGTCCTGGAGGCGGGAAAAGGAAGGAGTTGAGATGAGAGTTTTGAAGTGAGAGGAGTGAAGTGGAAGAGAGCAATTGTCTGACGGCGTCCGGGTGTGTGGCCCGGACGGTACAGCAAGGTTGGCAGACGGTGGTGACCGTCTGCAGGAGAGGCCGATTGGAGCGAACCGAAAGGACCGTGAACGGGTGTGGCCCAGCAGTACCGGACCGGCGAGCAAAGAGAAGCCAGCACCATCCAGCAGGTCTTACGGACCCTGACAAGGCTAGGAGTCGCCGTCCAATTTGTCAAATCCGTAAGCGAAGAGAACCTCCTGGGTTTCCCAGCAGCCAAGTCCCGATAGAAGGCGACAGCTCAAACCGTGAAGGGAAACACAGTCACCGCGAAGGCTAAAGTTCCCAGGGCCAGAGCCAGCACCCATCCAAGCTGGGGAGCGGGTTACCGGTGGGAACCCATTGGAACCGTACACACTACACAGGTGCAGGGAAAGGCAGTCACCATCAACCTACCGGGAGCAGAAACCACCGCAGCCGTCAGTGGGCCCCGTCCATCCA